>NW_020898040.1:206120-278455 GCF_003984885.1 Neopelma chrysocephalum
CCCGGGGGTGGCCGGTTCCCCCGGGGGTGGCCGGTCCCCGCGAGCCCGCCGCGATCGCCCCGTGCCGTTGGCAACCGCCGGCCCCTGCCGGGCTCCTCGGGCCGCCGTGTGTCAGCTCCGCTCAGCTGCCCTTGTGCGCGGGGCCGAATTCCCCTGCCTTTTATACGTGGGGCTTGTTAAGGCTTTTTATTGACATGGTGTTGCGGCTTTAATTGCGCCTCTTCCCCCTGTTCCTCTTAACAGTCCTGTTCTTTCACTGGGATCTGAGCAGATGTTGCCCTTCCTTGGTAAGTGCTTTGCCCCCCGACATGGAGCTTAAATGTGTGCATTGAAGTTGTTCCCGCTCTTGTTGGTTTTTTATCAGCAGATGAGACCTGGTGTTTCTTCACATCTCTGCACAGGAAATTGATTTCTTTCCTTTCCGTGCACACTTCCCTCGCTGGGGGAAGGTTGGGTGTGAGCTTGTAACTCTTGCAGGCTTCAAGTGTTACAGGCGCTTTCCTGTGTGCTTCACCTGTTTGTTTGGTTGTGTGATGTAGCCGTGTCAATAAGGCTTTCTGTTAGAAGAAAAGAGCTTCTCTAGTGAATCATGTCAGGTAGTGCTGAGTGTGGAGGTGCAGCTTGGCTTTCTGGTGAATATAAAGGCACGTTTAGATTCCTCGGTGAGTCCACTGGGAAGGGACAGAGCGTGACGGAGGGAGCTATGACAGGTTTCTTGTAGTACCTGTCATGCTCTGAGCTGTAGATAAAGAGCTGAGCTGCCTTTTGTCTGTTACTAAAGCACGTGGTATTTGAAAATGAACTTTTTTGATGGAGGTGAAGGAGTTTTTATGAAGGAGTGCTTGTGAACTCGGGGGGGGGGAGGCTGACATCTGATACCTGCTTTGCTTCAGCTGTTACTGATCGCTGTGGTTTGGGAGATAGAAGTGGTGCTTTCTTTCCTAGCACAGGAAATACTGAGCTGTAAGTGTTGAAACTTTGTGCAGATAAGTGAAGGCGGGGCATGAGGGTCTAAAATGCTTCAGTGACAAGTGCTTCTGTGCCTGCTTTGGAGCTTGGGGAGGGGACAAAGGGGCTCAAACAGTGGTGCTGACCAAACCATGTTGTTTTTTGAGTGATTGCACTAAAAGGTGCTCTTGTCCTACTTCACTTTATAGGAGTGATATATAGAGGGCCAAGCTGAGTTCTCTTGCTGGCAGTGCTGTAGGTGCCTATCTAGGATGCTGTTAATATTCATTACATTAACTGCACTAGCAATTATTAAAATATCACTGTTAACCTGCTTAAGTAACCTGCCATGCAACCCACTAATGATACCACAGAGGTGGAGTAGGTCAGCTTGATAAGCTCTCATTGTATTTTATTTATTTTTTACATAAAAACAGCCATCTGCAGCTGGAGGAGACAGAAATGGAGCATGCCCAGGCTTCTGAAATAGAGGATACAATATTTTATCTCAGATCTCAATCCACCTACGTGCAGCCCAGGATGGTGGAGAGAAGTATGTTGTCAGCTTTCAGGAGTAGGAGGAACAGGGCTGTGCAGTGCTTTGCTGGCAATTAACCTGGAAAAAAGGAGTAACTTAAGGAGAAGGGGATCGTTGGGCTGCTGGAGTAACGGGCAAGTCTGCTGTAGCAAGGAAGAGGAATTGTCTCCATGGAGTGACTCGGAGGAGCTGGGTTAGCAACCAGCACAGAGTTCAAGGTCTCTTCACCTGCAGAGATCAAAAGGCTGTGATGGCTGTTCCTGCCCTGGTGGCTTCCTGCTGGGAAGTGTAACTGGATATAAGGAGATAGGACTCTTCTCCTTGGTATCGCTGGTGCCTTCCAGAGCACGTGACTCCAAATAGTGCATTAGAGCTTATCAAATGCTGTGAACTAGAATGAAACGTCCAGATACTTCAACATGCACTTGTTTCATAGTAGCTTTCGCTGGCTGAGTCAAAGTAACGTCACGTTTCCTTCAAAATAACCTTTTAGGTGCTGAAATGTCTGAGCCAGGACGTGCAACTGTTCTGCATTTGTCTCTGGCCTGGGTTGCTGGTGGTGTAAAGAGCTGCCTGTTAGATCCCATATGGGTTTGAAATGCTGAGAAATGAGCTTCGTGACTTGTGATTCCACCCCCCTTCTAGATATCGGTGCAGTAACTTCCCAGTGCTGTCAGGAAAACTTCAGGAATGTGCCCAGCACTCAATTCCTGTGAATTAACTGGATTGTTAAAAGACAACTATTTCTTTCTACGTAATGCTTCCAAATTTCAGGCTGACTGAGTGGCTTTCATGGAAGACCTCAAAGTGGAGGTAATTCCGGAATTTGAAATGCTGACTTTTTGCCGAGAGCTCAGCTCCTGGTGCTTTAACAGCTTCTCCCTTGGACGGTGCAGGGTTGCTGTGTCCAGACTGGTGCATCGACTTGCATACGTGTCAGCTGCTTGTGGGATGGGCAGAGGTCACAAACCACAGCCTCCTTTGGTGTGAACTGTCCTTATTCGGAGTGTATTTTTCAGCAGAACAGCCAGAACCCTGCCCTTGCTTTGGGGGGAGCAGCTGAGAAGTTCTGACAGAGTGGACTCGATGCCGTAGAAATCTAATGGTGAACTGGAGCATGAGTAGCCCTGACCTGTTCTTCCCCTCATCTGATTAGTAGTTTCTGGTGATGGTGTGAGGGAGGTGAACCCCAGCTGGCTGTAGTGATTCCAGGGGTAATGTTTCATCCCGTAAGGAAGCCTCGAGTCTGTCCCTGCTTCTCAGAGCTACAGGGAGTAGCAGCAGGGAAGAAATGTGCATGATCTTGTTGCAAGCAGTGGTATCTCTCACCTTTAGTCTGTTCTGAGGTGTCAGGTTGTGCTGTTCTGAGCCAGAGGTGCTCTGCTCTCCTCCAGCAAGTGCCAATGTGCACCTGGAAGTAAGGCTTGGACCTGCGGAGCCGTGCAAAGTGAGCTGGGGGGGAGGGCAAACAGGCAGCTTTCTAGAATGTTCATTGGCATGGGGAAGCTGCTTCTGGAGTCACTGCTGTCCAGCAAAAAGCAGTGTTTGTAAAGGCTTCACTTAAAATACGATTGCTGATTCCTAGCTTTGGTTCATCTTCTGAAACTTGGAATCTTAATGTGAAGCTGGGAAAGCAGCAGTTGGTTTGACACCTGAATGTGGCTGCAGGTTAAGCTGGTAACTGGAAATGTGCTCTCTAGGGCTTACTGGGGGCAACTGGGTATTTCAGAGGTTTTGTTCCCCCCCATGGGTGGAACAACAGACCTTATGGGTCCTTATTAACCCCTTAATGGTGTTAATGCTAAAAATTGTGATAAGGTAACCATGGAGAGGTCCAGCTGGAAGTTTTTCTGGAATTTGTGTGTGAGGCAGCTAATGACATTGAAATAGTTGTCACAGAGGTGGTGGAACTCTGAGAAGGGGAGAAAAAAACCCCAGACTCTGAAAGAACTGCCTGAATAAGGGGCTCTTGCCCTTCCTTGGGAGAGTTGGATTTCAAAAAACTTGAAGCTGGATGGCCCTTGTTCAGCAATACTGCAACTAAATTGTACAAGCTGCTGTATTGAAGTATTGCCACTTCTGAAAAGTGAATACTTTGAACAAGCTCCAGTGGAACTTGATTTTATTTTTCCTCTTGACTAGGAATGCAGTGAAAAGCTGTAAAGCAGCAGTGGCTTGGGGGCAGGCTGTTGTACATCACCAGTCATGCCAGTAATGAAATGTGTCCTCAATAACACATGCGAATGGATTTTAAGCAGCATTAAACTCCTTTTTTAGAGAAATTTAACCAAAAATACTGAATTGTAAATACTCCAAAATATAACTTTGCAGGCTGGTGTTGAAAGAGGACCGAACATCAAAGAAACCAAGGCTTGGAGAAGCACCGTAGGTGACAAGTAAAGCAAGTTGTCCTTTGCCTTGCTCAGCACATCTCTCTGTTTTCAGCCTTCATTGTGATGGACTGAGTAACCACGATGGAAATGAAGTTGGGTTTGCTCTGCACAGCTTTCACCCGAGATGCTGATCAAGCTGATGCTTTTACTGAGTCTTGTGGCCTTGGTTGTTCATCAGGTTGTTCTGCAGCGTGCAAACAGCGTGGTAGTGCTCAACTTCACCTTTTTAGCTGTTGTGCATCTGGTGGAGCGTTAGAACTAGTGCTAGATTGAGCTTAGCTTGGCAAATTGTCCTGTCGCCTGTGGAATTAGCTTGAAGAATGAAATCTGAAACTTAGTGTTAGTCCCTGGCTGCTCGGGAAGAGCTGGGCTTTAGGAAAGGCAGCCAGAACAGACCACCCCCCTGACTGGGGTGTGTTCTTTATAGGGGCAACTCTAACAGGGAAAGTCCAAATGTTTGAAATTCCCAGGCTGGACAGCAAGGGAGGCTTGGAGCTTCCAGCATGTGGCCTAGAAGGCAGTGAATATCTGTGTGGGAAAGACTTGTGTCCTGTTTTACTTCAGTATTTAGGTGTCCTCTTCCTTGCTGTTGTGTGTGTGGGTCTCAGCTGTATGTTCTGTGCTCCCTCCATTCGATTTCAGTCCAGTCATTCTTGCATCGTCTGCAGAGTGACATTGTCTTGGTTTGATTTCAGAACTGAAGTTGTTCTTTACTGGGACTGTCTCTAGCAGATGTGTCAGGTCTAACCTACCAGCTTTAGCCTTTCTTGGAAAAAAGAATTGAGAAGGACTTTTTTCACTATAATCTCAGCTTCCTACTTTTCAAGGTAACGATGTTGTTAAAGTAACTTACTACCTGTATGTGCTTCTCTCATGCTTTACATTATCCCCATGGCTAAGAATTCCACCAAAACCTCTCATTTATGGTTCTTCTTACCCAATTTTAAGAAAGATTTTCATCAGGGAAAACCAGTGAAAATGGTTTGAATGTTTCTTTAACTGAGATTTCTGAAAGCAAAGTAGCATGAAATAGATCTCTAGGGTGCCTGTCTGTGTGATGAAGTCCTTTGTATATACAAGTCTAATAGTCTCTAAGTATTTTGGATTGTTCTGGTACTCTGAAGGTTTAGTTTTTAGAACATATAGGCAGTATGGGGGGAAGTAATGCACTTGAGGTTGAATTTGTGGAGGAAGGCTGCTGCATTGCCATAATTAAGTCTTTGTAGTTTTTCTTTCCAATACCAGAGATTTGTGCACTGGTATAGACATTATTTATAGAAACACTGTTAGAACAGTTTTGTGTTGCCCTTTTGTGGGCCTCATTTGCTTCTCCAACTTTGGGACTGGAAACTAGGGCTATAATCAAAGCATTAATTCTGTGGTGTTACCTGGGAGGACGGAGCTTCAGGAAGAAATAAAAATAGTTTCTCTTTCCCTGTGCCTTTAAAAGAAGGTTTTGACTCTTCTATCAACCAGGAAAGGGCAGACTCGTGACAGAATGAGACTTGTTTTCTCCAGTGCTGCTTTCTCCACTTGTGGAAGTGCCTGGGGGAAACTGCTCCCTGGCACCTGAGAGGGGAGAGGCCAGAAATCCTGTCTGTGTGGGTTGACATGGAGTCTGTGAAGACAAGATGCACTGGGTTGGCTCCTGAGTGCCCTTGGAGAGCAGAGCAAAGGCAGGGCTCGCTGCAGGGCCTGTCCCAGCTCACCCTGAGAGCAGCCTTTCATGTAGGGCTCCTGTGCATCATCCAGGCCCTGTGAGTGTGACTCCTCAGTTCCGCTCAGGGTTCTCCTTGACTGTTCTGGGCAAGTAGGATTCTTATTTTTGGGGGGTTTCCCTATTGCTGGTGGCAAGATTTCAGAAAACAGATGGAAAACCAGATCTTCCCTCGAGTCTTTCTGTCATGTGGAGTTTAGCACAGCGTAGGTCAAGGGTAGACTACTAGAATATTGATTTTGGTTACATAGTTGCTGGAAGTTGTAGTTGAAAGCATTGAAGAGTTGAGTGAAACGGAAGGCTGAGGTAAAGAAGTAGTGAGCATACAGAGGTTAAGAACCATTTGTTTGAAGTGCTGTGCTAGTGGCACTGCTTATGACTGTGGAGTCTTAATACCTTCAACATCTCACAGTAGGTGTTACATGAGTGAGGTAACTTTCAGTACTTTTGAAGTGAAACCTCAGTTTTGTACAGGAGACATCAGAATGATCCAGTCTAACAGCTGATCTAGTGTCAAACTCTGTTCTATCACTCTTATGCTATCACTGTGTCTTTTCAAAATGAGTTAAAGTCCAAAGCTGCTCGTGGAAGTGGCTGCTTCTAGGTCTGGAATTGGTGGAAGGTTTCCTTGGACTTTCTGGGTTTTGAATTGGAGAGCATTTCCATGGAATATCCTACCTGCTAGTTAGGAGGGACCCAACAGCCTGACTCTCCCTGTTCTCCCTGCAAGCAGATGAGGACAGGGAGTGAGCTGGGGCTGTGATTCCATCTCTTGTAGCCGTAATTGGCCTTAATGTGTACCTGGGAAAGCTCTGGTTATTCCCTGCTATCTGCCAGAGTGTAATTGTTGTCATTGAAACTTAAACCAGAGAGAAATGAGACGCTGGGAGTTGTGCTGGTTGTGATGGTGCTGTTTGCTTTGAGACCTTTTCAGACCTGGTGCTGCATTTGCTGCAGCTGGAAACTGTTCTCAGTTTTCTCGCCTCCAGCCTTTAGTGTCTCTCTAACTAAATCTGCTGTTATCAAAGCTGACTTTTACTGTTCTGTGGGTCTCTCAGTTCAGGCTTTTCAAATACTTGTCTGTCTCCTGGCAAAGAACAGAAGAGCCAAAATGAGAGGCAGTGAGAAGAAAACTCACCTGCCGTGTCACAGAGCAGCTTTGCTTGAAAAGTGATGTGAGGACATCTCTCTCCACTGTGCTGCCTGGTTGCTGTGGTCTGACCAGAGCAAAAACACTCTAGTTGTTTTGACCTCAGAGCTTTGATTTCATTGTATTTGAATTTTCCTAATTTCCTTTTTGTTTCCACTTCTGAGAACAAATAGTCAGTGTGATGTAGGCACTATTGAACTTTTGATCCACGAAACCTGACTGAAATGTCTAAGCAGATTGCATTTCTAGGTTTTTTGATTATTTTCCTTTAATAAATGGAGGCTGAAAGCAAGTGAAGTGTACTTAATGTAAACTCACAAGTTTACTGCCTCTGCCTGCAGACCTTTTCTTTCCATCTAAACACTGTGCATGGGTTTTTTTAAGAGTGGGTAAGCTTTTCATCAAATTAATGACTAATCCTTATCAAACGAGTGTTCATCTTTACAATTAGAGAACAGGAATGCTTAATTGTGTGCTGATTGGTGAACATACTAGCCATGAGTACATTTGAGAATTCAGATTCTTAATTTTCTCTCACTGCTGGTAGCAGGAATTTGCTGTGAACAGGGCATTATATTCTGGTTGGATACCCATTATGATTAAATTATCATCTTTGTCTATGTTCAGTGAACCTTTCTTTGAGTAACTTCCAAAAGAATGCACCTTTTTGCACTTTGAGAAAATCTGAACTCTCTGAGGAAAAAGGAGGAAGATGGAAGAAAGGTAAATATTTCGAGGTCTGCTCAGCTTTCCTTGTAGGTTTGGCTAATGGATTATGGTCAAGGCATAGTTGTGTTCTAATGCAGAATACAATAGCTTGCTTGTTTTCTTTTACTTTGGGCTGGAATCTCTTAATCCCTTCAGACTCAAGCATGAGTATCACATGATTTGGAGGTGTTTGGTTAGTGTACTTCCCCGCTGCAGAGCATCCCTGTATGTAACAGAGAAGTAAATTGGGACTGCAGGGAGAAGCCACATGGAAATTTTCAGTTTTGGAGGTCCAAGTGTTGAATATTTAGTGCTGACAAAACCATGTGGTCAGTTAAGCTGGAAGGAAGGGAGGAGCCCAGATACCTGCTCTAAAACTCCAAGTTCATTATGAAAAGGACTGCAGCTTCAACATCCTGACACTGCACCTCTATGTTCAATACACCTACAGTGCTCAAACTGTGTACTAGGGGATTTGTAGGGAAACTTCCTGGCAGGAAAACTGGTGGTACAGCTAATTGAGGGTCCTTCTTTCACAATCTGTGACCACATGGGACATCAGTGAGGTTATAGCTGTATAAGTGATGCTCATAAACCCTTATTAAAGTGAAAGATTAATAAGTATTCATTAACAGTGAATTTCTAAAAGTAGTAACTCCTTGTATAGTTGCATCATGGTACCACCGTGCCTGGTTACTGCTGTGTTGCTTTTCCCCCTTTCAGTTCTGCAGGCTTTAGGAGCTGGAACCAAAATGCCTTCCACACGTCAAACTGGAATTTTGGCTTATAATGACAGGATGAGTGCTGGCACTTGATGAGGGTGACTGCTAACCACGGGGCCAGCACTGGGCAGGGGGTGTGCTAAAATAGAATAGGATTCCCTGGAGTGCCGAAATATGGCGATGAAGAGGATGGTGAGAAGACTCCAGGGAGTTACAAGATGCTGGTCTTGACTCTTGGTGCTGCTTTTGCAGAATTTGGTCCGTTAAGCTCAAGGTCAGCGTTGCTTCCCGGGAGTTGCTGCTTGCCCGGGTGTCTCACCTGCAGAGCCGCAGAGGTGACTGGGGTGCTGCAGTCGTGGTGGCTCTGTACTTAGCTCGTTACTCCAGGCAAATTATCTTTTCCTTCTCAAGTGTTGACTGGCAGGTTGGTTGGGGAGCTGTCTAGCTTTCCATTGCCGGGGCATTCCAGCTCCTCTGCAGTGTTTGCATTGCACAGGCGCTTCTTCCTGGGAACTCTGGAAGGGCTGGTGATCACCGAGCAGCAGGAGGGTCTGAGTTTGGGAGCTCTGTAGTAATTCAAGGTGGTGTTGGGTCGAAGGTTGGACTTGATGGTCTCAGAAGTCTTTTCCAACCTAGTTGATTCTGTGATTCTGTGAATTCATTGAGGGGAAAACAAGCAGTGCCAAGCCGGCTGTTGTAATCAGCTCGGAGCAGGAAGCAATCCTGAACTGGCTGGATACTCTGCTCACCTGTGGAGCGTGGTTGGGTCCATCCCTGCCACTGCTGACACCTCAACTGGGTGGGTGTGGTGTTCACCTGGAGGAGTCAGCCTGGGGAGCTGTGGGCAAAGGATTTCGCTTCACTTGACAAGTAAAAGATGGTTATACCAAAGACAATAAAAACTATTTCTTGCTTTCCTTTCTAAGCCTAGTTCTTGGCTGAGCTGTTTGTGTCAGGCCCCAGTTGAGGAGCTCCCCTGCTCTGAGGGTCACACCCAGAGCACAGCCCTATTACAGTTAATGGGGCTGTTGCCTCATGCCCGAGCCCGCCGTGTCCCATTCAGCTCTCAGGTATGAAGACTTTTCCTCTTGCATAAGACAGCTTGATTTGCTGGGCTCGGGCAGGAAACAGTTGGCAGCTCCCTAAGGAGTGAGTTCTCCTCACAGTGCTGCTGTGCCCTGTAGTTTATTTTTCTAAACATTAGTATTTCAAGTTATTGTCCAGCTTTTTAAACTGTACAACTGCCCCAGGCTGGACCACGGCTCTCCCAAAGGCAGGGATTACCTGCTGCCCGTGCTGGATGCAGAGATCCTTTCCTGCTTCCAGCAGACTTCGTGCTCCTAGCCCCAAATTGTTTGATATTCAGAGTAGAGACACAGCAGGGCTAAGCCTCATGGACTTGAACATATTTCAAGAGCCTCAAAATTGCAACATGGCTCAATTTGCCTTTTCTCTTTTGAATTTCTAAGTATTTCTAACTGTTGTATTTTATTTTTTCTGGTTCTGGTTCTTCCAACAAAATTCAGTTTTCAATCTCATCATAAATCCTCTCTACCATGTGTCAATCCCAGCAGACCAAGTCACGTACTAGTTAAGAAATGATTTTTCTATAAATATGCTACAGGTCTAGTAACATTTGTTATTGAGCTACAGTGACTTCACTTACCGAAAGCAAGGAGTGCCAAGTTAAAACAAGCCAAAGAAGCTGGTCTGAAGTGACTTGTGTCATGAAAAGGACGAGAAAGGACTGAAGGTTTTTGTGCAATATTTACCATATTAGAAGTAAGCAGGTGGGCTGGGGAGAATCTAGTTAAGCTTACAGTTTAATGCCAAAACACCCTCAAAACCTAATTTATGTGCTTCAACTCCCCAGTTTTTATGCTGCCTCTTGCCAAGACAATTAAAGAATTCCTAGAGCTAGTCTGAATTTCCAGACTGGGTTTGGAATACGATACCCACTTCTGCAGGTGCAGAGAACACTCCAGCCTGTTCAGGTAGATTGGTGAGTCTTGGTGGTTTTATTGCTGGTTTATTTGATTTTTCAGGAGTCTGGAGATGTTGCTCTGAAGCACATTTGTGGTGCAGTTGCAGGTGTAGCCAACTGGGTTTTTGCTGCTTGCATGAATTGATGAACAGTAAACTTGAGGCTGGTGTTGCAGCACCTGTTTTCTAGAGTTTCAAGCCTCCTGTTTAACTCTGGAAAACTTAGGAGGAAGAATTTAGGTCCCTGTGTGGTGTTGATGTTCTTAAGATCTGTTTAACTATTTGTAACTAATTAAAATGCAAGAGGTGAAGGAATACCCTCGGGTCAGTTCAGAGAGGGCTTGTGCAGCTGAGTGAAGATCAGTTGTGGTAGAAGAACTCGGTGCATCCATCATGTCTGCAAAGAAAACCCAACCAGCACCTTGTTGCAGCAGCACTTGGCTTGTGCCGTTGTGCTCTGCCCTGGGTCACCTCATGGGGAGTGTGGGTGAAAGACTTGACTTAGCAGAGTTTGGACATGTTGAAACAAATTTGATGGCTTGAAACTTGTCTGAAGAATCTGCTGCTTGTCAGGTGACTCCTGAGGAGCTGCTCCACCTGTGACCCCTCAAAAAATCAAGACTTGGTTACTTTGATTATTTTTTTAATAACATCTTAACTCAGAGGTTAAATGACACATTGGCAGCTTATTGCATGTCAGAATGTGAAAGAGAAAGTGTGAACCTTTCTGTGGAGCTGGGAATCCATAGATCAAGCTGGGTGAGTGACAGCTCAGCCTCTACATGGAATTCAGAGCATCTTTGCCATGTTATAAAAAGCTTGCTGCCTGGTGCTGATCTGTTCCTCCAACACTGAGCTTTTTGTAACCTTTAAACTCTTAAGTATAGGGTAGGAATTTATCCAGTTAAAACCTGCATTTGTTTGAAGAGTTAACTCCTGCCTGGTCACCTCTGCCCCACATCTCCAGATCTCAGTTATTTGAATACCAAGGTGTGTGTCACTCACTGGGTAGGGAGGTTTTTCCTTTAGCAGAAAGAAGTAAATGTGACCTGTAGAGAGCAAGCAGCTGTGCCTGTCTTGCTACACCTTTCTCATTCTTCAATTTTGCTTATTTACGGTGTGGAACTGTTAAATTAGGATTTAGAGTTGGTCTGCGGGTGAGTTTTTGCCTGTGAAATTCTGGAAATACTTCTGAGATTAGTGTCTTAATTTCAACCTTATCTTGAAGTGGTGTGTTTTATGTTGTCTCTGATGTCAGTTTTACAGTCTTTCTTTTGGGGAGGAATGGGGAATGTCTCATCTAAAGTAGGCTGGGTGAATAACATATGCTGGAATATCTTAAAAATGAAGTGCTGGATGAAGTAGGTTGGATGGAAGGGTCTGAAAGCTTCAATTCTGAAGTAAGGAATAAGTCTTCTAGTTTGTCTACTTAGGCTTGTCCTACTTTGAAGCCTCACTGAATTTTCAAATGGAGAAGTAGCAGATTTGTTTGGTGTTGAACAGCAGGCTTGAATTATATCCTTTTTTAGTATTTTGAGATAGCTTGGTGTAAACCTTTCACAGAATTGCTGGTCTTACTGAGCTGGTGAGTTAAGTTCATCACAACTCAAATGTTCTTTCTCTTCCTTCCAGTCCTTTAACTCCTTGTCACAAGTGACAATGTTCCTTGCAGGCAGATTTGAGGTAGGAATCTGCAACTTTAGCTTTGTTAGTGTTGTGTCAGCCTTTGCATCCTCCAGGGTAAAGGTGCAGTCTTAGTGCCATGTTCAGACTGATACTCTGGAGGGGATTTTTAACCATTCTAGACCAGAGTTGCTGCAAGTAAAGCATTTAGCATGTATTTCTGCAGGGCTTTATTGTGTTTCTGTAGGTAAATGGTCCCTGTGCTGAGGTTGCTGGTTTACCTTCACTGGGCAGAGGATGTAGCCTGGGAAAGGTGCAGAGCAACAGGGCTGCTCCATGGATCCTGGGGCTCCATCTGCTTATGGCACTGGGATCTTGGGCTGACCTGCTGGCACAGGCAACCCTAACTGCTGAAAGGGTATCTACCACTGCCAACTTCAGATTATCCCTCAAAAATGCAGCTCCTGAAGCTGTTCTGTATCTGTGGTATTGCTTGAGATTTATGTAGGAAGTGGGAGCAGATGCTTTCCTTTTTCTCAGAGCTTTTATTAATTGTTAACTGAAACAGTTGGATTGCTCGGGTTTGTTTAGTATTTGTGGTAAGATTTGATACATTGCTTGATAAGTCCTCATGTGTTTTCCACAGATAACATATATTTATTCCTTGTGGGTTATGGAGTAGTGGGCTTTTGGATCTGTGGACGTTAAGGTGGTTGTGTTTTTAATCCAGCAGAGAGGACTAATGCACTGAAACTTCAGACTGGAGAGTTACTCAGTAACACTGTTTTTGTCACTGAGCCACTAAAAATAATGCTGAGAACTTAGCAGGACTAAATGGATGTTGTACAAAACACAAATGTATCTATTTCAGAGCCTCCCCTGGAGGTAATAAAGCCTTCAGTGGTAACTGTGCTCAGGCAGAGATTCCTCCTGGCTCTAACGAGATTGAATGTTGTTATTGATGTTCTTTACCTACACAACTAGGACCTGTAGTTGTTATTTGTGAGGTGATTTCCTGTGAGCAGAGTGATTCCCTGTCAGTTTACCGGAATGCTCAAAGGCAGGATTCACTCCCAGCGTCTCCCGAGGAGGGCAGAGCATGTGCAGGGCTGTGTGTGCCCGGGGTGAGTTACTGCAGAGCCCTGGCAGGTCCCTGCCCTGGGATCACGTATCCGTCTGGGAGGGAGAAGCCGCTCTGCCAGCACACTTAATCTATTTTTGATTCGTCAGGATCTCCAAGACAGAAACAAAAAGCACTTTGTGCTGGCTGGACTCGAGGACTGACACTTGAATGGCTCTTTCCATTGTCTGTTCACTGGCTTGTGAGTGCTCCTGCAGTGGAGCACATTGTTGTGGAGCAGCCACTTCAGTGCCGGGGCTCCCGGGCTTTGGGCTGCGGCGGGAGCGTCTCAGAGCAGCAGCTTCACAGCAGGCACTTGTTTGAGCGGTTCCAAGGTCAGCCTTGGCACTGCAACTCACTGAAGCTTCCGGGGCAACTGGTGGCCCTTCAGTGGAAGAGGTCAGTGCCAGGGCTGGCTCACTGCTGCCTTCATCCCTCCTGGCTGCTGTGGCTCCTTTCCCCGTCGAGTGAGAGAAGGGTATCACTGGAGGTACCTTTTGATCAGAAGCTCCACAGAATCTCTGGAGCTTTGGTGGACTCTCCAGGGAATCATTCATAATTATTTATGCTTTATTGCTGAGAGGATCTGACAGAATATTCTGGAAATACTGCAGTCCAAGTTCTAGTTATTTTGTTATAATAAACCTTTCTTCACTGCTAATCTCAAGTACCCAGATACAGGAAAAAGATGGAGTCTTTACCTTGTATAATTTTCCTGTGGCCGTTTTCTGAAGCTCTGATCATCAGTGTTTTTAATTTCTTACACACAGAGCTGTGTGAGAATTTCCCTGATACTTGCAGGTGATCATGAAGTATTTGGTTTATCTTGAAGTAGTTCAGCTTGGTTTCCTACTGTTAATTCCATGCTCTTTAGGTTTCTGTTTGCATTTACCTCTGTTAAGCAATAATAATTAACTCAAAGCATTGAACTGATGGAGTTATTGTGTTGGGGGAACAAACCAATAACCATAATGCAATAAGCATTACTGCAGCTTCCTGGTAATGAAAATTCCAGAAGTGGAGGACTTGATTTAATTTTTAAGCTTTGAGAGAATAGTAGTAGCGATAAAATGACTTTATAACTGATCTCACTTAGGCAGCTACTTAATACTAGGAAAAATCTTGGGGTGTGAGGAAGAATTATGGTTGGAAGAATCATACAGCTGTTGAGGATAAAAGCTGTTTATGTTAACAGAGGGAATGTCTGAGCTCTTGCTGTTCACATTTGAACCCCAACCTGCAGTGTGCAGCTATGTTTTTAAGTTACTGTTGCTTCCCCAGACAGTCTGGATGACATTGTTTACTTCCTTCTTGTGAGTCTATCTGGATGTATTTAAGCTGGAAACTGCAGAGTTAAGGACAGTTGGATATTCCTGTCCTCCCACCAGACCACACAGTTGAATTAAGAATCTATGTGTCTCCTGAAGTGAGTGTTCAAAATAGGTAAGAACTGCTCACTAAGGGATAGAATGTAGGACTTTTAAAAAGGGAAAATATCAGGCACAAAATCTGGCTTTTGATGAGGAGAATTTTCCTTAAGGTCTCTGGGGCAGTTTTTGGGTACAGCGGGCATGGCTGTGGCACTGAGGATGCTTCCAGGAGAGGTGGATCTCTCTCGGCTGCCGATGGCTTTGGCAGTTTTCGTGGCCTGAAAGGCTGATTAAGGAGCACAGCTGGAGCAGGAGTGCAGCTCCAGCCTCTGCAGGGCCCACGGGACAGCTCTGAGGAGCCTGGCTGTGTTGTGTAAGGCCAGCTCTGACTCAGTGCGAAGGGAAGCACGTGGTTGAACTTAAGCAGTATCACTGCACAAGTCAGAATGAGGGCTCACAGCCTCACCGGTTTGATCCCATTACCCTCTTAAGTGACATCACACCTCCAAAGCTTGTTTCTCACCTCACTCTGTGTTATTGTGCTTACTTTTAGGCACTGATTTCCAGCTGTGCAGGCTGAAGCACTGCTGTGTGCTCTGCAGATCAGCTCATGGGTGAGTGGGCACTGACTCAGACATTCCTGGGCACAGACGCTCTTCACGTGCAGGGAGATCCTGTTCTGTACCAGTTCAGAAGCTTCTGGTATAACAAACTTGCTCCAAAGCCAACTTCTCATGGTTTATCTTACTGAATTTTCTGTCCATTTTACAGATACTGGCATGGGTTATTGTATCTTAATGGGTATTGTATCGTGGGTATTGTATCTTAAATACTGGTGTTTTGAGCCACGGTTGAAGAATTGAAGATGAATGCTCATGGGACAACAGTGAGTTTGGAGGCTGGGATGCCTTAATGGCATTATTAAAGTGAGCTGAAGAGTTAACAGAGCCATTCTAAATATACTGGAGCATTGCAGTCGTGGCAGTGCTGTGATGCCAGGCCTGGACTATGAATACAACTTACATGTGCACACTCATGTGAGAATGACAGAACAGCACGTGCTGGGCTTGCAGATAGTGTTTCTTTCAGCATGATAAGGACTGTGGCACAATTGCCCTTTGCTTTTGACATGTCCCACAGCCCCAGTGCTGTGTGGCTGTCCAGGAGAGAGTGCAGGCTGCAGGGTGTGGGAAAATCACTCCTTAAAAAGAGAACACACCTCAGTTTGTGCTTGTGTTGAGTGTGACAGTGAATATGACATGTCAGGGAGATGGACTTCTCATGCAGATGGAAAACTAGAACCATCTCCCAGCTTTGGTCTCCCAGGCTTTCCGGTTTTTCCTCTTGCTTAGGTTTTTGGGTTGCTTGTGTACTAGTTTATTCCTCACCAGTCGGGTAGTTGGAGGGGAACACCTGGTAAGTAATACCTGCAGGCTCTGTAATGGATTGAGGTGAGCTGTTCAAATGTCTGCTGCTTTCTTGCTCCCAGCTGCACAACGTGAAGGAAGTTTAGGGTGTTTTGGACAGGAAGAGACACGTGTCCTAAGAGCCAAACTATCTGAAGGGCACTGCCCAGCATAGCTGTCCTGATAGCAGTGAGGATGGTTGGGAAATCAGTGAAACACCAGCTCTGAACACCTTCTTAAGCCACCTGGTCTCCTTGGCAGAATGAGTTCTTTAAACATACAAACTCTTCAGGCAATCTAAAGCTGGTTGTTACTGCAGGCAAATGTCTTGATGACCTGAAGGAGGACTTGTTCTTTCTTGGAGTTGTCCTCCTGTACTGGCAGGAGATGGGTGTTTTTCCTGTGAACATCTTCTGCCATAAGGCATCAGGTTCTCGAGTGAGAAGCCTTAGTTTAACTAAGTGGAAGTGAAGTGGCCTTGAATGCCAGAAAATGGGATTGCCAATGACTGATGAAGGACCTATACCTTGCTTTAGACTTCCCTTCAAATGTCCTGGGTTTCTGATGGAGTTTAATAGACAGGTTGACTTAGTACCAGAGACAAGTGGTGACTTGGAAGTGGGGTTGATGCTGTAAAGGTGGATGTAAGGCAAGAGGGAAAATGTGAAGAGCTGACATGCTCTCACTGCCTTGATTTCCAGACCTGTGCAAGGCCTGGACATTAAATGTGTGGTGCTAAAAACCTCTCCCTTGTGTGGAAGCAGAATGACAGGCTCCAGTTGCTCCCTCCTGCTGCTTTAATTCCTCCTAAGGCTGCTGAGGAGCAGCTTTGCTGCACGTTCTGGCAGTGCAGCCTTTCTCTGGGAACACCACTGCTGTAGCAGTTGAGTGAGCACTGGAAGGCTCAGTAAGTACCACTGGCTGGTTCTCAAGTCTGACATCATATCCAAGAATTAGATGGCTCCCTCTCACCATGGGGATAATGAAATAATTCCTACTGTGTTATTCATTAACTCACATTTCATTCAGTGGCTCCTAAGAGGATAACGAGTACATTAGAGGTGAACTTGTATAAGCCTTCTGACATCCTTTTGATAAGTTAAATAAGAGTTAAAGCTATGGCAGACAAAGCATGGCAGGGGGGCCTCACTGAGGGGCAGGTGGCCTGTGCTGTATTACACACACTGACTTAAAAACTAATTTAATGGCTTTTCTTCAATGGTTTAGAAAAATAGCCTGCTTCTAAAGGTGCTGGAGAAATAACTAGTGCCCAGAGCCAGCTGAAGGTCATCCTCAGTGTGGAGCCTGCTCCTGATTGAAGGGCTGTGTTCAGGTGATGTCCAGCCCAGCACAGCAGGGCTTCAGGGCAGATGTGGGAACCCAACAAATAAATGAAGGATCTGCAACAATCAAAGGGAGGGAAAAGCAGCCTGGTGAAGGAAGGACAGCTGCTCCTGATCCATATAAAACTTTTGGTACAAGAGCCTGTTGAGCCTTGCTGGGTTTCCAGTTTGAGTGTTAATGTAGCTTGTGTAAAATTTGAATCTCCCTCAAGTGTCAGTGTCAGGGACTCTTTCCCCTCAGCTTAGGTGCCATGTGCTGCTCCTCAAGGGAGCTTCAAAGAGGGAGGGATTGCATCAGCTGGTGAGGGATTTTTCACTAACATGATGTTCAGGACCAATAAAACTGGACAACTCTACCTCTGGCTTTAGGGCTTCTTAAAGGAGGGAATTGTATCAGGAAGAGTGTGGCAGCAGGAGCAGGGCAGTGATTGTTGCCCTGGACTCAGCGCTGGTGAGGCCACCCCTGCAGTGCTGTGTCCAGCTCTGGGCCCTCAGCTCAGGAAGGACATGGAGGGGCTGGAGCAAGTGCAGAGAAGAGCAGCGAGGCTGGGGAAGGGACTGGAGCACAAGTCCTATGAGGAGAGGCTGAGGGAGCTGAGGGGGCTCAGCCTGGAGAGGAGGAGGCTCAGGGGAGACCTCCTCACTCTCTGCAACTCCCTGACAGGAGGGGGGAGCCAGGTGGGGGTTGGGCTCTTCTCCCAGGAACCAGCAGCAGGACAAGAGGGCACGGCCTTAAACTCTGCCAGGGGAGGTTTAGGTTGAACATTAGGAAGGAAGTTTTTACAGAGTGCTCAACCATTGGAATGGGCTGCCCAGGGGTGGAGTCACTGTCCCTGGAGGTGTTTAAGGTGAGACTGGATGTGGCATCAGTGCCATGGGCTGGGTGACACGGTGGTGTTGGATCAGGGGTTGGACTTGATGATCTCAGAGGTCTTTTCCAATCTGGTTGATTCTATGATGTATTTTATGGGAATTGGATGTATTGACTCTTATGTGAGTCCTTGCTGACCTGGGCTCCCTGGTGCATGTGGCTGTGTCTGATGAAGCTGCTGCTCTGACTGGGAGTGCTGGTCTGTTCTGAAGGCTCGCCAGGAGTTTGTCTCCTTCCCAAAGGGGTTTGTCTGTGCTGTGCAACTGAGGCAATAAACTAATATAAATAAAGATTAAGCTGTTTGTGGGAGGAATGGTGATTGGATATTCAGATGCCCAACAATCTGTCTGATCTCTTGAGTGTTGCTGTGACTGTGCTGACATCAGTAATTCATCCCCACAGGTAATGACTGAGATCACTTTAAGCAGAGGCTGCAGTAGCCTCGGACATCTGAAGAAATCCAGAATTTCCAGGTGGCCCAATAAGATCTTAAATTACCTGGTATTTGTAGAAGCACTGGGTGAGGTGGCTTTATCTGGAAGAAGTTGTAGGTGGTGGTCTGGTGAGTCAGGTCAGTGCCATCCTGGAGAACCAGGTGTGTCCCTGCCCGGCTGTGGATTGTGGTCCTGGCTGGGAAGTTACTGGGAACCTTTCCAGCTGTGTGGAGAGTTATGGATTTGGTGGTGAGTACACAACTCCAGGCCTGGGTGCTCATCTCTGCAGCTCAGACCCCCAGCTAGTAGAGTTTCCAGGCACAGAGCAGAATCCTATAAAAATTGAGAGTATTTGAAAAACTGGACTTGGGACGTTGTTCTGGGTACCACAACTAGAAGGATCATTCTGATGCCTTGAACTCTTAGTTTTTCAGCCTTTAAAAATCCATTAGTGGCACTTAACATGTGGGGCAGTGTGAGAGCCCTGGAGAGCACTGTGAATCCTCAGCAGAAGGGGTGCTGTGGAATGAGCAGCACTGAGAGGATTGGCTGGACTCAGGACTCCACACTGACTACAGGGTTAAGGGAAAGGACTGTAATGAAAGTTCTGTGTTCAGGGAGTGTTGTCCCACCAAGTTCACTGGCTGAGGGTGGGGGTTTATGGGAAGGAAAGGATGGAGAAGGTAGTTAGGGATCATACATATGCCAAGAGAAGCTGAGCTAAAGCTTCACAGGTGATCACAGTGTTTGCATTTCCTAATGTGTAACTCTTCACTCCGTGCTTTTTATGTGTGACCACTTGAAGCTGCAATTACAGGTTGATTTCCATGGCATGAGCAGTGAAAATACCTGCTGGGTCATTAATACTCGGGGCTTTCAGCTTCACCTCCCTTGTTGACTTATTGTGCAACTCCATGGAACAGCCTAGCCCACAAATCCATCACCAAGGCACTGCAGCCTGGCAAGGACCTCTTCCCCTCCAGCAGCACTCACACACCAGTGCTCTGACTTCCTGAGGAAAATACCAAGAACTGAAGTAGTAAAACACCAAACCAGGTAATTGTGTCCTACCTGTCCCACCTTGGGGGATCTGTTTTCCAGCACCCAAAAAGAGAATTCTTCAGTTCAAGCTTCAAGTTGTTCAGGCTGAACACAGAAGTTTGGCTCCTGTATTCTTTGGTTCCTGATGGTATTTTTTTTTCTGGAGGCCTCACCATCAGGGAAGGCTTTGGGAACAGTTCTGTCAGCTGAACTCGCTGCAGAGGTGTCACATCTCCGAGCTCATGACACAGATGTGGTACTTGAATAAACATCCATACCTTAGATCCTTGTTCTTGGTTGACAGACTCCCCTAAGCTTGCCAAGGAAGCCTTCCTGCATAAAGATGTAATCTTTCATCCAGGAGTTGGGCTGTTTTGTGGCATTTGAATCTAAATGAGCAAAACTGTGTGCAGGCTCTTTCTGAAATACAAGACCTGAATGCTGAGGCTGTTCCTACAGCGAGCTGTCATTTATCTAAATTACAGATGCTTTTTCATCTCAGCTCTGAGCATTTGCTTCTAGATTTGTGTTCACATGTAGATTTGTGTTACACCAGCTGCATAACCTCTTGAAATAAAGGCTTGCAATAAAAGCGAGGCAGACTTCAGTATTCTGAACATTGTTCTTGTCCTTATTGTTCCTTAGTTTGGCTCAGAGGAATTTGCTTCCTTTGCCTTTGAGTATTTTTCTGACCTTGATTTCAGATTCCAGCTTTCATATTGGAACAGGTTGTCTAGAAAGAATATGCCTGGTGATCCTCAAACCTGGGCTGAATGAGTCTTTAAACACCTTGATCTAATGGAACTGTGCAAGTGGGGGTTGGACTCACTGGTGTGCAGTTGTCCCACTCAACCCAAATCGTCTGGATTTTTTTGCACGTGTGTCCATCTTGGTTCTTTGTGCTTTCCCATTTGGACTTAAAGGGGCACAAATAGTTTCTGCTTGGTTTGTAATTGGATATTAAATCTCATTTCTGCGACAGAACTCTGGTGTTGAATTTGAGTCTCTCCCAGAAAAAAAGCATTCTGTGAAGTTCAGTCCTCACAAACTTTACTGCAGGAGCTTGGATAGTTATGGGAAGGAAAGAAATTCCTGCCCTTTCTTGGTTTGGATTTTGACCAGAGGAGGCACCTCATAAGATGTTTAAGGAGGTCCTTGGGGACCTGAGCAAACAGAGTTGTGTCCATACATTGTCACCGTGAACCGAGGTCAGCTGAGGGCAGGGGGGGTTTGCCATTTAATTTCATCAGGAGAAAAGCAGTAAACCAGGACCCAAACCCCAAATTAAACCTTGTTGCTCCTTATTTATGTTGTATCTATGGGGTTTTTTTCCCAAACTTACCTGATTTACTTTTTGACTCTCAGCAAATGCACCTTGAATGTTTGACCCTCATGGGTTTAAACAGACTTCTCTGGGTTCATGTTCAGTAAGTACAGACTTGGTTTTGATACTAAGCTTTTTACCAGAGGATGCTTCAGATGGAATGATAAAGACCAAAAATAGACTTATTTAGCTAATCTTAATTTTTACTGTGAAGTGCTACTTCTGTGCATTAAATTGAAGCTTGAGATCTGCAAGTCACAGGGAAGAATTGTAGTGTTACAAATGTGACTTGTGCTGTTTTCATGTCTTCAAGCTCATGGACTAACATGCACATGTTCTTTTATGTCTTCATAAAATGCAATCAGAAGGGGACACGCTGAATTTACTGTAAGGATGGTTATAATAAATCTTTATATTTCTCTAAAGGAAGGTTAAGTCTTGCTGGCTGATAATGATTCAGCTGCAAAACAAAATTGAAGTGGATAACTGCAGTTTCCTGATATACATATTTTTTTACAATCTGGGATTAAACCATATTTAAAATGAAAATTGCCTTCCCTGATGCATCAGTAAGAGAGGGAGCTGTGAACTGCACTGACTTCTGCAATGCCTGTGGGAGGGACGTGATGTGTTTGGGTAACTTGCTGAAGAGCCCAAATCTTTGTTTCTTTAAAATGATGATTTATCTCTTAATTACAACCAACTCTTTCTTAGTAAATTAGGTTTGTTTTGAGTCACACAGGGAAGGAGTGAATGTCCTCTAAAGCATAAAACACTTAAATAACTACTTATGTTCCTTGTACTATTATTTTCCTTCCCAGGGTTTGTTGTATCTACCAAAAGGAATGAGTTCCTTTAGGGAAAAAGAAATGAGAGAGGTTTTTAAATTAGGGTTTGCCTGACTTGAATGAGTCCACACTAAAGCAGATTTTGGGGGCAGTGTGTTCTGGATGGTCCCCTGAGAGCTGACAGGACACAAGTGTCTATGTACAGGCAGATACATTCCTGCAGCCATTCCACACTGCAAGCAAAGGTTGCTTGTTACTCTCTTGCATTACTAATTTGTTGTCCTTTTCTAAAGGTCATTAGTATAAAATAGGGTATTGCAGTAATATCTGTTCTTGTTAAAAACTGATCAGCTATAAAGACCTTGTTTTAAGTGAGCAGGTAGGAAATCCAGACTTCAATCTTCATGTTCCCTAGAGAAACTCATTCCTGTTGAAATCACTGTTTCAGTGGCAAGGTTGATACAGTTACCCTATAGGATTAATTCCTTTTTCCACATAAGGCAAGTTTCTGCTGGTATCCTTCTGTGGAAGCTTGAACTTCAATGGATTTTAACTTTAAATAGGAGAAGGGAGAGACTGTGGCTGTTAACTGGAGATCTGTCAGACCTTATTTCACCATCAGAGCTGCAGTCTGGTGCAGAACTTCATTTCAATTCCAGCTGAGACTCTGTTTTGATACACATACGTGCCTTAAGCAACCACAACACCTTCTTTGGTGCCTCTGAAATGCCTAAATATATTTAACTTCGGCTTCGTGCTGTTCAGTTTTTTAGAATAAGCATATTCTGTTAATCCAAGTAAATTCTTTCCTGGCTCTGAAGGGCTGTGCAACTTCAGTGTAAGTGAAGAAGCCTGTATGCTTTGGGTATTGTGGAAGTTGTTATGGAGAGTTGTGGCTGAACTCAGCCTCCCTGGGCAGTCTGGAAGCAGGACTTTAGAAATTGTAACAGTTCTTTGACACGTTCAAGATCTGAACATTGCATAGCATCTGACATTGCATAGCTGGAGGACTTCTGGGCTTAAAGATAAATAAAATTAGAGAAATGTGCATTCTAGAGCTGACTGGTTCTGAACCACTGCAGTCATGGGAGACATTTTGCAGTGTGGCAAAATTCCCAAGTCTATTGAAGAGCTCGGCACTTCCCAGCAGATGCTGCATGTGGGTAATTGATCTCCCAAACCACTCACGGCAATTGAAGGCCATTAAAACGTTTCTTTAGGCATTGTCGGAGCTGCGGGACTCCTGGGGTGCCTCCTGCCTCCCACATCAAAGGGCTGCGCACAAACGCTGCTCCAATCCCTGTAAATGCTGAGGCTCCCGGTGAGATTCAGTCTCACTGCTCCTCGTTCCCCGCTGCAGTTGGATACACAGACAGCCCCGTGTCCCTTTTCCTCCTTTGTTTGTAGGCAGGATGCTCTTTAAGACTGTTTTTTGCTTGCCTTTTATTTCAGTTATGAAGCTTCATCCCCAGGCCTTACTTAAGTGGAGCTTGCAAATGGAAAGTAGTATTTTGCCAGTTACCCTTCCTGGTTCTGAAAGTAACTATGACTTTCCATGAGTGGAAAAAGATAGGAATAAACAGCTGTCTTAATACTTGGAAGATACTGAGGTGATTTAACTGTAGGAGGAGAAGATATTTGCTTTTCCTGCTTTTTCTTTTAGCTTTAGTGAATTGAGGTGTAAAAGGCCGGGTTGGGTGGAACTTGGAGCAACCTGGGCTAGTGGAAGGTGTCCCTGCCCATGGCAGGGGTGGGATGGGATGAGCTTTAAGGTCCCTTCCAACCCAAACCATTCCATAATTCTGTGAATCATCTGTGCAGAGAAAGGCCGTGAAGCAGCAGGTTTCTTGGAGGCAGTGTGCTGGTAGATTATCCAAACCAGTTTGTCCCTTGAGATCTAAATGCAGGAATTCTTAACTGGGAAAGGTGTCCAAGTCCTGTGTGTCTTAAGACCTGTAGGGAGCTGCTGTCCTGGAGGTGGCTTGACTAGGAACACAGCAAACTGCTGGAAGGTTGGGGGATCTGGAGCTGGCACTGGGTTGATGGAACAGCCTGGTTGTTCTCTCTGGAAGGGGTTTCTACTCCAGTGCAAGGAGGGCAGGAACCTGTTCTGGTAAATCTTGTCTGGCTCTGACCTGGAACTCTCTGTCTGAACAGGACCCAGCAGAACACTCAGTGCAGTCACTGGAGCTGCTGGTGTTCTGTACCCAGCCCTTGCAGGTCTCCTTATCATGCACAGGCACACGTGGCTTTATCTCCTCAGCATTTGGCTTTTGCCTTGCAGTATTTACACAACAGAGTGTCTGGTTGAATGCTGAGTGTTGTTGATGTCTTGGCAGTGTTGTGGATGATGCCCAAACAAGTATTTGGACTGCTCTCTAGAAACCAGCTGTTGTGAGCCTAGAAAAGCTGGTATGATCCTTGATTAGCTCCTGAAATGTGGAATTTAGGGGGTCAGTTCATAAAAAGGGCTCTCAGCTTAGGTCAGCTCTTCCGATATGGTTCCTTGATTGAGTTACCAGGCTTGTTTTGCATGATCTAGTGAAGAAATGCCTGAACTCAGTGCTTTTCTTGTATTGAATTGACTTACTGTTTTACACTGTGAAATATGCTGTGCTCAAACATACCTGTCCCCTGCCATGAGAGTTGAAGAGACTTTGGAAGGAAGAGCTCTTCATCCTCAGGTTCACAGATTCTGGCAGAAATATGTGAATTAGTGCTAAAGACCCCTTCAGTTGCTGGCAGTACAGGATGCAGTGCTGTGCTCCATGGTTCTACTGCACAGCGGGGCTTTGGGAGGGTACTTGGTGTTTGAACTGTGAACTCTGCCTTTTAAACTTCAGCTACTTACATATTTCTCAAAGCATTAAGCAGGCTGAGGGGTGAGTGAGTGAATTGATTAGTTCTGTAAAGAAATGCCATTTCTGCAGGAGTTGAAGAGGTTTTTAAGCTGCCTCAAATTCTATAGATTTGAGATGTCCTGCAGTTTTTCAGGCTGTGCTGCTCTGGGAGCAAACAACAGCTACAGCACTGTGGGGTGGTGCTCCCACAGTGTGCTCTCTGGGTTGGTTTTGTGTTGAGGAGTTGGATTCTGCCATGGGGGGTCTGAAATGCCAGAGCTGGTGGAAGATAAGGCAGGGGAGTGTTTTGTTAGGAGGGGTATGGGAGCAGTACCCTTCCTGCTGGCTCACTGTGCTCCGGGGAATGCCAGTGCAGTCTGTTTTAGAGCAAAACCACCTTAAGTGCCACATTAAACCAGCCATTTTTACCATGTGCCACAGTTTTACCGAGTGCTGGTGTTGGGCAGTTTGAAATATCAACTTTCCCACTCGTGTGATCCCGTGAGATCATTGAACATGGAGCCTCCCAGTGCCCTTGTGATCCTCGCTGAAGGTGGTGAAGGTGGATGTGCATCTTACCCACGGGGCCTCCTGGGCAGAGCAGGTGTTTTCAATGCAATTTAAGAATTAATGGATTAAAGCTTTACCCATAATTACACTGTGCAAGGTGTGCAAGCAGAGAAAGTGATGTCTCCTTACAGGCCTTGATAACGCAAACAGATTTTTGTGTCCTGCCTGTTCCAGGCTGTGCAGCAGAGAGCTCTGGAGAAGGGTTTTTCCCAGAGTATGGAGTGACTGGACAAGTGGAATGGCTTGCCACTGCCAGAGGGCAGGGTTAGATGGGATATCGGGAAGGAATTGTTGGCTGTGAGGGTGGGGAGGCCCTGGCCCAGGTTGCCCAGAGAAGCTGTGGCTGCCCCTGGATCCCTGGAATTGTCCAAGGCCAGGTTGGACGGGGCTTGGAGCAACCTGGGCTGGTGGAAGGTGTCCCTGCCCGTGGCAGGGGGTGGCACTGGGTGGGCTTTAAGGTCCCTCCCAACCCAAACCATTCTGGGATTGCTGGGCCTCTGGGGGGGACTGAAGTCCCTGTTAGGGACACCTTGTGATAACTTCAGCATTTATTTCTCAAAGCATTAATAGATTACTTGTAACAGGTATTTGGTATTTCTGTGAATTTGTCTTATGACAAAAGCATCGAGTGGTGTTTTGTTAGAGAGATTTTCAAAGGTTTGTGCCAGAAGAAGTGTGGTGAAAATGAGGTTGACTTACACACTGAGGAAGTGATCCCTGTGACTCTGTGTGTGTTGTCCTGAAGTAGTTCAGTGGGGGAGAAAACTCTCCTGGGATTGTATCTTGAAACTCCAAAGGAGTCCTCAAATCACGTTTGCTTTTTGGTTTTTCCTATTTTCAAACTTTCTCCTTTTTTTTAATGACTTGTAGGTGTCTCTAGTGTTCACTGGGTGTCAGTAAACCCAGCAGGTGAGGGCCTGTCCTGCTGGGGGGGGTGGAATTCTCTGGGAGCAGCTGCTGCCCCTTCCCAGTGCCCAACCAGTTACAGCAAGGACTGAGCTAAAGCAAGATGTGACTCCAGGAGGGAAGGGGAGTCAAGAGGTGTTTTGGGAGGATGAGTAAAACCTTGGAGACTTTGGTTTAACAGCCACTTCTCCCTGGGTGGTTGTTCCCTTTCTTCCAGGAGGGCGTGTGACTCGTGGCAAACAGGCTGTGAGGGGCTTAATGGAAAAAAATGAGGACTGTGAGGAGCAAATGATTCCCTTCTTTCTCCATTCTGCCATTTCAAATGGAAACTGCTGCTGCCTGGCCTCAGCCTTCCTCTTTGTTTCATAACTCTGCTCTGATGTTGCCCTGCATTTCATGGCTCTTTGGTTACCTGGTGACAAAATGCCCCCTCCCTGGTCACCTTTCCACCTTGGAACCACCCCAAGCCCACTGGGTTTCCACCAGCTCAGGCCCTGCTCAGCTCTGTGTCCCGTCATATGACTCCCAGATCCCATCTCCCAGGTCTCTCCACAGTTCACACCCATCCGTGCAGCTTGTTGGTCCTTCTTGGTAGCTGCTCCTTGTCTGTCATGCACAGAAAACAGAGGAATGTGGAATAATTGAAATAAAAGGAAAATTGTGATGCAGAAGATCTCTGATGGGTAAATTGCATCCTGGCTTATATATGAATAATTGCAGCCTTTGGATCTCAGGGTTGTATCCAAACTAAAAAAAGAATTAAAAGAGAAGAAAGCCTGAAATGCTGTAAGAAAAAGTGACATTTTCTTTGGATTTTGGTTTCAAGCTTGCTGTGGTCTGTTGACTTGGGTTGTTTTGAGGTCAGTGAGGGAGCATATTGATATAGAATCTTTTATTCAGAAAACTCCTTCCTGAAAAAACCCTTTTATTTTTGGAATAATTATTACTGTTATCTCACCTAATGTTCTACTGATTTTTATTCTTTATATCAGTTATGGAAAATGGACCTTTCTTAATGCAAGATCACATTTCTCTGGACCCTTTGCTGTTAGACTCCTGGGGTCTCAGCAGTGCCTCTCCCTGCCTTGCCTCCTCCTGCCATTTCAAGCTCTCCTTTCTGCTCAGGCTGGGTTTTTTCATTTTAACTCTGAACTGTTGCCTTCTGCAAGAGGGTAAGAAGTGATCTTTAACAAATATGCAAAGATAATCAGCTTAATCAAAGTGCTTTAAAAGCAGATTAATGCCTCTTCCGAGTGGGAAGATGAAGGAAGCCAACACGCCAACCTGCCATTAGGGGATGAGTCAGTGCAGTGACAGATGTTGACAAAACTTTTTTGATGCTTTGGACTCTTATAATTAATTTTATTCTTCGCTCATAAAAGCAGAGGTAGAACAGAAAACGGAATGAGACCTTTTCAGGATATTCTGCTGGAGGGCAGTTCCCGTCCGTGCTGTGGGATGTTCAGTGTGGCTGTTGCTCTCTGCTCTCTGTGTCAGGTGGGGGTGTGTACACAGCTTTATATCCAGCTGCTTTCCAACTGGGAATTCATTATGGAGCTTAATCTAGGGAAGTGGGTGATAGGGAACACAGAGGGAAGTGGCATTGTTCAGCCTGGAGAAAAGGAGGCTCAGGGGGGACCTTCTCTCTCTCTTTCCAACTCCCTTACGGGGGGGGATCTGGGGGGGGTCGGGCTCTGCTCCCAGAGAACAAGGGACAGGAGGAGAGGGAATGGCCTCAGGTTGTGCCAGGGGAGGTTAAGTTTAGATATTAGAGAGAATTTCTTCATGGAAAGGGTGGTCAGGCACTGGCACAGGCTGCCCAGGGCAGTAGTGGAGTCCTCATTCCTGGAAATGTTCAAAAAACATGGATGTGGCACTTGGGGACACGGGTTGGTGTGAACACGGTGGTGCTGAGCTGATGGTCGGACTCGGTGATCTCAGGGGGCTTTTCTAACCTTGACAATTCTGTGACACATGGCCATAGAAACCAGCAAATGCCTCCCTGAAGATCAGCATTCCTTCTTCTCCATGTACATGTTTTCAAACTTTCTCTTGAGGAGTGGCCTTGCCCCATCCAGCCCCCGGAGCGTTCCCAGTGCTCTCATCCCGCTGTGGTTTCCAGCTCGGCCACAAGCTGCTGGCTCACCCCAGCTGGTGGGCAGCTGATAGTAGCACTGTGTTCCTGTTCCTGAGCACACTCAGGAGAGCATAAAAATAGTTGGGAAAGCAAGCTAAAATCCACTAGGAAGGACAGAAGAAGGAGAGAGCAGGAGAAGAACAACATTTGACCAATACTTGAGCTCGAGCTGAGCAGAAGGTGATGAAATCAATGGTGAGTGTGTGATAATCGGGTGCAAGAGGAGGTTCTGCCACGGCAGAGGTCGGGGATGTGGGGACAGTGATATTGGGAAGTTAGAAATGTAAACAGGAATGGAGAACTTCTCATCAAAACCCCACACTTGCGTAATATCAGACTGGGACATGGGGTGGCATAACCGGGCTGGAAACGGCACCTTTCGGCAAAGGGAGGGAAAATACACCTTCAAAATAGTCACCAGGAAAAACGCTGCACTTGGCTGTGTTTGTTTACATCCTTACCAGGGCAACTTGCAGCTAAAGAAAATCTGGATTTGTTTGTTTTCCAAAACTCTTTTTCCCTTGTGCCATTTCACTTTCTGCTTATCAAACCATCCCTCTCCTGCTCTGGGTAGATAGAGCCTTTCAGCGAAGGAACTGAAGAGGCAAGTTCCCAATCACCTAATTAAACAAACATGTTTATTAGAGCTTCTCCAGAGTGCTTTTCCTAGCTATTTGCCAATGTTTTACTTAAATAAATGTCAAGAAAAACATTGTCAGAGGCTCATGTAATTTAGATTTTGGAGTTCCTGTAGACCAGCACTGCTCAGAGTAGGACTGACTTCAATATTGGATTGGATTGCTTAAGGACTTGGAATTCCAAGGGTTGAAATATCTCCAGGGATAGAAGTTCTACAAATTGGAAACCATTATTTGGAGTTTCCCCTCACAATTGTATTTTTACCTGTATTTCACTGTTACAGTGTGATTGATATACAGTGCAACTGCTCTGCTTCTCCATAGCATCTGCCATGAAAAAACAACAGAGGTGAGAGCTGTGTGCTGGGAAAAGTGTTCACCTCATGCCCGAGTTCCCAAAATAGTCAGTGGAGCAGGATCTGAAGAAGGTGGTTCAAAGGAAAAGCTTAAGTTTAAATGCTCCTGTTCCCACCCCCTTCAGCACTGGAGGCCTGGGGCAGTCACTGCTGACAGGTTTGAGTTGGGCAGTGATGGGATGTCCTTGAACACCTGAACTGAAATGGTCTGAAACCAGGGGTTGGGATTGACCCCCACTGTCCCCTCAGGTGAGACCCTGGGGAACAGCACAGGGAGGACGTGGAGCTGCTGGAGAGAGTCCAGAGGAGGCCACGGAGCTTCTCCCAGGGCTGGAGCCCCTCTGCCCTAGAGCCAGGCTGGGAGAGCTGGGGGGGTTCACCTGGACAAGAGAAGGCTCCAGGGAGAGCTGAGAACCCCTTCCAGGGCCTAAAGGGGCTCCAGGAGAGCTGGAGAGGGACTGGGGACAAGGGATGGAGGGACAGGACACAGGGAATGGCTTCCCAGTGCCAGAGGGCAGGGATAGATGGGATATTGGGAAGGAATTGTTGGCTGTGAGGGTGGGGAGGCCCTGGCCCAGGTTGCCCAGAGAAGCTGTGGCTGCCCCTGGATCCCTGGAAGTGTCCAAGGCCAGGTTGGACGGGGCTTGGAGCAACCTGGGCTAGTGGGAGGTGTCCCTGCCCATGGCAGGGGGTGGAATGAGATGGTCACTTTATGGTCCCTTCCAGGCCAAACCATTCTGGGATAAACCAAACCAGCTCTGAGAATGGGACAGTCCAGTAAAGGTGGTGCAGAGCCAGTTCCTTACCAGACACGCTTGACTTTATAGGATTTACTGAAAGGGTCCTGTTCCCTTTTCCATCTCCTACCCTTGGCTTTCCTAATGGTGCTGAATCCATTCCTTGTGGCTCGAACAGCCGAGGTGCTTCTGAGGGGCAGCACCCTGGGATGTGCTTGGCTGTGTTAATTAAAGTCACCCAGGAGCTGGGATGCACCTCCCGTCAGGAATTAGCATTTGGGAGAGGACAGTACAACTCAGAGCCACATTTCTTTTCACAGGCAGCTTTTTCCCCTTCTTTTGGCACAAGTTGTTGCCTTAGGAAGTGATAACACTGGAGGTGCTTATCTGAGCCCAGCAGCCCTGCAGCAGGAATGCTGATGAGCGCTGGGGGGGTGTTTGCCGAGCCCTGGCGGGAATCAGGCGGAATTATTAACGCTTACATTGGAACCTTCTCCCCCTGTTTTTAAACTTCTCGACAAAACTCTGGAGATTCGGTGGCTTCTTCCAAACCTCATTAAAATCAATAAAAAGCCTGTTGCAGATTTTGTGAAGGGTTGTTTTTTTTTTTTCTTCTCTCTTCTCTTGGACCTAAACCACAGAAAATCAGTCCAGCTCCTGCGACTCGAAATGTGTGTCTTGCCTTTTGAAAAGCAAATACGTGGCCAGAAAACTGTCCCTGAAGAGTCGTTCTGGAGTTGTGTAGTTTGCCTCCAGAGCTCTTTTTTTTGGTGTTTAATAAACTTGCTCCATATTCCCCTCAAAGGTGACTTTGTACCACCAGGCAGCTGTGAAGTTGAACTTGTCGCACGATCAAGTTGGTACCTCAAAGTAAAACTGTGTCCATTCCCCTCTGGGTGCTGGGGTTGATTATTGACCCAGAAAAGTTACTGGAATTGGTGTTTGGCTTGTTGGTTGAGAGGGATTTTTAAAAAAAATACAAACAAAGTTGAGCTCTGTTGCAGGTAACCAAATGTTGCTTTTAGAAACTGTTTTATAAAATGGTAAATTGAAGTTTAGCTGAGGTTTTGGACAGTTGGCATCGACACAGGCCCTTTCTGTTAAAGCACATACATATTTGTGTAAATACTGGCTGAATGCAGACCCGTGAGATTCCCCAAAGTGGGAACAGCGTGTGCAATGGTAGAATTTCTTTTGGTGCATTTGAGATCTAAGCTTTAGATCTTTCTTATATTGTGGTGCCCCAAACTGCCCCCCGGACTCGAGGTGAGGCTGCACCAGTGAAGAGCAGAGCAGGACAATCCCCTCCCTCACCTGGCCAGCAGTGCTGGGCCCAAGGCACAACTATTTTAAATGCACAATTTTTAATGCACAACTTCTTAAACTTATTTCTTTCTACTGCGTCGGTCCTAAAATTGTCTCCTCTTTTTATTTCTTATTTTCCCCGTCACAAGCCGTAAACTAAAGGATGCAACGAATGCAAAATAGAAATTTATTTTATTTAATGGACCAGGAGGTGAAAATTATCAGTAGTTGTTGCACATCAAAGCACAGGCAAACTATTTCCAGCAGCAGGATTATAGGGTGTAGAAGCTGGACTTTGCAGGCACATCCAGATGCAGCATGCTGTTGGGAGAGAGTCCAAGTCACTGGGAAGAGCAAATGTCCTGGATACAAGGGAGTGGTGTCCCATCAGTTTGGCTGCTTGTGTGCTTTAGGAACGGTTGGGTTCAGTCTGGGACTTGAATTGCAGGGTTTGGGTGTTTTAGTGTGAAACTTTGTGTCCCAGCAGTTATTCCAGAGCTGGAGGAGACATCTGGGAATACCTGCTGGAGGACTGGAGGAATGAAGCACTTCAGATCCTTTCTCCCTGTATTTGTTTCGACAAATACGTATTTGTGGCAATATTTATATTTACTTTTGAGGCAATGACTGTTTGTGCAGCACTTGGGAAGTCCAAAAGATAGGGCTTGGGAAGAGGGGTCTCAGGAGCATTGCTGTTCCCCTTGGATTTTGCACCATTGGCCCAAAGCAACAACCCCTGTTTGGGGTCTTCATCTGCTTTCTTGGGGGGAAAAATGCTTATTTCAGTGTGAAATTAAAAACCACATTTGAAGATCAATAGAAACCCACTTGGACCTTCTGTAAAAGTGCTTTCCTGTAGCTCGTGCTCCTGAATAATTTTAATTTTTGTCCACTAGTTAAAAAAAACAAAAAATCCGAATGGCTTTGTGGCCATGATTTTGGAACTGCTCCTTACCAGAACAGAGGCCTCATCCAGCACACGTGTATCCGTCGGAATCCGGTCATGGAATTCCCTCTTTGGGCATGTTAAGTTGTAGTTACAACTTACACAGCAGTTAAACTTTTTCCTTTTCTTTAATTAAGCCAAACCCAACGGAGGAGTCTCCTGTCTCAGCTGCTGTTTCATAAGTGGTTTTTTCAAATAAGGGTTCATATTTTAAAGTATTGTCTTTTCATTTGCAGCTGCCAATGTGAAATATCAGGAGAGAATAGTTGGAACTTTCCGGGACAAGAGAGGACTGGTTTATTCTCTCGTTCTTCGGTAAGAATTGCAGTTTTTTGTACCATCAGCTGCCTGGTGAAGGTGAATTCTCTGGTTATCATTGATTACTCTCTTAATTAAATGAAGTGTTTTCCAAGACCTTAGACAAAAATCAATATTTTCCTGAGTTGGAGTTTGCAACCTTTCATTATTAAAAAAAAAGACTCCGACTCTCAGTTGTGCACAGTCTCCAAGCAGAATTCTTTGTCCTGCTCCTATTCCTGAACAATGTGCAATAAGTTGTCAGCTGCTTCCCCAGTAAATATTATCCAGTTACTTCTGCCTGTGGCGCCAGGAAAGAGGAGAAACCCAGGGACTGAAATGAGGGAAGCAGAGTGTTTATCCTTATCTCAGAAATTTCCTTCCACCTGCCAAAGGGGAGGAAGAGTTTTCACTTTGCAACAGAAGCATCTTTTGCTCAAGGTAGGTCACATTCCTGAATGTTTAATTCTCAGATTTTCTAATGCTCCCTTGCCAAAACCTTTGGATTCCAATCTCAAACTTAGAGGGCAACTGTGCCACAGAGTGTAAATAGCTCAGGGGGCAACTCAGCTTGATTCTGATATTAAAATAAAAGGAATTCAGAATCTGGATGCAGAACAAAGTTAAACTCCTGGCTACTTCCTTTTTCCTTTTTTCCTACTGTAAGTAGGAAAGTTTTTTCTTACTGTAAGTCCAACTACATCTGAATATACGTGAATCTAAATGATCCTTTATTTATAGAATCTTTTTTGTTTAGAATCACTGGCAAACAGATGGTTATTGCTAGTCTTAATTATGCACATAATTTAGGCCAGAAGGCACATCTGAAACAAAAGGTAATTAAGATGTTCCCATAGAGGCTGAGCAGAGTCTGAGGTTCCAACCTTTGCTCATCATTTATCCTTTCAAGCAGAACGTGGGGATGCAGAATTAACAAGACCAACCTCTTTTTTGGTGTCATTTAATACACATGAAATTGCAGGTGGAATGACAACACAGTAAATTGATAATATCACCTTTTTTGGCCTCAGTGCTGGCCAAAACCAACATAATTTCTACCAATAACAACAAATTTCCCTGCACTGTGTATAAGCTGTCTGCTATTTCTTTATGATCCTATTGATAAGGAAGAGCCTGAATTTGAGGGAGCTTTCCTGACAACGTTTTCCTGGTCGGTTGTTATCTGAGCTGCATTCCACCCTTTCCATTTTAATTCTGGGAAATGGGTTTAACTGTCAGGGAAGAGTTGATTATTTGCCAACTGCAGTGAAACAAAATGAGAATTTTCATTCCATTCTGTAACTAACCCCAAAAAAGGGGATGGGTCAGCTTGGGAAGGGGTTTCTTCAGCCAGCTGGGGCTGGTCTGGCTCTGTCCTCAGAGCAGGATGGTGGGAAATTACGTGGGGAGAATTCCAGAGTGCCTGGTGGAGTTGGTGATGGGAAGAATGTTCCTGTTCTCACTTCTAAAGTCAGGATCTCCTTACGAGGTGTCCACAGACATTGATCCTTCTTCTCTTCCATGGCTGACCTGGAGCAGTTTGCTGAGCTGGGGAGGGGCTGGAAGGCTCTGGGATGGTCGGGAATGGAGATTCCCGTGGTTCAGAGTTCCTGGGGCCGTCCCTGGGCAGCGTGTGGTCCATCCCTTTCCCTGGGGCTCAGCCCGGTGACCATGAGCTCATGGAGTGGGATCAGCTTGTTGACATGGTGGGAAAGGCATTATTTCTTTCAGAGTGTTCAGTGCCCATCAGATCAGGGAATTCATTGTAACAGTTCAGCCTTTCTTGCTATTTTTGTCAGCGCTTTTCAGAGCTCCTTTGTGTGGTGGCAGCGGCGCCGCTGGAGCGTTTCACCGGTACCCAGACCCTGCAGAGTGTTTGCTTTAGAACCAGCCCTGGGACCTCCTGTGCCATTTCTCTTGGCAGCATCGCCCTTTGTATCTGATAATCCTGATTAAAACTGAAACAGGCATATTTTTTTCCACGCGGCTTTCCCAAAATTCCCCTTAAAAAGAAAGATTCTAACATTCATGGAAAAAGCCACACTGTTGTGATAAAAGCTGTTTTGCAGCTCAATGCAGGAGTTAGACTGAAAGTTGGGCAGTAATTTGGGTAGTCTCTGCTGGGGGTGTATGATGGATCTTAGGAGTACAGCTGTAAGATATTTTAAAAGAATTTTTTTTAAGCTAATAGTGATTTTATTAATATGGAGCTGGTTATATAATAAACTTTAAATATATCTGATCAGTCTGAAGCACAAAAGAACAACTTCGTCCAGCACAGTTCCTAATAGATTAAATCTTTTCCTCAGATGTGTAATAAAGCTCATCTTTTTAATTAGGTTGGTGTTTCTTTGATAATTGTGTGTGAAGCTGAAGGAAGTTTTTAAATAGAAAGGTGTTTTTTATATCACAGAATCATGGAATGCTTTGGGTGGGAAGGGACCTTAAAGCTCATCTCTTTCCATCCCCTGCCATGGGCAGGGACACCTTCCACTAGCCCAGGTTGCTCCAAGCCCCGTCCAACCTGGCCTTGGACACTTCCAGGGATCCAGGGGCAGCCACAGCTTCTCTGGGCAACCTGGGCCAGGGCCTCCCCACCCTCCCAGCCAGGAATTCCTTCCCAATCTCCCATCTCTCCCTGCCCTCTGGCACTGGGAAGCCATTCCCGGTGTCCTGTCCCTCCATCCCTTGTCCCCAGTCCCTCTCCAGGTCTCCTGGAGCCCCTTTAGGCCCTGGAAGGGGCTCTCAGGTCTCCCTGGAGCCTTCTCTTGTCCAGGTGAACCCCCCCAGCTCTCCCAGCCTGGCTCCAGAGCAGAGGGGCTCTGGGATGTTTGGTGTTCAGGACTGTCCTGGCAGAGCAGGACTGCACTGGTGGGAGGTGGGGGGTACAGAAGGCAGTGCTGCCTCCAGCACCTGCAGAACCCACCCCAGATGTTCACCAAAGAGTTCCTAATATAAAAGTTCACAAACATACCCCCAACTCTCCATCCCTGCAGGCTGTGGGTGTGAGAGCTGCGTGTGCAAGCTCAGCGTGATTTTAGGGCTGAAAAAGGAGGTTTGTGTGAACCCTACAGTTTTTAAAGCCATCCTCTCTGAAATCATTACCCTTCATTATATCAGGACACGCTGCAGAGTTAATCTGGGCTCTGCCTTCCCTGAGGGATGAGCTGGACGATGAAGGCTGACTGGACAATCAGGCTGTTGCTCAGCCATCTCCCTAAATTTAATTGAGCAGGAGGCTCATTTTTAAATCTTGGAGAGGGAGGAGAATGGGAATCGTGGAATGTGAAAAACCCACAGTGAAAACCAAGGGTTGGAAGCAGGAACCAGATGGATTTGGGGGCACTGCTGAACCCTGGCTTGTTTGGGAGCTGCAGGCTGGGACCAGACATGGGTCTGGGAGAGAAATCCCTGAACACAACGTCCCTAAAATGCCAAGTCATGCTGGAATCACCACCAGCTCTGCTTTTCAGTACCAGGGCTGGGATTTTATGGTCTCTGAAACATTAAAGATCAAACCTGATGAATTTATGGTCTTTTAAGCTTTAGTCATTGTGCTCCTTGGATGTTCTCATCAGTCACAGCATGGGTTATCACACATGATCCATTCTTCTTCCCTGCTTCTTTTGAACAAAAATGTTAAATAATCCTGCCTTTTTGAACAAAAATGTTAACTAATCCTGCCTTTTTGAGACTCAAATGTTAAGTAGCCCTGCCTTAAACCAATATTAGCAATGTTACTGTCTTATTGTGCTGTTGGTAGACAACATTTCTACATTTCCTTAGTTTCTGATAACTTAAAAGAATGTTCCTCCTCTCCATTGTTACAGGCATGGAAATTTCTGGGCTGTTTTGTATTATTTTTCCTTATCAATTTCCATAGTTGATAGATGCAGTCTTCTATCAACTCTCCTAGCTTTTATTTTTCTGAATTTTTTGAAGTTAGGATTTTATATCCACTTCTTGCATTAATTTTTAGTGAGTTAATGGCAGTTTCAGCTCGATTCTGCTCATAATTTCCTCCTTTTATTTATATATACAAACACACATCTCTGCCCATCCTTTGTGTGCATCTGCTGCTCCTTTTCCCTCTGTCAATATTCCATACAATGTGCAGGATGTGTTTAGGGCTCCCTGCAGTGCTGCTGTGCTGAGCTCGTGGATTGAAGGCCATTCAAATGGTTTTCTCTGATAATTTGAAATATATTTATAAGTGGCACCTGAACTGAGAACTGACTGGACTCGAGTTTATCATTTGTATCTTTAATGTGCCACAGTCTGCAAGTCCCATAAAACACCTGGATGAATCCTGGTTTAGTAAAAAAAGGGAAGAACCTACTGGATTTAGAAAGTTGAGTGTAAGATCAATCTCCAAATCAGACTGTAACTCTTGTGTTCAGTCATTAAGTTCCTAATTGGGTGATTTGCACAAGGCCTGTGTCAGTAATTCTGGACAATTTGCAGCTGATCAAGGATTGGGAATTGTTGGGTGGGGGAGCGAGCAGGTCCCTGGTGTTCAGTGATCTGGGGCTCTGGGAAAGGTCAGTGCAGGGAAATGGATGTTTTGATGCATCCATGGATATTAAAAATGAGCCATAACTGTAAAATGAGCATTTTGATATGAGCAGGAATTCCAGTTCATGGGCCACAGCTGAACCAAGATTGTCCCAGGAGGATCCAACATCCCGTGTTTCACACCGGAGCAGACTCAGTGATCCCAACGATCCCTTTGGATTTATAACCCACATATTTGTGATTCACCATCTGCAAATGACTTGGGAGAAAATTCCAGGGGACCTAGAAAAATGAATGTGATTTAATTTACATCCTGTAAACCCTGGTCTAATTGCTGCCTTCAGACAGGTGTTCTCCCAGCAGCACCTCCAAGGGTGATTTTTCAGGATGAACAGAAGGAGCCAGACACAATTTGAAACAATTTTGGCTCTCAGGAGAGTGAGCTTGTGTGGATTTCATCTTTTCATAATTACTGTTTGCTCCCAGTTTTCTAACAGCTACATTCTCAGCCTTTAAAAGTTAATTTGTATTTATTTGCCAAAAGAAAATGACTGTAACTTCATCGTTATGCTCTTCTGGTTTTCTAGATTTTAGTAAGACAAGAGCCTCGAAGTACTGGGAGTAAAGACGAGGATTTCTCCTCCCATCCAGGGCCTGTCATGGTAAGCAAGAGGGGTTTGTAGGGTCTCTTACAGAGCAGAAGAGTTTAAAATCTGAAAAACTTTATGAAATTAACATTTACATGGGTGGTTGTTGAGTTTTAAGTACAGTGCTAGTCTAGGCTAATGTTTTTTTCCTAATGCTGCTCTAAATCTTTCTGGATTTTTAATGACTGTATTAATCAGGCTGCAGAAGGGAACCTGTTCCCAATATCACGTTCAGTTGTCTGAGTGCCTGTCTGTGAAAGTTCAGCAACTTTAGGAAGTTGCTGATCCCTGAATTCCCTGAACTCTGCATCCCGTGTGAGCTTTTTCCGTGGTTGTTTACAGCTCCTGTGAGTGACATGCTGAGGGTAACTAACACTTTGTTCCTCAGGATGAAGAGACTCAGCACAGCCTTGAATGCATCCAGGCTAATCAGATTTTTCCCAGGAAGCAGCTGATCCGAGAGGATGAGAACCTTCAGGTAATCACCACCCTGCTCCTGGCCAGGCAGGATCACAAGATCTCCAGCTGACCTGTGGATTCTCGGGCCTCTCCTGCAGCATTTGAATTCACAATTAGCACAGGAGTAGCAGAAGCTCATTTTCTCCTTAAATCCTCCAGTACTGTTGGTAGAACAGAGAACTCAGCATTACAGTACAAGAGGTTCCTTAGAGTGTCGGAAAAATATCGTTATTTGTACTAATGTCAAGTGCCAGGTTTTATTCCAGAGTTTAGAACTCTGTGTTTCTTAAAAAAAAATAAAACTAAGCTAATTAAACACTGCCACTGCACGTGGTTACTGGGAAGCCAGAAGCCTTCTGTTGCACAAAAAATGGATATTTTTTGATTTGTTGATTTTCCAAAGTTCCTTTGGAAATTGGTTTAGTTCAAATGATTTGCCACAGAATCCTGGAATTCCCACCCCCTGCCATGGGCAGGGACACCTTCCACCAGCCCAGGTTGCTTCAAGCCCCGTCCAACCTGGCCTTGGACACTTCCAGGGATCCAGGGGCAGCCACAGCTTCTCTGGGCAACCTGTGCCAGGGCCTCCCCACCCTCACAGACAACAATTCCTCCCCAGTATCCCATCTATCCCTGCCCTCTGGCAGTGGGAAGCCATTCCCTGTGTCCTGTCCCTCCATCCCTTGTCCCCAGTCCCTCTCCAGCTCTCCCGGAGCCCCTTTAGGCCCTGGAAGGGGCTCTCAGGTCTCCCTGGATCCTTCTCTTGTTCAGGTGAACCCCCCCAGCTCTCCCAGCCTGTCTATCCATGCAGCCACTCTTATATCAACTGAAGATGTGGTTTCTTTCATTGTAATATAAAATATTTCTACTTGATCTAAGCTAAGTTGGTGTAAAACCAGATTATTTTGAAGTTGAGCATTTACACTTTTCACCCAGCTCAGCTAAACTGGGCTTAAGTCACATTTGTAATTAAATGTGCAGTGTGATGGCACTGCAGGTTTTCTAACTTCCTAAAACAGCAGCATGTTGTGCATTTTCATATTTGCAGTGAGAAATATGAAGCAGAAGGTAGGATTTGTCCAACTGACTTGAGCTGTGATGCACTGGGGGATCCAGTCTTGGCTGGTTACCTGAGCTTATGTGGTGAATATTGGGGAAATAGCAGAGGAGATTATTCATCTTGGGATGTTTTGCCTACTTTAGGATGGATTTAATGACATTATGGAAATGCCACTCTCCATTAAGTAAGGAGTGAGAGCATAATTCAAGGGTTTGGCCAGCCTGCTTGCCAAAATATGAGCATATTTGTCATAAAAATTCATTGCTTTCCCTGAGCAAGCACTTCCCACTCAGGAAAAGCAACCAAAAATGAGGGACCACTTAAGAAAAAGCTACAATTAACCTCTGAGCTGGCCTCAGCAGGAGCTCATGGCTGAGTCCTCAGCAGGTCCCAGTGTGATTTGAGGGTGTTCTGAAAGGTTTCTCCTTGTGCAGGTGCCGTTCATCGAACTCCACGGGGAGAGCACGGAGTACGTGGGGAGAGCAGAGGATGCCATCATTGCACTGTCCAACTACAGGCTGCACATCAAGTTCAAGGAGTCTGTCGTGAATGTAAGTGCTGCTTCCACTCTGGGCTCATCTCCATCACCAAACCAGAGTTTAGGATGAGAGCTTGGTGATCCTGCCTTTTAAGGGCAGTGGTAGGGAAAAAATCTCTTTATAGTGTTCAAATCCCATTTCTCAGGGTGAACAGATCCGTAGATTTTGGTGTACAGAGATACACCAAAATCAAATCCCATTTCTCAGGGAGAGCAAATAGTTATTAAGGCACCAAAAGGTGACTCAGCACCTCTGAAAACCAAGTTTCCTGAGGAAATGTCACATCACTCAAGTTGATGTTCACTTTACAGCCATGGCTTCTCCCCAAGCTCTGAATGGGAGAAATAAAACCTCTTCCAAAGGGCTTTTGGAGCATCAAAGCTTGATTTATGCCTTGCTTGGAGCTTAAAAGGGTGGAAGTGGGTCCAGCTGCTGCAGTGATGTGCCAGACATTGGGTGGTGTGAGTACAGTCACTGACAGGAGGGATCTGGAGCTGGACCTCACCCTCAGCTGCACTGCTTTCAAGAGCTTTTTGCCAAGTGTCCATTCTTTAAAATTGTTACTTATCCACCTCCTGGTGGCCTCAGACACAAATTAGCTGGGTGTTGGATGCTCCTGTGCAGGATATGATGCTGACACAGACCAGTTGTAACACCAGTTGTGGATTATATAGAGTTTGACAGGACATTATACATGGCACGGATTTATTTTTGTGGGAATTTATAATAAAACCAGTAAAATAAAATCCAAAGACTCAAAGCATTTTTTTTTTCTCCTGATGATGAATTTTTTACCAGTCTCCTTATTCCAACCCAATTCCTGACCCTGGCTAGTTCCCAACTGCCAGTGTCAGTCACAGACCCTGAACTCTGCAGGGGTGAGTTAAGTGTCAGCCCCCAAACTGTGTGTTAATTCCAGAGCTGGGAGAGGCAAGGGAAGCAAAATACAGGAGTTGACAAGTGTCCAACACACACGTGACTGAGACACACATGACCCAGTGATGTGAGACATCACAGAGTCATGGAATGGGTTGGGTTGGAAGGGACCTCAAAGCCCATCCAGTGCCACCCCTGCCATGGGCAGGGACACCTTCCACTAGCCCAGGATGCTCCAAGCCCCATCCAACCTGGCCTTGGACACTTCCAGGGATCCAGGGGCAGCCACAGCTTCTCTGGGCAACCTGTGCCAGGGCCTCTCCACCCTCCCAGGGAGGAATTTAATCAGCACCTGATTTAATTTTTGATGCCATGTCAGTCTTAAATTTCAAGTTTTTGTTTGGTTTTGTACCAGAACCAAATTATTAACTCTGTAAAGATGTTGGTTACGAACTGAAACTCGGTCTTCAGTGTTTTATGTTGTGTTTAATTATGTAGCTGTGTTACCTACAGGCTTTGAAGTGTGGCTGGGTCATGGTTATCACCAGTCACTGCATTTTAGTTCATGAACTGTCAGTGTTTTAGGCTGAACAAGCACATCTGCTGCTGATGAACTTGTGTGTGCAGCATTGCAGGGATAACCTTCATGAGCTGGGGGTTTTCAGCAAAGTAGGGTATTATTTCTGACCGTGGCAGTTGCTCAAAGTGATGGCAAAAAAAACGAGGACAAAAATGTAACTGGAAATGTGAGGGCTGTTGTTTCCCACTGCTGACCATCCAGAGCAAGTGGTACAAGATGTGCATGTTTAGGGGGAGCATCACTTGACTTTTCTCTTCTCTTACTCTGTAGTTAAACCTGAACTGGGACTTGAGACTTAACTCTGAAGCTGTAGGTGCCCCTGGGATGGTGGTGAGGGCTCCGTGGGGTGTGGGATACCTGGGGACTCCAGCCAGGGGAGGCAGGGGTTTTATGGGATTCCTCTGCTGCTCTGGGATACAAACCTCAATTCCAGGGTTGGAATCTGCTATGGAAATCTATAGTGTGTTCCTTACTGCTGGATTTTGTGAGTCAGAGTCTCATTGTATGGAATTGGCAACTGGAATTGCCAAAGTGAAGGATGGAATGTTGGACAACAAGGAGCTGAGATGTGGGAAACAGGAGTGACCTTGGAAATCAGGAGTTTGTCCTCGGGAATGCCAGGGAATGATGGATTTGCTTTATTAGGGAAGCCACTAGTGCATGGACTGCACTTCCTGTCACAGTTGTCCTCAGGATAATTGGGGTCATTAATTTTTAAGAATTTTCAGTTCAGTATTTTTGGGCAGTAGCAGGAATTGATGTTTTATCAAACCATGTTCCTTGTTTGTGTTCAGGAAAGATTCCATAAAAGTTTGTCAGTTTTACCACGTCAGTTTTGCTTCTCTGACTTTCATATCCAGTGTTCTGCCCTCTCACTCTGTGTGATACCTCATTATCATCAGCATCATTAACCAGAAATAATCAATTAGTGTATGAGGTAGAGCAGAATATAAATCACTCTTTGTAGCCATATATGACCATCACTAATAATGTGCTGTGAACTCGACTGGAATCCAGGGCAGAGAGGGCTTGGAGTGTCTTTAAGGATAAAACATTCCTGCAGTAATTAAGAACCATATTTAAATTGTTAAATTTGGGAGCAATAATCCTTTTGGTTATTATTGATCAAAATTATTGATCAGATGCTGATTTTCTAAATTAAATCTTCACTGAGTAGTTTTTCATTGAGTTCATTTGATTCTCTCCTGCTGGTTTTACATCACTAGAGCTGTTCAGAAAACACCCGTAAGAAGATATTTTTAAAAATGCATAAATGTTTCCTAATGTTAGGAATTGGGAATGATTTTCGTAAGAATCCCTGTCCTGAGGGCAGCCACACTGAAGACTTGTCACCTCAGTGAACACAAGTATTTCTGTGTAAGAAAGAGGACTTTTAGCAAATATCTGTGTAATAGAACCTGTGAAACAAATGGATTCCCTGTGTGTGGATGTGCAGCAGTTCTGGGCTGGAATCTCCTCTGGAAGAAGGTGGGATATTCCCATGGTACCACCTACTAAAGTCACGGCATGAAGGGACTGGAATCCAGTTACAAATGGATTCCTGGCCTTTGTTTTTACCTCTCTGTGCTCTTCTTTGGTTACAACTCACAGAAATGGTGCCTGTGCCACCCCAGTGTTCCTGCCAGAGCTCCCCATCAGCTCCTGCACCTGCTGGGAGAGAAACACTGTGAAAAAGTTGCTCCTGCTCCCATTCAGCAGTGCAGACATGGCTGTGTGTGGGAATCACTCCCATGGATCATTTCCTAGATCACAGTGCTAATGGGAACACGGTGTTTCAAATGCAAAAACAAAACATCCTGCAGACCATGAATAAATCAGGGGATTATGACATTCAAAAGTGTTGACTTACATTTATCCAGGGGATTGAAGTGCAGACTCAACAGGGTTCTCTGGGGCACATGGGAGGTTTGGTTCCCAGGCCCATCCCTATTGATTCCTTAAGAAAATGTCCAACTTTGCAGCTGGGAGTGTTTCTGTGTTTTCTCCCTGTGAGCTGATGGCATTGATGGGAGAATTAACATTTCGGTGCAGTTCAGGAAAGCAGGGATTGCATGGGGCCTCTTTCCAGGGGTGGGTTTTGGACACACTGCAAAAAGAAAGTCATGATGGGAGAGATTTTCAGTCTTGGTGATGAGGTGAGTTTTAGTGTGAGCTTTCCCTTGCTTGGCCTTTACTGGAAAAATGGTTGGATTGGGATATTCCTTATGTCCATAGCTGCTGTGGTTCATCCCTGCTGGAGAGGAGCTCAGCCCTTGTCTTGTCCTGCTGCTCAAGTTGTTCACACTCAGAGCACGATGATCATGAGAGCAGAGAGGGCTCAGTGATGGCCTTCAAGACAAAACCCAAGTGTCATCAGTTGTAATGAAAAGCAAAATTTGCTTCAGATGCTCCTTGTAGGTTCTGTGGACCCGGGTGGGAACGAGCTCCCTCCACCTCGGAGCCCTTGGGAGCTGTCCTGGCACCCTCAGTGCCTCCCTGTGCCACATCATCCCACACTTGAGGACACCCAGCCTTGCCCAAGTGCTTGTTAAAGTCACCAGCCTGGAACATCACCTTGACATTATTCCAGCTCTGAGCTGGGAAAACAAGGAAATACAAGGAATTACAGCTCATGGCCTGAGTGCCATGGGATGTCCTGGAGGGACTGGTGCCAAATGGTGCACAGGGAAGGGTCTGTGGCACAGTTACTTGTGCCTACTGCAGCCTGGCAGTGGTCCACTGCATCCCACTGGGAACTGTAGGCATGGATTGAGCCATGGGCTGGTTGTTTCAGCAGGGAAAACGTAACTGGTGCTTTCTCTAACTACAGAGGGATCATTCTCTAGGTATGTCTTGTACTGGTGTAAGATAACAGACAGTTCCAGTCATCAAAATCATTAAAAAAAAACCCTCAAAAATAAAAAGTTTGAGTTGTAGAATGTTACTGTTATTTAAAATGAGATAATTTTGGAGAAGAGACAGTCAGGAGAGAGATACAGCAAGAGCAGGATGCTCCAGTAGTCCCTGTAATGGGATGTAATTGGGCTCAGATAACAATGCATGTTTATTCTTATAAAAGCAGAAATGATTGCTTCTCCCTGCTTGGTTTCAGTGCCATTATCAGAGGGAAGTGCCTGCAGATGGATTTGATGTCTCTCCCAAGAACAGGCTCTGGGTGTCTGACTGGCATCAGCCTGAAAGATGGGCAGGGAAGGTTATCAGGGGAGGGAGGGAGCGGCAGCAGATAATTCTACAGAGCTTTCCTGGGGGAAGAATAATGGCCAGGAAGGAGATTGAAAACACAAGAGGAGCAGAGGACAGGTTTTTATGACTGGGAAAGAAAATTAAAAAGATTAATAGGAAGGTTGTCCTGAAGAAAAACGAGCAGATTGTGAGGAAATGGCTGCGCATGGGTTGTCAGGGGAGAACGGATGGTTGGGGAGCACAGGGAAAGGGCAGGGAACAAAGAGGGACTTTGAAAGAAGGAAATTAAAACAATGCAGGAGGAGAAGAATTAGTATGTCATTCCAGTGCAGACAGAGGAGGAGGAGCCAGGAGGAGGGAACAAGGTGGAGAACTGCTTAAATGAAGATGGACACGGGGGGAAAAAGGCAATAGAAGAGGGCGTGGGGAAAAAAGATATTGAAAGACAAAGCAGCATTGGAGTAAAAAAGCAAGTCTGGAGTCTCACCTTAGCTGGGGAGAGGTACCTTATTTTCCATGTTGGTGCCATTTAACTCAGTGGTAGATTTAAATAACTTATTAGAGGGTAATGGAATCATTTAGTTTGGAAAAGACCTCCAAGATCGTCAGGTCCACCCTGTGCCCCATCCCCACCCTGTCCCCCAGCCCAGGGCACTGAGTGCCACTTCCAGTCCTTCCTTGGACACTTCCAGGGGTGGGGACTCCACCACCTCCTGGGCAGCCCCTTCCGAGGCCTGACCACCCTTCCCATGAAGAAATCCTTCCTGAGAATTATTGTTGGGTGCATATGAGGCTGTCCAGTCAGGAAGAAAGACTGGAAGATTCTCCAGTCAGGATCCATTCCAGTCCATTTATCAGACAGCACTGTCACAATTTGCCTGCCTTGCAGACTAGAAGCAAGCAGGAGAAGGCGTGGAAGCAATGAGCAGGTCAAATACAAGGATTAGCCCACGGAAAGTACACCTGGTGTGGTCTGTGATGCACTTCAGTCTCCTCCTGCCTTGGCAGAGTCACCTGCAGTCAGGTTGAGCTCAGGGATGGCAAAGAGGGGCCCATCTCCCAGGAGAGATTCCAGTCACCACTTCTGTCAGTTGTATTAGACTGTCACGGGTCTCAACCAGAGATAATACTGAAAACAGACCAAAAGTCAAAATGATTTGAAGATCCAAACTACTGGGCCGTTGGGTCAGGCACCTCCTTGCCCAGTCTCCTTGTGCCTGGATTGTCTGTCGTTTAACATCCAGCTACAACCAAAGGAGCAGGATAACTTCCCTGGCCCAGCAGGCTGGTCCCTCTCCAGCTCTGGAGAGCCCAGTGCTGCCTCTGGGTTCTGCTCTGAGCTGAGCTTTAAGCAGTCCCTGCCTGTTGTAGTCTGGGGCTGTGAGCTCTGGCAATGATTTGGAGTTTGCACTCAGAACAGGGCTCTGGGCTCTGAGTGGTGCCTTCCCAGAGACAGCAGAGTTCTCCTCCCTCTCCTGGGCACAGCGTTTGCTGTGAGTTTGCTCCAGGCATCATCCTGCTCGGAGCAAGTTTTCCTCTGGTTTGTATTTCTGGGATATCTCTTCCCCTTGTCTACTGTTTTTAGTTCCATTTCCTTGAGTCCAGTCCTTTTTCAGCTCTGTGGTGCCTGTCTGGATTCCTTATCCCAGATCCTTGATTGGAGGTGACCTTCAAGGACTTGCCCAACCATCTGGAAAGGCCCTGGCAGGGCAGGCTCTGACAGCCACATCTTGTACCCCAAGCCAGACCTTAAACTGCCTCCTCATAGTCCTCTGATGGCAAAAATCAGAGTATTGGAATGGTACTGAATGATCCCCACGGCAGAGGGCTTGTTGCCTTGTGCAATGTTCAATACAATAAACAATTCAAACAGTTTTGTACTTGGTGTTATTATAGGTATTGGCTAAATTTAGACATTTATTAATTTTATTTCTTTAAGACAATAATGTACATTTGCCTGTCTCAGGTAAAGGTCCAAAACTATTACTGAAAACTAATTAATTTTCATCTTGTGGTTTCTTCCTGTCTTTAAAAGTAATTTCAGCTGCTTTCACGTTCTCCTGATCAAGCTTCTGCTGGTTACACATGCCATAAAAATAAAAGCATATAACTACACTCAAATATGAAAGATTCAGCATTATTACTCTAAAGAGGGCTGCTTCAATCACAGTGTTGATCTGAACAGGCCAAATGGTTTTTCCCTGAAGAGGAAGTACAGGATATTTCCATAGAAAAGCATCCAGACTGCAGCAGTCTTAGATCTTGCTTAGCAGCTCCCTTTGGACACCAACAGTTAAAATTATATTAAGATTCCTAAATTTGGATCTATAAGAGAGAAAAATACTTCCATGAGAGAGGAGCTTGGGTATGTGCTGCCTTTCCTGACGGATTCTCAGCTGTTTCCATGGGATCCCTTAAGGTTTTGGGCTGTGGAGCTGACACACGAATACATGTTACCAAACTTCAGAGCTGCTGAAGTAGTTTGAATTTCTTTGTTTTCCTCCCTCTTACCATATGGTCCTACAATAAATCCTCATGTGATATGCACAGAAATGACTGTTGAAATGAAATAATGACTGGTTTTAATTGCAGGTTCCACTGCAGCTCATCGAAAGCGTGGAGTGCCGGGACATATTTCAGCTTCATTTGACCTGCAAGGACTGCAAGGTGATAAGGTAGGAGCAGGCTTGGCTTTCCACGTGCTCTGGGCAGCTGGGATGTTCGAAGGAAAGGCTTTTCCTTACTTCCAGGACTTGATTTCCCTCAAAAGAATTTTTTTTAGTGTCTGATTTTTATGGTATTTGGGCATTTTTGTGACGAGAGTGGGAGCAGGATGGGCTGTGTGTGCTGTGGTGCAGGACAGCAGCAAACCTTGGGCTGAGCCCCAGGTTTTACTCTGAAATCAGTTTTAGTCTCACTGTGTTTTCCTGGCATTACAATCAGTTGTAATATATTGCTTCAGTAAATCATAGATATATCAATATCTACATATCAGCAGATAGAGAAGTGGATAAAAGCACTGACACACAACGCTTGGGGAAGTGTTTAATTGGGATTTGGGGTTTGGAGGGTTAAACTGTGGGTTTGGGGAGCTCTGTACCTTCAGCCACCCTGTATTTTCAGCACCTGTGAGGGTACAGTCACTGTCCTAAAGGCATAGTAACCTACTGGGAAAAAAAGGAGGGAATAAGGTGAAAGCAAGTGAGGGAATGAGGAAATCCAGGTGTGCACCCAGCAGAGCAGGCGGGTCATGGAGAGGAGCAGTCACTGCTCTGTCCTGCAGCAGCCTCCAGAGCCTGAGCCAGGACTCTGAGCCACCAAGCCTCAACTACAGCTATTTTATTTTAATTTTTTTTTGTTTTTACTTTTCTGCTGCAGAAATTAATTTTGATCTATGAACTTTAATTAAGGAGAAAGGAACATTCCTTTTTGATTAAATGTTTGCTGGCAGTACCTTTTGTATAATGAAATGAGCCCCAGTCATCTCTGAGCACTCAGAATCTTTAACAGGTCATCTGCTTCCTGAAATGCTCTTTTTCTCACCAGGACTGATTTTACTTTAGAAGTAATATTTAGTTTAATTTGAATCCAATATTTAACTTCCTCTTCACTTGTAGCCCTTGGCATTTAAGAAAGTCACCCTTCCTCTCTACATTAATTTGGTTCTTTCTCTTCAGTAGTAGAATGACTACAAATTATTTGTATTTATGCCCTTCCTTATGAATTTCCCTTCAAAATTGCATCTCCAAGACTGAGGACTTGGTGGGACTGTTGGGAGATGGTGAAGTGTGGGGCTGAGACAGCAGATTTCAAACATTTTCGTGTTCTTTTTCATGAGCAAAGTTTGTATTTTGAGTACTAGAGTTCAAGTGAAGATAGTACCAATTATTTGCACCACTAACTTCAAAGGAATTTAGAGAATTTAGGGTGAGATGTATCTTGTCTGAGTATGGATATTTAATAGAGAATTATCCAGTCCAAGCAAGGAGTCTGGGCTTGCTTTATACTCACTGATGGGAAATAAATAAACACCTCAGGCTGCAGTTCCTCACAGCTCTGCAGAGATGCTGGATGTGTCTTTCCCTTCCACTGCCTGGCCCTGAGCTCTCTGCAGGTGGGGGGAATAAATGTGCCCCCAGGGAATGCAGGTGCCATCCTTACCCAGGAGCACTGCAGGACTTGGACTGAGCCTGGAAATACTCAGGGAATGTTTAATAACTGTGAAATCGGGAGGAAATCTGTCAGAGCAAAGTAAAACACTGGTTTATTCCCACCCTCTACAGTAAAAGGGTCCAGGAATCCCCTTTGAAAAGACAAGCTAATGCAATTTTACTACACTGCTTTGAAGATTAGTTTCTCCTGTGCAGGGAATGTTCTCACCAGTTGTTGTTAGTCTGTGATGTTGGGCAAAGCTCAGTTTGAAACACGTGGTTTGTGCTTCCCACCAAGGCCAGAAGGAGAAGGCTTCGGAAGGGACCTTAAAGCCCATCCAGTCCCACCCCCTGCCATGGGCAGAGACACCTCCCACCAGCCCAGGGATCCAGGGGCAGCCCCAGCTTCTCTGGGCAACCTGGGCCAGGGCCTCCCCACCCTCACAGCCAACAATCCCTTCCTAGTATCCCATCTATCCCTGCCATCTGGCAGTGGGAAGCCATTCCCTGTGTCCTGTCCCTCCATCCCTTGTCCCCAGTCCCTCTCCAGCTCTCCTGGAGCCCCTTTAGGCCCTGGAAGGGGCTCTCAGCTCTCCCTGGAGCCTTCTCTTCTCCAGGTGAACCCCCCCAGCTCTCCCAGCCTGTTCTTGTTTACAGGACTATGATTATAGTTACAATATATAGATTAGAGTGTATGTGGTAGTTTTCTGAGTTTCCACCTGATTCCAGCAGTCAGAAGTCTCTGGAACACGTTCCTGTCTCTGACCTCAGTGATCTGGTCCTTGGTTTTGTAGTTAACACGTGCACAAACATCCCCCTCATTGCTGGCAGGGCACAGCCCTGGTTACTCACAGCCACTGGACGTTGCTGCTCACAGTTAATCCCGACTCCCTAAGGGTGTTTCTTCTCTAATATCCACAGGTTTCCTTTTTACTGTCCATTGGAATGTACAGGGAAGCAGAACTAAGTTGTCCCTAAGATATTTATTCTCACTCCCCGCTTTCCCAGAGGTTTCCATGCTCAGCCTGTCATTCCCAGCCTGCCATCTGTCCCTGCACATTCACCCGGGGATGTTTGTTTGTGGCACAGGTGTCAGTTCTCCACCTTCGAGCAGTGCCAGGACTGGCTGAAGCGGCTCAACAATGCCATCCGCCCGCCCGCCAAGATCGAGGACCTGTTCTCCTTCGCCTACCACGCCTGGTGCATGGAGGTCTATGCCAGTGAGAAGGAGCAGCACGGGGACCTGTGTCGGCCAGGTACGTGGGAACACCCCAGGGATCATCCCAGGGCAAAGCAGATCCTTGATATCTCCTGGAATTATTGTGGTGGGTGTGGTTCCACAGAATCCCAGGATATGCTGAGCTGGAAGGGACCCATAAGGATCGTCGAGTCCAGCTCCTGGCCCTGCACAGGCCCATCCCCAAGAGTCACCCCCTGTGACCCAGAGCATCATCCAAACCCTCCTGGAGCTCTGGCAGCCTTGGGGCTGTGCCCACTGCCCTGGGGAGCCTGGGCAGTGCCCAACCAGCCTCTGGGGGAAGAACCTTTGCCTGAGATCCAACCTGAGCCTGCCCTGACACAGCTCCAGCCATTCCCTGGCTGCTGTCCCTGGTCCCCCCAGAGCAGAGCTCAGTCCCTGCCCCTCCTCTGCCCCTGCCCAGGCACTTGGAACTGCAGGGAGGTCTCCCCTCAGTCTCCTCTGCTCCAGCTGAACACACCAAGTGCCCTCAGCTGCTCCTCATTCCTCTTTATGTTCACCACAGCAGCAACTTTGAGTGTAAACCATGTGGTGTTGGTTGTGCCACTTTTTTTGTAACTGCCTGGAGCAGTGGTTTCCAGCATGGATGTTGAGGAGCAGGAGGTGAAGGGAGATGGGAGGCCCTGAGCTGCTCCTGAGCTTCATTCCCAGCCACAGCACTGTGATGTATTTTAGTGCAGTACCTTCCTTGCTGGAGGGTTTTCGAAGCCCACAAGTAAATAAAAGCTAAAAATTGGGATGCTGGTGGTTGTAGCACTTGTTTGAATATAAGAAATTTGATTTCCAGGCCTCTGCAGTCTCTTGTCACTCACAATTCACTGCCTGAGGGAAGTGTCCCAGCTGTCAGGCTGAGTGATGTTCCTGGAATTCTGTCCTTGTTCCTGAGGTTTCTCTGGAGCTGGGCACAGACTGTCATGCCTTTGGTGCCTGAGGAAGAGCAGTGAACAGGGAGCACACAGGTGAAGGAGGAGCTCCTTGGCTCCTGTTCCTGCACATCACACACTTCCTCAGCAGCTGCTGGAAAATGGCAAAAAAATCCTCAGGGCAGAACTTCACACCCAGGGCTTCTCCCTCCTCACTAAATTCAGGAAATGGGAGATAGCAGACATGTGGAAGCATTGCTGGGTCTCCTTGTAGCCCTTTTCCTCACTGAAACAGGTGGGTTTCAGCCTAAGGCTGGGTTAGGATAATCAGGGAATCATGGAATGGTTTAGATTTGAAGGAACCTTAAAGTCTCTCATTCCACCCCCACCATGGGCAGGGACACCTTCCACCAGCCCAGGATGCTCCAAGCCCTGCCCTGCCTGGCCTTGGACAATGCCAGAGAGAAGAAGGAGCATTTATGTTTTTATTTAAAAACTTCTACCAATCAATTTTTTTCTTTTCTTCAACATAACTTTATCTTCCTGTAGCTGCCTTTTCCTGGGGGTGGATATTCTCCTTCACAGAGCTGAGTTATAGTTGAGATAAGTCAGTGTGAGTGTTGTTGAAGAAGTTAATCCCAAGACGTTGTAAGTTCTCTTTCACATCCAAGCAGCCCATTATTTGGCAGATATGTACAAAAAGACTCAATTGCTTCAAAATCCATCTGAGTATCAACTTCAGGGGAAAAAGTATGTTAACAATGTATGTAACAGAGATCTGAGCTGTGGCTCAGCTCTTATAGCCAGGAGGGGTAAGTCCATAAAATGTCCAGCTTGTATTTCCTGTGATTTTGAGAGTGGATTGGGATGCTTCTGAATATTATCCATCTTGACTCAAAGTGCCTCTTAAAATGCCAGCATTTCAGGAGGAATGGACAGGATGTTAAGGCTGGGGTTTCATTTCTCAGAGGAAAACCTGGGATTTCCCAGGAGCTAAAAATTAGGAGGGAGAAATCAAACAGAATATTTCATTTACATGGAGTTTTATGTGTTTCTCTTAAAACCCTCCAGGGCTATGCAGCATTGATTGGGGATATTTCCAGTATTCTCATTTGCTATCCAAAAAAACCTCCTTAAGGATGGATCACAGGTTTTAAAGACCATTCCTCAGAGCAGGTGATGGTGAAGCTCATCCTCAGTGCTGCAGGAGCATCTGCTGCTCCAGTCAAAGGGTTTCTGGGATTTTTAAATAAAACACCTTCCACTAGCCCAGGTTGCTCCAAGTTTATCCATCCTGGCCTTGGACACTTCCAGGGATCCAGGGGCAGCCACAGCTTCTCTGGGCAACCTGTGCCAGGGCCTCCCCACCCTCCCAGGGCAGAATTCCCTCCCAGTGTCTGTCCTCTGTGTTTATCTCTAATTGTTCTGTGATGCCACATTAAAAAATCGTTTCAGACATGTGCATTTACATCTTAGAGCTAAATGTGTATCTGCAGATATCTGGGGGATTGAAAGACTTTAAGGGTTTTCTGAAATATTTAATGGAAAGATGTAATACTTAAAGCATTAATTTTGCAGCAGATTTCTGTCCCCTGTTGGGTGCTGCTCTGCCTCAGGATTTAATGATACAGTAATTTAAAGAGACAGGCAATGGATGGACTTTCAGAATCACTTGATTTAGTGTTGCTCTCATGCTCATTAAATTTAACACATTTCTTGGCTCTGGAAACCTGGGAATTTTGTCTAATTCTCTAGAATTTAATAACTATCAGAATAGTTATTCTTTACTGCCACTGTATATTTTTGCAATTGTTTTTTGATACTTTTTAAAAATGTCTCTGGGAAATAAATTGGGCTCATTCCACTTCCTTTAATGTATTAATCCAGGAATTTATGAGGATCTTGTGACTGATATTTATGCATTTTACCTTCCTATCTCCACATGACTCATGGAGGGATAATGTCCAATTTATGGACAGAAAACTGAGGTGCAGGATAAGTGACAGGACTTGCCTCCAGCCATAGAGGAAACCTGGGGCTGGAATTGCATATTCCATGTTGATTGCCCACGTTCCAGAGCACATTCCAGCTCTCAGCCCCTCACCAGAGCTTCACATTCTTCTCATTGATACAAAATTCTTCCGAACTTCACAAAATAAGAACTCCTATTTTTTTTTTCCCCTGAAACACCTGATGTATCTAAATTCCTTCTGCTGATGTGCTCGGGTCTGGTTTGCAGTGTTACTGTTTTACATGAATTTCCCAAAATTGGTCATTTCAGGAAATTACTGTGTTGGACTTTGGCATTCCTGGAGAGTTGACCATGGAGAGCCATCAGTGCAACTGTCAGAATGAGGCTGTGAAATGCAGCTGGCTTTGCACTGACTGATGTGCTGGTTTTCTCTTGACTATTTTGTGAAGCAGGAATCTTAATTTCTTCTTTCCCGTTTATTTTCTCCCTCTGCTCTTGCTCCCCAGGAGAACACGTAACTTCCAGGTTTAAGAACGAAGTGGAGCGGATGGGGTTTGATATGAACAATGCCTGGAGGATTTCCAACATCAATGAGAAGTACAAGTGAGTACTTGGCAGATTCACAGCCAAATGGCAGCTCAAAACACTGATTTTTTTATGGCAGATTACTGGAACTTTTTTCAAGTTCTACAGTTCTTAATACAGGCCAATCAGAATTATGATTTTTTTGTTGTTCTATAGAAAATATGCTTTTAATTATTGAATATTTTATTAGCTGATATGAATTTTTCAGCTTAGAAATCCCAGATTTTGGTGTGCTTGCTGGAGGACAGAGAATACGCATTCTAAGGGAAGAAAAGGGGATCTTAAGGGAGCAAAGAGTGTAGTTTGAACTTTTATAAACCATTTTTTAATTCTGTCTTGTTCTCTAACTTATTACAAAGACATGTATTAAAGAAAAAACAGGTTTGAAAGAGTTAAGTTTGCAAATGCTGAAAATAAGAGAAAACACTTTCTGAGGTCCTTAAAGCCCAGACAAAAGTCCTGTGTGGGCTCTGGAGCAGAGGAAGGTGCTCCTGGATTCTCCTGTGGTGGGACAGGGTGTTCTGGCTGCTCCCTGCCCCAGCTCAGAGCTAAACCAGCTGGAACTCTGCATGATGGAACACCCAAACAAATAAGAAAGTCTTGTTACAAAATCGTGCTGCAATAGACTTTCTCCTTTTAGTAAATGGCCAAGGATGTCAGGAGTTTGAAGGCCTCTGCTGCCTCAGCTTCTCTGATCACTCCCAATCTATCCACTCCCAAATCAATCAGCTTAAATCCTTGGTTCATGAAATCAGTCAAGTTAATCATTTGACTTTTGATGATTTTTTCAATTGGCTACCTTTTAAAGGCCTCTCTTCCACTATTAAGAAAATTATTGTAGTTATTGTGCTAGGACTTTTCATAGTGTTTCTCTTTATGTGTGTCTTTCCATGCATGCTCAGTTGTGCCAGAACCTTTCAATCATTAAGGGCATATCCTGCTCCAGAAAACAAAAAAGGAAGAGATGTAGCAATGGATTTATGGAAAAAGTCTTGCCAAAGATGGGCTGGTGAATCAGAAGTTTTTAATGTTGTTTAAACATGTGTTAAGATGGCTTTTTGCAAAGTCACTGCTCCTTCTTCCCGACACCCTCTGTAAAGACCCCTTATCTCTCAGGCAGGAGTGTCCTGGGAAGATGTCCTGAGGTGTTCTCATTGGTCTTTTGTTAACCCCTTCCTTATTTGGCTGTTAACTCCCTACCTGATTGGTTTTTTGTAAGACCCCTCACCTTAAATGGTCCCCTTTGACCCTCCCAAGAGCTTTACAAACCCCTACCCCACATTAAACTTCCTCTTTCGTCCGTCCCTCCCTGGTGGGCAGCGTGTGTGCTCCTTTGGGGGGGTCACAGGCCACGAGGTGGGGGCAGGGTGGGAGAGCATGAACCTTTCCAGGTAATGCACTGAAGCCAAGGCCTGAAGGTTCCCCCCTCCAACTCATCTACCATTACTTTCCTTGCTCTGCCTCTGCAGGGTAATGCCTTGCAGCTGGTAGTTGGTGTCACTGCAAGAATCCCTGCCTTGGTCTCCAAAAATCCCGGGAAGGAAAAATAGCCATTCCTTACACAATTAATGCTGGAGAAGGAGGAATTTATTGACAGGCAGTGAAACAAATCAGCAAAAGGGGCTGCACAGTGTCAGTCCTTACACTACCAGGTGTGCAGCTGCTCTGTGTCACTGATGTCCAACCCTGTGCACCCCTTTTCCCCCAGGCTGTGTGGCAGCTACCCCCAGGAAATCATCGTTCCCGCCTGGATCACGGATAAGGAGCTGGAGAGCGTGGCAAGCTTCCGGTCCTGGAAGCGCATCCCTGCCGTGGTGTACAGGTGAGGCCCCTGCAGGTGCACCAGCTGCTTGGAAATGGGGGGTTCTGGCAAATAAAAGCTGAAATAAGCTGTAAGTGGGAATTTTGGGCTGGTAACAAAAGGTGTTCAGGCTCCCCTGGGTAAGGCAGAACCTGAGTAAGGTTCACTCTGAGAGGGAATGATGGTTTGCATTTTGAATTCCAAACACATGCTGCAGGAGCACTCGGCATTTGCATCTCCTGCAAATCATTCCTGGGGCAGTCACCCCTGTTAAGATTGATTTTTAAGTTTTTTTGATATGAAAATGAAAAAATGTAAGCTGAAGGTGATAAATGGCCTCCCTGGCTGGGTGTGCCTTTGGCTTTTCTCTGACTCTGACCTGGCTAATTCTCAGACTGCAGCAGAAACAAGGACAAATACCAAAATTACTTGAAGGAGATATAACACTCAAATTAAAAATTAGTACATGGTTTAGATCTATCTATATATTTTAGATATTTTTCACTAGACAGCCTCTTATTTAGATTGAGTCCAGAAACTCTCCATATAAAATTGCTTTTCTGAAATACTGGGTTTTGACAGCTTCTTTAGGAAGAAATATATTTCAGCATCTGTTTTTTCAAATATTCTGGATTATATGGATATTCTGTGGCTGCCCCTGGATCCCTGGAAGTGTCCAAGGCCATGTTGGACGGGGCTTGGAGCAACCTGGGCTAGTGGAAGGTGTCCCTTTCCATGGCAGGGGGTGGAATGGGTCCCTTCCAACCCAAACCATTCTGTGATTCTATAAACCTGTCGTTTAACACCTTGGCCCCTTCCCTGGTGTGGTTATCTTCCCTTAAATCTTTAAAATCTCTTTAAAAAATCAGATGACATAGGGATTAAAAAGATAATGAGTACTGCTGATGCCCTAAGCCTGCCTTGCCACCCATTCCTTGGGATCAGCTGCAGGCTGACTGTGGAGAGCAGGAAACTTGGCAAATCCATAATCCTGGGTGGGATGAGTGAGGGCAGAGAGCTCTGGGCCACAAAACACTGTTTACCCAGCTGAAGGTTCTTGTCTTGGGAAAGGAGAACAAATGGGCTCGTGGCAGCAAAAAATTCTCTTTAAATCCTCCTGTCTTCTCTCCTTTGCCTTCCAAACAGCACAGGGATTTAGAATGGTTTCTTTTGGAATGGTGAGGAGTTTTTCCATCCTCTGCTCAGCTCTGGGAGGGGGGAAAAATGCCTTCCAGCCTATGCTGACTTTTAAAAATTTATATATTTTGTTATTATGGTGCTATATATAATATATATATGTATAAAAGAGAACAGTGTGATTTCTCCGTGGGTTGGGGTCAGCTTTGCACGCTGCATTTCAGGCCACTTTGGGCCCTTTTTGCAGTTGTCACGTAATTAGGGGAAACCTCACCTCCAAACACAGGGCAGCTTCCCTCCTCCTGTCACCCCTGCACCCTTTGTTCTCATCCCTAGGAGCAGCCTGCATTCCAGGGATTTATGGGAGAGCAATTTAAAAGTCAAAAGACCACAGAGACTGAAATTGTCCTGTCCCTGCCTCCAGTTCTGTGCAGTTCTGCTGATGCTCTCTGTGGTAAATCACAGCTGCCTTTTCATTGCCAGTCTTCAAATCAGGGAGAGAAAAGTGTTTCTATTATTTTGACTTTTTTTTTTTTTTATTTGGCATTTAGTAATAGATTTTTCAAGACATCCAGTTCATCATTCTGGGCTCTAATTGAGCTCACAGCAGGGAGTGGATGATGATCCATAGGATTTCAAGGCCAGGTTGGATGGGGCTTGGAACAACCTGGGATAGTGAAAGGTGTCCCTGCCCATGGTAGGGAGTGGAACTGGATGGGCTTTAAGGTCCCTTCCAAGCCAAACCATTCTGTGATTGGAATTCCATGTATAGTTTTATATATATATATATAGCCATAAAAACAGCTTTTTCTTACTCTTGGAGGGGTAAGAAACAAAACCTTATTCAGCATTTTTTATCCGTTAAAGATGATTTGGGGACTTAATGATTTTAGTTTCATTATTGATGACAGTAATAAATCTCTTTTTGCTTTACTTCAGGGGGAAAAAGAGTAATAGTGATTTTTAAAAAAATTAGTCCAATGACTTGTCTCAGATGCTGAACAGTGGGACAGAGAGAGACCAGAGACAGACCCCGACAACCACAAATTCCCTGTCCTTGTAAAGCAGTCGGGGCTGAAAAGCAGAACAAACAGGGCTGAATTCGGAGACAAACGTCAGGAATACTCCTGGAGATTGGACTGTCAGGAGTGTTGCTTCTATTCTTGATCAGATTTCTACAGAAATCTCACACCCAGTCTCTGCAGTTTTGCTCAGTGTTTACAATTTTTTAAACCTTTTCACATATTTTATGAGGTCACAGAATCCCAGACTGGTTTGGGTGGGAAGGGACCTTTAAGCTCACCAGTTCCATCCCATGGACAGGGACACCTTCCACTAGCCCTGGTTGCTCCAAGTCCTTTCCAACCTGGCCTTGACACTTCCAGGGATGGGGCAGCCTCACCTCTCTGGGCAGCAATAGTTTATGTGGATAAATCTGGCCTGTGACATGGATTTTGTAGCTTCCTTGTTTTGGCCACAGAAAATCAGTTTTAGAGAGAGGGCTCTTGGGATTTTGTGAAAAGACAGTAGAGAGGATTTCCTACCTTCTGGAAAGAGCATCCTAAGCTCGGAGAGCCTCTCTGGACGCTGGCTGTGTGGAGGGTGTCCTTTTGCCTTGCCCACTGCTGAAGGGGAGCACCCACCCAGGCAGCTCCTGCTGGCACAGGGAACGAAGGCACGTGGAAAACTGCCCTGTTCCCTCCTTGCTGAGTTCTATCCCTGAATTGCTGCCATGGGTTTTCCATTCCGAGTGCTGGCAGTTCAGCAATGCAGCACAGGGAGCAATTCAACCCTCCTTAGTCCTCCTGCTCTGTAGTTACAAGGACTTGGGAGATTTATTGTTGTGCTCAAAGGTGGTTTGATCACAGGGGGGTTAAGCCTGTGCAGAGGTGTACGTACGTCCTACAGCCATACAAGAGCTTGTAAAGGGCTTTAGAGCTGCCTAATGGGGGTTACTCCTTGGTTTCTGCAGGGGGGCTGCGTGTTGATGTGTCTCTAGTGAGGGAGTTTGCAGGGGAGGTTTTGCTTTAAATTTTTTAAATCTGTTTTTTTTGGTTCCTGAGCTCTGAGTGACACCATCTTATCCCGAGGGACCTCGGAATCACTGGCTCTCTTTTATCCCAGTGGCCAGTCCAGTTGGAATGAGTGTGATTCCTCAGACCTCCCATGCCCCTAAACAGAATTGTTTGCTGATTTCTGCTGGTACATCTGAACGTGGCATGTTTGTGTGGGATAGGAGTGCTTGGGCTTCACAGCCACCAACGAGCTCAACTTCTGGCCTAGTGATTCTTTATTATTTGGGGTATAATGCGAGGCAAGAACCTGGAGATGAAAACCTAACTGTTTATGAACCTGTGAAAATGAATCTGCAGCAGGTAGTAATGAAATCTGGGAGAACATATGGAAAAATAAATGAGCTGCTCTGTTCAAAATAGATTTCTTACACGTATAATGATGTTTTATTTTCTTTTATTATTTGCGCAAGCAGAGCGGGGAACAGGGTGGCCTTTCAGCGATTGGCAGGGATTTTTTGCTGAACTAATTTGCTATGGGTAGAGCTGTTTCTGAAAGGCTATTAATTCCAGCAGAAATCCATTTCCCTGTGCCGGCAGTCGGCTGGCACCTGGTGCAAGCGCCGTGGCTCCGCATCGCCTTCCCTCCGCTTCAGCTAAGGCGGCGTGTCAGCTCCCTCCTCTCACTGAGGGGATTTTACGTGAAACAATTATACAAGACCCGTGGAAAATACTTAAAATACCACATCACAGCCCGTTTTGTGCCGGGAGGGCCCTGCCCCGCGGAGCCGTGTCCCGGCGGATGGGGAGCAGGAGGCGGCGGCGCCCACGGGTGCCCGCGGGGACACTGCGGAGGAGGTGCTGCACAGCCCCCCGGGGTGACAGCTCTGACAGCACATTGCACACCAGCCTGTCACACCCACAGACAGCCCTCGGAGTGCTCACACGGAGAAGGGGAAGATGGAAAGCTTTGGGGGGGTTGTCTTCCTGTGCAGGGCTGGCGGAGTCGGCTGTTCAGATTTGCTTAAGGGTTGTGCTGAGCCTTCACTGCTCCGGTGTTCCTTGATTAGAGGGAATCGAACAACTCCTGGTTGCCCTGGGGCTGAGATGGGCAGTTTGTTTGCAGGAAGGCTCTAAAATCCTTTGCTGCATCGTAACCTGTAGGAGCTGTAATTGGCAAGTGTGTGCTTTGTAAATGGGGGGTTGTGCTGGGACTCCTGAGCAGGAACAGCAGTGCCCAGAGGCACCTCTGCTGGAAGGGATGTGTTCCCAGAAATCCACCGCTGCCCTGGGCTCATTCCACAGCGTGGGCAGCAGGGCAGGGGGGATTCTGCCCCTCTGCCCCCTCAGGTGAGACCCCCCTGCAGAGCTGCTCCAGCCCTGGGAAACAGCACCCAGAGGACGTGGAGCTGCTGGAGAGAGTCCAGAGGAGGTCACAGAGATACTCCCAGGGCTGGAGCCCCTCTGCTCTGGAGCCAGGCTGGGAGAGCTGGGGGGGTTCACCTGGACAAGAGAAGGATCCAGGGAGAGCTGAGAGCCCTTTCCAGGGCCTAAAGGGGCTCCAGGAGAGCTGGAGAGGGACTGGGGACAAGGGATGGAGGGACAGGACACAGGGAATGGCTTCCCACTAACTGAGGGCAGGGATAGATGGGATATTGGGAAGGAATTGTTGGTTGTGAGGGTGGGGAGGCCCTGGCCCAGGTTGCCCAGAGAAGCTGTGGTTGCCCCTGGATCCCTGGGAGTGTCCAAGGCCAGGTTGGACGGGGCTTGGAGCAACCTGGGCTAGTGGGAGGTGTCCCTGCCCATGGCAGGGGGTGGAATGGAATGAGCTTTATCGTCCCTTCCCATCCAAACCATTCCACAATCCTGTGATCTGCAGGCCATTTAAAGAGAGAAGCACAGTGTGTGGATGAGTGGGGGGATATTTCATCTGGGACCTGAGGCAGGGAGTGAACATCTCTGGGTGTCCTGTTCTCAGCATTGTTGCCTCACTGTGTGGCCTCAGAGAAGTTGTGTCTCTGCTGCTCTGGCCGCTCCCTCTGTACTCACAGCTGGGCTTCCTTGGTCCAGGGCTGAGCTCCCTGAACTCAGGGGCTGCTGGGGAAGGTCAAGGAGAAGGTTGTTATTCCCAGCTGCAAACGCTTCAGTGAATGGGGAATCTCAGAGCTGGTGGCAGTGGGATGTGCCAGCACAGAGGCAGCAAGTGGAATTACTGTGATCAGATGTTTCAGTCCTCTTTTTGTAATAGATTGTAGGGGAGAGTTTTTAAATCTTTTTCAGGTCACGTTTGCAATGGTTCGATGAGTTTTAATTATTTCAGATCTGTCCTTTACGTGTAGTACAAGAAGCTGGGTCTTTAAGGAAATAACTCTTCAGACGTGTAAAAAAATGTGATTTTTTTAATGTCACTCCCCAGGAGGTGAGAGCTGTGTTCAGGTTGGGGTGTTCCTCATTTATTTCCCACCCAGCAGGTGTTGAATTCCTCTGGAATGCCTCACCTGCTGTTCCAAAACGCTCCCCAGCCTTCACTGACCAACAGGCCACAATATTGAGCAAGAAGATGGTTTGTTTTCTCTTCCTGACCTTGCTTTGACTTTCCCCTTTCAGTGACTGTGTTCTCAGTCAGCATTTGGAAGGGAAGCACCTGGAATACGCTGCCACCGACTCCCAGGTTGGATAACTGCTGAACGGCGGCGAGGTCCCCGGTGGGAATTAAGATACCGCGGCACACCAGTGAAGTTTTCATGCCCTCTGGATCCTTTTCATCCTGATCCTTCAACTTATGCACTGTTGGTTTTGTTCTTCCTTCCCTTTGCAGGCACCAGAGCAATGGGGCAGTGATCTCCCGCTGTGGGCAGCCCGAGGTCAGCTGGTGGGGCTGGAGGAACGCCGACGACGAGCACCTCGTCCAGTCTGTGGCCAAAGCCTGTGCCTCGGACTCGAGGTCCAACAGCAACAAATTAATGAATGGGAATTGTTCCAGAGATTTCTCCAATGGAGGGGACCTCTCTGATGTGGAGTTTGGTAAGTCTGTCACTGTTGCTTTTCTGTGAGGGGCAGAGTTTTATGTAAAAGCTTAATCTCCTGCGCTGGAACAGGATGAATCCATTGTGTTCAGTCAGGCATTCTCCAGATACTGTGTGCATGTGCATCGTGGGACTGAGTGAATCGTGTTGTGACCAAGGTCAGAAGTATCCTTTGAATTCCTCACCAGTTGCATCTCCTCCCTCCCAGACTCCTCCATCTCCAATGCCTCGGGAGCAGAGAGTTTGGCAATTCAACCCCAGAAGCTTTTGATCTTGGACGCGCGATCGTACGCGGCAGCCGTGGCCAACAGAGCCAAGGGGGGAGGCTGTGAGTGCCCAGGTGAGCAGCACTTCTTCTGCTTTCCATTCAGATAATCAAAAGGATGTGCTCCAATGGAATTGCACTGATCTCCTTCAGTCCTGCCTGTTTAACTGACCATGGGGATGGAGGGCTGTTCATCTGTCTGAACGTTCTGGATCGTAGCAGCCACCACCAGCCCTTCCAAAGGGCAGGTTTAGCTGTTCATTAAGGCTGTTCCCAGAGCATAAACCCAGCTGGTGACAGAGCTCAGTAAATGCTGAACTGTGTGGAACATGCTGATGAGCTCTCCCTTGCTGAGTCAAATATATAAACTAGAGAGAGACAAAGGTGTCCAGTGTGCTCATGGCTAAAAGCCCTGAACTTGTAAAACCCACTGACTGCAGAGAATAATAATACTCTAGAATGGTTGTGCAAAATACAGCTTTTCAGCAATTTTTGTAAAGCTGAAACATTTTTCAGCATTTATATCATAACCAACTGCAATCCTGCTTCACCTTGCATGTAATACATTTGCAACACCACTTCGTGTTCTTTGGCACTTGTGCATTGGTGCTTTTATAAACAAAGTGTTATTTATGGTCACTACTGGGTATGAATGCAGCCTGTTAAAATTCCATGGGTGGAGAGTCTGGAAAAAAATCCCAGACAGAAAAACTAGAGATAAGATAACAAAATCTCTTTTGACCGTGTATTCTTGTTTTGGTCTTTACTGCAGTAGCTGCACTTTATGCAGCCACCAGTAAGGAAAGATGAAGTTTCCATTTAAAACCTCAAAATTACTATATAACTCTTTATAAGAGAGTAAAATTTTGAACCAGAAAAGCAGAGTCTACAGGAAGTTTGATTTTCTTGTATATTGGTTCTTGAATTCTGTGTAGAAGACTTTTAAACAGCTTGTCATCTTCAATAAATACTTGTATTGCTTTCTGCTGCTAAGTTTTCTGCAGGTATTGCCAAGTTTGCTTCATTCTCTGTATAAAAATAGCTCATTTATGCTGTGCTTTATTTTAGATATAACATAACTCGGTGAAAAGACTAAAAAATGCTGAAATTGTCTTGTGCAATCTGTGGCTGAAGTTACAGAGTCCATTGCTAACAGGATGTTCTCTTTGGGTCAGCAGCTGTTGGGCTGATAAAGAATTGGGAAATCAAATGATACAAAACATGCTCAGACTCCTGCATTTCCTTGTGCAAGCACTCAGTATCCCAGATTCTGCATCCTGATTATTTTTCTCCTGTAGCAACAGTCATTTTAGCTATTGTGTCACCATTTTTGTGCAGACAGAAGCATCAAAACTAAATCTAGGAAAACCCATTGAACTGGTGTTTTTCTGGCTCTCCTTGGGTGCCCCCCTGAGCTGTGACCCTGTCTGCACATGAGCACATCCCATAGCAACATCCAAAGTAATTCCATATATCTTCTGTTTTCCTGAACTTCCAGTATTTCTCACACATGTGATGCTTCCTCATAAAATTCCCCTCAGAAGAAAGCAGTGGATGGAGTAACCTTTCAGCCTTTCTGAGTGCTTAGGGAAAGCCATCTATAACTTGCATCCATAAATTACCAGTTAAATATTATTTGTGCTTTGCATCTTATGATGTTTCTCAGTCTTTACAGACACTCTGAGACCTGGAGCACAGGAGTATCCCTATTCCCATAGGTTTGCACTCTGCTTTTTGTAACCTGGAGTGAAACATTGCGAGTAAATCCAGCAGGACTTTGGTAAATGCTTCCTGTTTTGCTGAGCTGTGGTGTCATCCCTGGAATACCCACCAAGCTCCAAGGGCTGGTGTGTCCTTACAGAATAGTCATAAACAGATTATTTCATCTGTCCACAGCAACAGGGGTTTGTTTTGATGAAAAAAAGCTTCTTTTAGAAATGCAGTCGTTTAATTTCTTCCCTCTTTCTTGCCCTCTCCCTGCAGAGTATTACCCCAACTGTGAGGTGGTGTTCATGGGAATGGCAAACATCCATTCCATCCGGAAGAGCTTTCAGTCCCTGCGTCTGCTCTGCACACAAATGCCAGATCCAGGAAAGTAAGTGGATGTTTGGGCCTTGGGTGACATGTTTCTGCAGCCACGTTCTTCTGCTGCTGGTTTGGAAACTGAAATTCCGTGGGTTTTGCCCAGTGACTGTCCTGGGTGATAATGGTCAGCTGTGTATTTTCATTTCCATGGAGGTAATTGGTTTACTGTGATTGAAGTGAGAATTAGTTGTGAAATGATAGTATAACTTTGGATGTTGATACCAGAGTGTTGCTACTTCTGGTGGGCTTCTAAGCACTCACACTTAGGTTGACATGCTATTCCCAGCTCTTTAATATTCACATCTTGTCTCTCCTTTGGAAAACTCTGGCTGTGTTCCATGTTCCCTCATTTATAGTGTCATTTCAAGAGAATATTTCATAGCCCTCCAGTGCTATGGGGTATCTACCCTGTAATGGCCCATCAAATCCAGAGCTTCTGAGCTTGGGTCTTCACTAGGACACTGGAGTTGTTAATTAAGGCTGTTCCCAGAGCATAAACCCGGCTGGTGCCAGTGCTCAGGGAATGCTGAACTGTGTGGAACATGCTGATGAACTTTCCCTTGCTGAGTCAAATATATAAACTCCCACTTACCTCTTTGGAAATTGCTGCTAAAGCCTTCCATGGTCTCAAAGTCGATCCAGACCTTCAGCTCATCCCAGAGAGTGGCAGTTCCTCGGGCAGACGTGTGGCTTTGCTGCTCCACCCCGGGAGAGCGTTAACGAGACATAAATGAAAACTGCCACTCAGAGCTTATTGAAACAGCAGCTTTGCCGTGATAAATTCAGAGATCCAAACCTGAAAGCATTTTAAAAGAGCAAAAACTGTCTTCCCTTGTTTCCCTCTAGTTGGCTGTCAGCTCTGGAGAGCACCAAGTGGCTGCAGCACTTGTCTGTGCTCCTGAAGTCGGCGCTGCTGGTGGTTCACGCCGTGGACCGGGACCAGCGGCCGGTGCTGGTGCACTGCTCCGACGGCTGGGACCGCACCCCCCAGATCGTGGCGCTGGCCAAGCTGCTGCTGGACCCCTACTACAGGACCACAGAGGTGGGTGATCCCTCTGGGAGGGCACTGGGGAGCTCAGGGCTTTGGCTGAGCAAACCTGGCTATAAATTATTGCAGTTCTTTCCGCTAACGAAGGCACTGAAGCTGGCAGGAGTTAACCAACCACAGCCTGGACGAACAGTCTCCAACTCAGACATTATATTCCCTTTGCTGTAACTGCACAGTCATGGTCTGTGCTTCCCCATATTTACCTCAGGAATATGGAGTACAGAGTGCTGCAATTGCAGTTTCCATTGCCCCACTGCAGGTTCTCAGCCAAGCGCTCAGACAAAGCCTTTCTCTTTGCTGGATTTCCCAAGTGCATAGCTTTCCAGTTTCACATTTTCCCTGTCCTCTGTCAGTTATATTTCTCCTTTTTTTTCAGCCTGAATTTTTTCCATCACTTTGCAGCACTGTGGGACATGTTCTGGCTGGGTTCCATCTGCCAGCCCACGGGCAAGATGCCTTTGTTGTCCAGAACAGAACTCTGTGTCTGAACACTGCTGTGAGCTGCTGCTTAAAGCCTCACTCACACAGGGACCAGAGGCTTGAGCTGCAGCAAAGCCTTTTGGATGGAAGTGTGGAAACTTCTTGGATCCTTTTTCACATGGGTTCTACAAGCTGGCATCCACCAGGGCAAAACATGCTGCTCTGGCCTGGGCATAGTACCTCCTCCTGGTGCTCCAAGGAGTGCTGTCCCTCCTGTTCAGGGTGCAGAGTTCTGCTGTGCACACCCTGTGCCTTCCTTGTCATCCAGAGGAAACCATAAGCTGCAGCTGTCTATGCCAGGATCAGAAATGTTGAGGAAAATGAGTCTTCAGCATTGCCACGTCTCACATTTCTCACCTGTCAGCCATTATTTTGGCTCTCATCACAGCCTTTGACTCAATAAAGATTCTCTACAATTTTTCTTTCCTCCAAGAACCAAAACCTTCCTGCCCTGTGATGGATTTCAGGTCCTGTAAGACAAGGTGTCACATTCAGCTGCTCATCCAGGCACTGTTTGGGAATGTCTTTGCCCTTTTCATTTTCATGAGAAATCACTCAAGTGAACCTTTAATCAGCCTTGTGACTGGTGTACACCAGACAAGCACCTGCTCTCTCTGAGCTTGGATGTCCTGTTGTGGATTGTTTTCTTTCCTAACAGGCAGATCTGCCCATCATTTTCAAGGGAAGGCTTTCAAATGTCCTGTCCAAATGCTGGGTACCATGATCCAGATGGATTTGATCAAGATGAAGTTCCTGCTCACCCCTGCCTGAAGAGATAGGGCTCATATCAGGATCCTCCCTGCCAGTCATTGAGGACTTAATTTGCCTTATTCCCTTTCCTGTTCCTGTAGTTTGGGAATCCATACCTGTCCCAATTTCATTTCAGAGCACAGAGGCACTAAAGCAGCAAAGAGAAGTAATGGGCCCATTACTTCCCAGTGCCGAAGGGAAATAAGAGAGTGAGGGCACATCAATAAAGTGATTCCCACGAGTCTCAGACCACCTTAGAAAACTGAGCCAAAGGAAAACAGGAATTCTTCATCTGTCCTTTCATTTCTGCAGGGTTTCCAGGTGCTGGTGGAGACAGAGTGGCTGGATTTTGGCCACAAGTTTGCGGATCGCTGTGGCCATGGGGAGAACTCGGATGACCTGAACGAGCGCTGCCCGGTGTTTCTGCAGTGGCTGGACTGTGTCCATCAGCTCCAGAGGCAGTTCCCTTGCTCTTTCGAGTTTAACGAAGCATTCCTTGTGAGTTGAGAGTTTTATAGACTCTTCTAAACTGGTGCTGGCATCCACAGAGCCTGGGGGGCTGATTTTCCCACCTGTCTGTGACATTCTGGAAGTGTCCAAGGCCAGGTTGGACGGGGCTTGGAGCAACTGGGCTAGTGGAAGGTGTTCCTGCCCGTGGCAGAGGATGGAATAAGATGAGCTCTAAAGTCCCTTCTAACCCAAATCATTCCCTACACATGATAAAGGTAATGTCAAAGCTGCCCAGATACAGCAAACAAAATTATTTGTATATTCCATGGAGTCTATTCACTCTTAAAACAGAAGCAGGACCCTTAAGGGTCCTTTTAGACTTAAAAGAAATAAATTATATCAATTAAATATTCCCACCTAAGAGGTATAAAACATCCACACAGCATGAAAAAAATCATCCTTACTGGCAATACAAACCTCCCCCTGCTTTGATCATGTTTTGACTTGAAAACTCCTCCTCTAAAAACGATCTGCTCCATTCATTTTTTTTTTCAGTTTCTTTGCTGAAAATGAAATTTTTCAGTTTCTGTGCTGAAAGGATATAGGAGCTGTGTTTATCTTCTCTGGAAGCAGACAGCTCTGCCATTAGGAATTCACCCAGGATGGTCAAAGTCAGTCCCCGGGTGTCTGGGGAAGTGGCAGTCACGGGCTGCAGGAGCAGTAATCTGAGGAGTAAAAGTTTTTATGAAGTGTCTGATCCACTGAGAGATTTAAGGCACATTCCTGTGATTGTGGCTGACTTGAATTACCACTTGCCAGCTCAGCCATGTAACCGAGTCCGTGGACGGTCCTGGCGTAACTCGGTTGTGAAATGAGATACAACAGGTAGTAACTGGCTTCACTTCACACTGCTGATCTCCAGGGGCTGGCAGAGAACATACCCGTGGTGTTCTGGCCTTTTTAGAGTAACCCCCTAATTTTTTGGAGTATTGAACTACTTGTCTTCATTTGAACACCTGAATAATCCTAAGGAAGTCATTTATATGCCCGAAGTTAAACTCACACTAAGCCATGTTGTTAGGCTGGGCCCACAGCACCGAGGGATTAATGACCAGCGTGTCTGGGGTGCATTAATGTTTTGTAGCAAAGGAATCATGGTTCTCTGCTTTGCCTGTCCTGCAGGGCAGTGAGTTTGAATCACTGTGACCTTTATACTTGATTATGAACAAATATTTTGTCTTTCTAGGTTATATTTTTTCCTGAATTTTTTTAGTTATGATTTTCAAAGGTTCCACTCCACTTGCATTCCTTTGTAAGGAGGTATGCAAAAAATGCTGTGTATCTTGTGTCAGCCCTGGGAAGGGGGTTTGGTCGTGCAGAGGGAGGGTGAAGCTGATCTCTTGTGCCACCTGACACGTCTGAATTGCTCTGTGCAGGTGAAATTGGTGCAGCACACCTACTCCTGCCTCTTTGGAACATTCCTGTGCAACAATGCGAAAGAGAGAGGAGAGAAACACACTCAGGAACGGACCTGCTCCGTCTGGTCTTTGCTGCGGGCAGCAAACAAAGCCTTCAAAAACCTGCTCTACTCCTCCCAGTCGGAGTCTGTATGTATCCCCCACCCCCTGCAGGGAGAGCCCTGGGGGCTCCCAGCTACAGTCCCCAGAAGGAGGGGGGTACCCTGAGAAAACACCCCAACCCTGGGACACGAGGAACAGGGGTTCAGCCACAACTGAGGTGGTGGCAGCCCCATCCCGGGAAGGGTTCAAAGCCAGGATGGGGCTTGGAGCAACCTGGTCTTGTGGAATGTGTCCCTGCCCGTGGCAGGGGATAGAATTGGATGATCTTTACGTTCCCTTCCCACCCAAACCGTTCTGGGATTCTCTGAACTGTCACCATGAACAGAGAGGTGTTTCCAGACCAGTGAGCTCAGCTCTCCCCACTGACGTTCACCTTGGAATACTCAGCTCAGGCTGATGTTTCAAGTCTTGTGTTAATTTTGCTGATATTTGAGGAATGTCAAATGCCACCTCAGAAATTTCTCCCTGCTGGAAATGTGTTTTCTGTAACTAAATATTTTACTGTATTTTTTGTAGCAGAAAGCATTTCAGTGTTTGATAAATAGACCTCTCTAGAGAACTAAACTGTGTCAGAGGAGTGACAGAAAATTGCCTGCAAACCTAGACACTGTGTCTAAATTTATCTTAAAGCTAAACAGAAGAAGTAGCTCAGATTATTTGGTGTATCTTTGTCTCAGTACCTTCACGTTTTCAGTCTGGCTGCTCCATGGTAAGAGCTCACTGAATGTTCTGGGGAGGGGCTCACAGTTCCCTCAGTGTGTGCCTGAAACGAGGTCATGTGAGGCATTGAGGGGTGCAGAGCATGGCCAGGGGAACACACAATCACCAAGTGACATCATGGGTAGGACTGCAAAGAACTTGTATAAATATTTAAGCCCTTTTTATTTATGAAAGTATGAGATGTCATAAACGGAACTGTAAGGACTGTGCAGAGGGTTTGCATATGATAGATGTGGCTTTTATTTGTTCCTTAGAGTAGGATTAAGGAGTAGGGAAGAGTTTTATGCCCACATTGGTTCTGAGAAGATGAGTTTTCCATTCCCTGAGCCCTCCTGGCTCTGTGTGTCCTGGCTGTGGCCCTGCAGAGCTCTGGGCTGTCACTGCGCTGAGCCCTCTGAGTTTCCCTCCTGACACGGCATCCTGGGAGTGCTGAGGCAGAGCAGGCAGACACAGCCTGGGGGGATGTTTGAAGCTATGGATGCATCTAAATTTCCCTGAAAATGCCAGCAGGTGTGCCCAGCAGGAGTAAAGAGGGCTCTTGAAGCAGGATGAGTGGACAGGGCTGTCCTTGGGCTGCCCTCGGGGACTTGGCCCCTGTTCTCAGGAAAGACAACACTGTCTGTGCTAACAAGGAGACTCTTTCAGTGTGGGGGAGTTTTGGTATTTTCCTGTCTTGGGTTCATCTTTCTGTGGTTTTACTTTGGGCTTTAAAAGGTGCCTCTGCTGCAGCCACATCTGTTACAAAGCCAAAGTTTAAGAGCGGCAGCCACCCCACAGCCCTTCCCCTGCTCAGTGCCAGGGAAACCTGACTGCTCCTAGAACCACAGCATCTTCTGAGTGGGAAGGGACCCACAAGGATCATGGAATCCAACCCTGGCCCTGCACAGACACCCCAACAATCCCACCCTGTCCCTGACAATGTTGTCCAAACACACCTGGAGCTCTGGCAGCCTTGGGGCTGTGCCCACTGCCCTGGGGAGCCTGGTCAGTGCCCAACCACCCTCTGGGGGGACAGACTGTTCCTCTGTCATTGCCTGCTTTTCCACAGGGAGTCTGCTTGGAGAAGAGTGGAATTGCTAGCGTGAGCCTAGATGTTTATAAACGGAATCATAAAGCATATTCCACAATCAAGGAATCCCTTTTAAGAGCAAGGTGTCTCTTCCAGGTGTTTCTGCATGTACTGAATTTGTACATGTGAGTGCCTCCTTTAGAACCAGGATGGGCTGGGCTGGATTGGGGCCTATGGAAGTGAGTTCAGCTCCCTGTGGCACAGTGCAACACAACACACAAGGAAACCTTGGCACTGACAGTGGGCCACTGAATTCCACAGCAGTTTAAATTGCTCAGAAGCATTGTGAAGGTGTAGATTCACAGAGGGCACATTGCAGGAGTTCAGTCAGGATGAGCTGAAGGCCATCAGTGTTCTGCCTCTCTCTCTGACAGAAAAGATCATTCTAGACCCAAGTGTGGCTGATTAAACGCCATCACTGCTCACTGGCACCCTCAGGGCTGAACTCCTCTGCCTGCTGGGAGCCAGCAGTCGACCCTTTCCCGTGTTGTCCCTCTCAGGTGCTGTACCCAGTGTGCCATGTGCGGAACTTAATGCTCTGGAGTGCTGTTTACCTGCCCTGCTCGTCCCCCTCCACACCCGCCGACGACTCCTGTGCCCCGTACCCTGTGCCAGGCTCTAGCCCTGAAGAGCAGCCTCTGGGCAGGTGAGCCTAGAGCCCAGAAATCCCTCCTGTAAAGTAAGATCAACAGAGAATATTGTGGGATATAAAAGGAGAATGTTTGTGGCGGGAGGGCAGGATTTCTCCCAGGTGGATTTGCGGGAATGTGGGACTGATTTGTCCCAGTGCAGTCTGTCGGTGTTTTGGGTTTGGAAGCCGTCACATTTCAGGGGTGATAATGTAGAAAAGAGAAGCTTGGCAAATGGAATTATGCTTTGGGTGTCACACAGCCACATAAAATTCCTTATATCCTTGTGGGATATAAGCTTTCCTTCAGTTATCTTGAATTGGAGTTCTTTTTTTGGCATTGCATAACTATTTCTTTGCTTTTCTGTACAATGGCTCTGAGCACATGTTAATTAGGAGGTGTGACCAGACTGGAAGCATTTGGGCTTGGTGGTAAAGGGATTATTCTGGCAATGTTTGAAGTCTGATTGAGCATATTTTCCTGACGGCAAACAAAGGAAGTCCTGAAGCAGCTCTGCACTACAGATGGGCAGAACCTGCTCCTGGATAATGCTTCCCACAAGCCCATTAATGAACAGATTGTTACTGTCCTAATTGAGGGGGGAGCTTTTAAACCACGGTAGCTAAATGTTTAAAACAGCATCCCCTGACTGTGGATTGGGATTGTCTGTGCCTTTGCAGGCTACCAAAGACGAGATCCTTCGACAATCTGCCGACAGCCTGTGACAGCAGCGTGCCTACAGCCGCCCGCCGGAGCAGCGACCCCAGCCTCAACGAGAAGTGGCAGGAGCACCGCCGCTCCCTGGAGCTCAGCAGCCTCGGCCCCTCCGGGGACGAGCCCTTCGAGGGGGACACCCTGGGCTGGCAGGGCAGGGCCCCCCTGGGCGCCGAGCTCTCCGTCGCAGCCGGGGTGGCAGAGGGACAGATGGAGAACATCCTGCAGGAGGCCACGAAAGATGACGTTGGGCTGGAGGAGCACTTAAGGGGTGGCCCGGAGGCAGCAGGGAAAGGGGCTGAGGTGGCCCTGGATAAGGAGAAGAGAGCTGACAATCTGCGGGGGTACGTCAGTGACCTCGGGGAAAAGGCCGAGGCGGACGCAGGTATCGTAACGAACAATCCCACACCCGCCCCACACCCGCTTTCACAAGGTGCTTCTGAGCCCAGAGGACAACAGGACGAGCACGGCGATCCCGGCAGCGCTCTCCAGAAAGTACCTCAGGTGAGGGGGCTGCAGGCTGTTCCTCTGGAGGGCTCCACTCAGAACAACACGGGGGAAGAAGGCGTTGGGAAACACGAAGAAGCAGAGAGCCCGTACGGCACAGCACAGGCCGGCCTTCCCTTCCCTCTGCCACCCCTGCCCGAGGCAAGGACATCCAACATCGAAAGTTCCACGGAGACCTTAACGGAGACTGAAGCAAAGCCTGAGTTCCTGCCTAAGGGCCCGTGCCACAGAGCTCACCCCTTCGACAACAGCGCCGACGAGCTGTCCCGAACTCTGGAGAACAGGCCGGAGGGGGAGTGCATGATAGAGCTCCAAAAACTGGGAACAAGAGTGCACAGGACTTCTGGTAGCAGCACCACGCACCTCCCGATGCCTTCCCCTTGTGCCTTGCCCTTCGCGGAGCGGAAAGACGAGGTCGTGTGTAACGGGGAGCCGGAGCCCGAGAACAAGCTGGCGGAGAAGCCCGCGGGGCTCGTCCCCCCGAAATTCCCCGCCACCAACGGACACTGCGTGAACGGGGAGGACGGGCGGCTCAAGGCCTCGCTCAGCAGGCAGGTGTCGGCGGCCAGCTGCGGCTCCGCCCAGCTGCACCTGAGGAACTTGCACCACAAGTGGGTGCTGAGCCAGCTGGGGAAGCCGGCGGGCGGCAGCCCCGACCAGCCCACCCGCAGCCACCTGGACGACGACGGCATGCCCGTCTACAGCGACGTCATCCAGCAGCGCCTGCGCCAGATCGAGACCGGCCACCAGCAGGAGGTGGAGACCCTCAAGAAGCAGGTGCAGGAGCTCAAGAGCCGCTTGGAGAGCCAGTTCCTCAACAGCTCCCTGCGGCTCAACGGCGACTACGGAGACGAAGTGGTGAGTGAGCGGTACCTGCGCCGCGCCTGGAGCTCACCGGGCACTCGGGGGGCATTTCTGGGCTGTGCAGGCTTTTACAGAACTCTCCAGGTCACTCTGAAGAGGGCAAACACTTGATAAATGGCAGTTAATGACTAATATTTTCACCCAACTTCAGTTTGACCACGAGTGGACCCAAGGTTTATTTTGAGGTGGGTGTTCAGCAGCAGCTCACACGTACCTGGACATACCCAAACACCCTCACTGGCCTTAATAAAACACCCAAACTCCCTCACTGGCCTTAA
>NW_020898040.1:278465-402647 GCF_003984885.1 Neopelma chrysocephalum
AAAAACCCAAACACCTTCAGTGGCCTTATTAAAAACCCAAACACCTTCAGTGGCCTTACTAAAAAACCCAAACACCTCTTTTACTGTTGTTTTCATGTAGAGCAAAGACATTTTCCTGAGGTTGTATCTGTGCCATTTTTGGGACAGTAGCATGGGATGATCCCTCGGTGCTTTGCAGGTTCAAGTGGTGCTTTGTGAGCTCAAACCCATCAGGTTCACACTATCCCTTTCAGATGGCCAGAATGCTCCAGGCTCAGTAACTGGAATAAATTTCTGGAATTCTGAACTTAACTGGCATAAATTAACTGAGCTTTCCTGCAGCCTTATGTCAACAAGAGTTTTTTTCTCAATAAATTATATTAAGGGAGCTTTTAATCTATTTGTGCTTTCACGTGGAAGTGTTTAAAGTTGTAAAAGTTGGGACTTTTGTAGAGAATTGTACCTTCCTGTGGGTTTGAGCACTCGCCTGTAATTCCTGAGGCTGACGCAACACCCATCAGAAATTTCCTTTTCCCACGTGGTTTATATGCCTGCAACATTGAAAAAAATACTTACAGGAGGTTTGTGGAATTTGTTGTTGTTTAGAAGTGGCAGAGGTGCTGGATAGTCCCAGGTACATTTGTTGTGAAAAACCCTCAGAGCCCTCTTGGCTCTTCCCATTGGAGACGCAGCACGACGTGCCCCGTCGGGCCCAGTGTCACTGCAAAAAGCTTGGATTCCCTGGAGAAATAGGGTGCTTTGGCTTGATTGATTCTGCTCCCATTTTTAAGGGCCTTCAGAAGCTGCAGCATAGGGCTGGCAGTGCCTCCAGAAAATTCCCTGTTTTTAAGAACCTGATCTCTACCTTCTGTTTGTGCCTCAGCTTGGGAGTTGCAGGTTTTCTTCTGGAGCTCCAGGAATGCCTATTCCTCAGGCACAAAAGACATTAACTCAAGATTTCTTGCTATTTTACTGTATTTTCGAGGCTGGCTGAATTTTAAATCTGTTAAAATCCACCTCTACCTGGATAGACTATATTAAGGAAGCATTATTCCCCAAAACCTATATATAGAATATATATATCTCAGATTCTGAGTTTCCCATATGCAATTTGGCTTGTATTTTCCAGAATCTTTGCCAACAAAAGGATATACGCATTACTAATTTTACTTTTGAAAATGAAACAACCTTGGAAAGGAAACAGGACCCTGGAATTGGAGCCCCAGAGAGCAGGTTTTGGTTAATCACCCAAAGCTTTGCCAGAACTTTGCGCTAACGCAGCAGAAACTGGATTTTAAATCCACTCTGCCTCACATCCTCCTGTCACCAGAGGGGCAGACCCTGACCTGTCGGGGGTTCCGGGTGTTATTTGGTTGGAAGCAGGGATATGGGAAGGTTCTGTTCAGCTGTGTTTGTTTGCCAACAGACGTCTATCCCCGACTCGGAAAGCAATCTGGATCAGAACTGCTTGTCTCGCTGCAGCACAGAGATTTTCTCTGAAGCCAGCTGGGAGCAGGTGGATAAACAGGACACAGAGGTACAGACTAAATCCCTGTGAATCACTCCTTTTGGGATATTGATATTCAAATTATCCTCTGGCCTTTGGTCGTGTGCCACTTCTTGGGAACTCTCTTCCTTGCGTTCCGCTTGTCTCACCTGACACACCAGTACCTGTGCCTATGAGCCCTCTGCTTCACACACTGGGAGCTGGGGAAGGGAGGAGTAGGAAAGGACATGTGCTTGGGGAATGTCCACCTTTAGCTGAAGGGAATTGGACTTTCTGGCTTGATTTCTGCCTGTCTGAGGGAATCCAGCGTCTCTGTTCTCACAGGTCCGTGCATCTGCTCCCGTTGCCAGCCCTGACCTTGTGCTCTTACAGCAGAACAAGCACCTTCCTCGGGGTGCTTGGCTTTGCTTTTGGGAGCACAAACAGGACGGGTGTGCTTCCCCTGCCCCTCCCTGACCCCTGTGCCTGTTGTTCCAGGTGACGCGGTGGCTCCCGGACCACCTGGCCGCTCACTGCTACGGCTGCGACAGCGCCTTCTGGCTCGCCAGCAGGAAACACCACTGCAGGTACCGGGCACAGGAGGGAGGGACACACTGCTCTGCTCCCCTCACACCTGCCAGGCCCTTCCTTGGGACACTCGGCTCCTCTCCCAAGGAGCGCTGTCAGAGCAGGAGGAGCCGAGCGCTTGGAACAGAACAGTTCCTCCTGCTCAGCTCCACTTCAGGCACAGGAGATATGTAAAAGCCACGTTTGGTATCTGTTCCACCCCAGCCAAAACAGATCCCACCTTTTTCCCTCAGACTGGATTTGGAGGCAGCTGGCTGTTTAGATTTATAAAAAATACAACTTTGTCATCTTAGCATTCAGTAATTCAATATGAGTTACATGAAATATAGGAATAGCATCTTCTTCCCACTGCTGGTTGTAAACCTGCTCCTTTCCTTCTCTAACCATTCTCCACTCTTCATTAGCTTGCTCCTACAGAATCTGAAAAGAACAACTATGTGAGATCAAAGTTTTCTGGATTATTCTTTGCCAGACATGTTGCCACAGAGGCTGCAGCAGCTCAGGCAGCAGCAGGGCCTTAATGAAGAGCAGGAGGCAGAGGCCACGTGGTCAAAGCCAGAGAATCTCCAGTTTCTAAGTTCTATTTCAAATAAATTCCTATTCCTGGTTTCTGGACATGCAAAAACTATTACAGGAACCAGCATTTAAATAAATGGCAGTTACCACATTCTGCTGCTCTGTTGCTTTTTGAAGTTAGAAAGAGTTATGAACATCATTTTTGGTTCATGTCTGGTTTATATTTTGCTCCAATTAGTCTTGTAAAGCTGATCAAACCCAGGGAAGAACAATTAGAATTGAAATGATTTCTTTTTTCCATGTCCACTGTGCCTGTGCAAATTTATATCACGAGGCTGTTCCCTAGGCCTGGGCTCAGGAGAATTCCCAGAGCCTGGATACACACAGGTCACCCTAACAGCACGAGGAGTTAAAATGGCCTCAGGGTTTCACATGGCTGCACATCTCCCTGGAGTGTCTTTGTTCAGCTTTGCCATGTCCAGTGACCAGACCCACACCACGAGTGTCTCCCCAGTAAACATCCACAGCCCCTTCCCTGGGGGTGGAAAGGAGCTGAACCACAGCGTAAGGCCTTGAGCAGGATAAAACCTTCCAGTTTCCTTGGTTCCCTCTGCCTGTTCCCTGAGCTCTCTCTCCCCCTGCAGGGACCCTGACCGAGTTGATCAGCTCTGGTGAGCATTTCCAGCAGCCTCTGCCCCTTGTCCGTCTGCCTTTCCTGGGTGACTTCTCCCAACTAACTCGGGCTGTTCCCCCTCTTTGTTTCTCACTTGCCTACAAATCACCAGAACTAAGGTGGGGGTGTTTGGATCCGTGTGAACAGGCCTCTCTCCTCCCAAAGAGGCTTTTAGGACTTGGCTTTTGGGAGCTTAAACGGGATGTGTCTCACACTAACACTCACTGTCAGCCCGCGTGTGTGACAGAGAATGCTGTGCTGCTCACTGGGAGGACACTGCCCTGCAAGTTTATCCATTTATTTTTGATCCTTCCCTTTTTTGCCATATTTTTGGGAGAGATCCATGTGTTATCAAACAATTCCAACATTGCTCTGCATACTGTTGACAAAAACCTGCCACTTGTTTTAGAAGGACTGAAAATCCCGTGGCAGGAGCAGGTCCAGGGCTGGTCGAGGGTCAGGATCACCAAAGTGGATGAACAGCTGTGATTTGGCATTTTAGGGAGTGTGATTTTCAGTCCCCCTTTCTCTAACAAGCAAGATCCCTTTTCCAGCCTGTTTTTTAACATCTCATTCTAATCCCTGAAGCGAAGCAGGGGACCACCAGGATGGAAGGATGAGCTGTCCAGAGCTTTCCAAAGCTCAGGAGAGCAGCTACAGAGCACCATTATCTGGGCTAAAACAACAAAACCCCAAGCATATGTTAGGAAGCTGTTGAGCTCCAACAAAGAGATACTTGTTTTAATCCCTCTGGTTCTCTTTTCCTTCATCCATCAGCAGTGAGCTGCTGCGGGATAATCATTCCTTGGGCAGTGAGCTGGGGCTGTGGGAGCTGCTTCTCCACAGGGTGTTGCTGTGTGACACCTCAGGGGCTGTTCCCACTCCTGTGGGTGTTTCTGACAGGGGTTTCTAACAGGATCCTCAGGACTCCAGAGCCTGTGCAGAGGTTGGTCCCTGTGCTGGGGTTCCTGCTCCGAGCCTCGGAGCTGCTGTGCAGAACTGAGGAAATGAGTCCACTGAAGTGAGAAATGGGATTTCTCTGCTCCCTCTCTCCCCATCAGTGACCAGCAGCTGGAAATCTCTCTTGGCAAGGAAGGCTTAGTTGGAGCTGCTGGGTGTCAGCAGAATTCCCTGGCAGTCTCTTGGCAGCAGCAAATCTCCAGCTCAGAACAAGGAAGGCACCAAATCCCGATGCCAAGGAGTTAATGGGAAGGGCAGCTGTGAAATGCAGGTCCCTGGAGTGCTGCTCCCAGCTCCTTGTAGGAGTCAATGAGTTTGGAGGGCAGGGCTCACAGGCTGTGAGGGGGTGCAGGAGGAGGGAGTTGCCTGAGCTGTGCCCATCCCCAGTGAGGTGCATGTGCCAGCTCCCGGGAATGCCGTGCCTGCCCCGCATGGAACACCTGCCTGCCCGCCCTGGGCTTTGCATGGTCCCTGTTGGCTCAGTGTCCTGGATGCAGGAGTGTGGGACTGCTGGAGCTGCTGTGGGGGCACTGGGGGGGTTGCACTGACTGAAATGAGGTTTGGTGTTCCCATCTGTCCCAGCTTGGAGCAGAGTCTTGGCTCCTCCCAGCACGGCCACATCCGTCCCGCTGTGACCCCGGGCTGGATCAGGGCTGTGAGCAGGGCCACAGCCCCACAGTCCCCACGTCCTCCTGCAGGAGGGGCCTGTTGTGGCTCCAGCTCAGCCCCTCTCAGCCCTGTGCTCCAGGGGGGTGGTGGCACCCTCCCTGAGCTCCTCTGCAGCACATCCAGCCTGGAAGTGTTCCAGGCCAGGTTGGACGGGGCTTGGAGCAACCTGGGCTAGTGGAAGGTGTCCCTGCCCATGGCAGGGGGTGGGATGAGAAGGGCTTTAAGGTCCTTCCCACCCAAACCATTCCATGATGACATGGCAGAGAGCTGACCCATCACTGCAGAGGAGTTTGATGAGCTACAATCCCACACTGTCCCTACCTCCGAGCTCCTTCCTGTGTCCATTCCTGGATGTCTGCTCCGACTGGAGAAGGAATCAGTGCAGATGTTGGAGCTGTCCCTGCCCGTGCCCTGGTCCAGAGTGTCTCCAGGGCCAACCCCATCACAGCACTGGGAATATCTCATTTTACAACTTTATCAAACTGCTTCTAATCCTCCCTTTTCCGTCTCTCCTCTGTTCCCGACACAAGGAATTGCGGGAACGTGTTCTGCTCCAGTTGCTGTAACCAGAAGGTGCCCGTTCCCAGCCAGCAGCTCTTCGAGCCCAGCAGGGTCTGCAAGTCCTGCTACAGCAGCCTCCACCCCGGCAGCTCCAGCCTGGACCTCGAACTGGACAAGCCCATCACTGCCACGTCCAACTGAATTCCCGGCCTGGGAGCGGCGGGGGAGCAGCCGAGCCGGCCCTTCCCCAGGACAGGCGGATCCCGGAGGGCCGAGGCTGGGAGGCTGCGGGAGCGCTGTGGAGGTCGGGGCTGGGGCGTGGCTGGGCGGGACGGACGTCGAGGATGCGCCGCTGGATTGTGGGAGTCTCCTTTTCCAGCTCTTCCCCCTTCCCTGCCTGTCCTGTCCGTGTGTCCGTGTGTGTGTGTATATATAATAATATATATATGTTTGTTTGTTTGCGGGAGGGTGCGGAGGTGGGAAGGGGCTGGGCCAGAGCCAGGATCCCGTGGGTGTTCCTGTCCCGCTCGGAGGGTTTGGGAGCGGAGGGAACCGGGCCAGCCAAGCTGCAGAGCCTCGAGAGCTGGAGCCTCCAGGGCTTTCAATCACTCCTGTAATTCCAAACCAGAAACTGCTGTTTGGGAACCTGTTGCTGCTACAAGAGGTGGGAATGTCCTTCCCAGGAGAGTCCTCTCCCTCTCTGTTCTCACAGTGGCTGCCCCAGGGGATCCCCTGCACACACAATCCCTGAGCTTTGAGCCGTTGGAGCAGGATCACCTGGACTGTTGGCTCAGGAATGTTGGTGGGAGGTGAGATGGTGTCACACCAGGCCTCTCCAAAGGTCTGTCCATGCAATCCATGATTCAAATCCGAGTGGGACAGGAGCAGACAAGCTTGTCCTTGCCCCCTCCATGGGAGGTTCCCCGTGGGAGCAGAGCTTTGCCAAGGTCAGGCCCAGGCCCTGGTGGGTCAGACTCGCACTTTACTGAGACTCCAAACCGATGGAAGGCACCGGGACCCGCTGGAGTCTCCGGGCTCGGTCCGTGGGGAGTGCACTGGTGCTTGGCATCCTCCTGGGATGTTCCTCCTTTCCCAGGCTGTGTTCAGTGTACCCCAGATAGGAAAAACCTGCCTGAGGATCTTACAACAATCCAAAATACATCATGGATCCCCCTTCTTCCTTCTGCCCCAATCCCAGTCACTGAAGTGTGAATCTCCCGAGTATCTGTTTGTAACTCAGCAGTAGGTGCTCATCCCCTTCCCATAGATCCCATAAATCCTGCTTAGTGCAATCTGGCAGAGGAAGCGTAGATCCTGCTCACAGTGTATTCCTTAGGCAAAGTCCCAACTGCTCTGTGATATTCCCAACAATCCTGCTGGAGTATTTGAGAGCTCTAGATACAACAGCTCAAAATCTAAGAAACCTCGGGAAAGGAGCGTTTCCCTTCCCTGGAATGGCACAATCACATCCAAAGGAGGGTCACACAGATAAACCATCTGGCAGAGCTCGGTGGGTCTGAGGGGAGAGGCCCAGGGGGTCTGACTGTGCCCTCCCCACCCCCAGGAGGATCCGGCAGGAATGAATGTCCAGGAAGGAGGAGGCTGCGTCCTTTTGGGAAGGGGCTCTGGGAACGGACGGAGCATCTTGGGATCTCCCTGGCACGGGTTTAGAAAAAGCTACAAGGAGGGAAAGGCGAGGCTGAGGTGGGTTCTCCAGCCGAGGGGTGTCCAGGAACTGTTCCTGACCCAGCAGTGGGTGCTGGAACGGAGGCTCAGGCATCGGAGCGGGAGGAGGGGAATGTCCGGCTCTTCCCGGGAATGGGGAGGGGGCAGGGCCGGGGCTGGGGGTGTTACCCCAACCTCGTGTGGTGCAGGATGAGCCGGAGCCTCCGCAGCTCCTGGTGCCAGGAGGGCTGGGATGTACAGTGTGAATAAACGCTTGCGGCTCTTTAGGCTTTTTTGGATCGATGAAGCACTTTTTTTATTAATATTATTTTTCTTTGTATGTAAAGGAGGAAGCGTCTCTCTCTCCGTAGCTGTGTACAGAAATAACCCTTCTCTCCACAAGAGAGTAAAGTGCTCCTATATTTTTCATTTTTGTCAAAAGCGAGAAGTAAATACTTTAGAATTGTTAAATATATAAATAAAAGTGAATAAAGTTTAGACTTTTGCATGGGAGCATTTGCTAACACACTTTCTAATTTTTTTATTTTGCTTCCCTGTCCCTCAGAGGGACGTTGTGGAGGTTCAGCGGGAGCACCGAGGCCTTGGAAAAGGAGCAGCAGGCGCTGCCTCTGGCTTTGTGTTCCAGGCCGTGTCTTCGCAAGGAACAACAAACTGTTGCTCCTAAACCCAGAAGAAAAAATAAATCTTATGCTTGGTTTTCCTGGTCCCAGGGAGGGGGAAGGACACAACCCACCCCCCCTGGTTCTGTTGGTACAGTCAGAGCTGTTTTCCAAGGATGGAGAACTGTTGGAGGTTGTTGGTGTTGGAGTCTCAGCTCCCTCCATCCCACATTTTTCTTTCTCCCTTAACCCACCATCATATTTCACTCTGATGATGTTGCCCAACTGTAGGAGCAGCCCAGGTCTCCAGGGAATTCCCCTGCTTTCAGTGAGGTTTGGTGGGGGAGGTCGGAGTTCTCACTGTCACACTTCCTGCCTTATCCCAGTGCTGGATGGTGGAGCTGCAGCTCTTCGGGAACAAACCAAACTCACTCAGGTTCAAGATCTTTCTTCCCAGAAGGTGGAAAACTCAACTGGTCTTTGTCCCACACTAAAGCCCAGTTATGCCCAGTTATTCCCAGTTTCCTGTGAGTGCTGCTCATCCCAGCTGTGCTCCCGTCCCTCAGCTCACCCACCAAGGGCTGTTTGTTCTCTTGGAGGATTTGCCCTGCATTCCCAGGGGTCTGAGCAGCTCCTTGAGCAGCTGTGAGTGATGTTGGGCCAGACCTGTCCCATCCCAGGACCTCGTACTCAGTTGTTCCGTGATCTGATGGGGATTATTTAATCAAATCAAAGCAGGTCGGGGCAGAGCTGTGCTCACACTGGTGGGATCTGCAGCTGCAGGAGCGAGAAAGCAGCACAGAGATCCCGTGTGGCACAGTTCAGGACACACAAAGGAGCAGCAGAGTTTCAGTTACACCTCACAGTTTGATTTCCTAGAGCTCCTTTCACACTCGAGTTACCTGGGAGTGCTTCACCAGGAGCTCATTGCCCTGCAGGTGTTGTGTGCTCACCGGTGCCCTCGGGCACTGCCCTGCCGGGCCGTTCCCCTCCTTGGGAACGCCGGGGGTGGGTCTGCTCTGCTCTCAGAGAAGGTTTTAACTCCCATGGGCTGTGAAGCCCTTGGTGCAGAAACTCCTGTCAGGGGCAGCAGTGCCCTGGCAGCTCCCCCAGAGGAGGACACGGCTGACAGGGTGTTGAAGCCCATTCCCCAGTGATCAGTTCTTCCTAAGGAACTTCCTTCCCCCTTTCCTTAGTCCCAGCTCTCGGCAGCCCGGGAGCCTGTCAGGGCAGCGGTGCTGCTGTCACAGAGGAGCTGAGGGGCTGTGGAACAACCTCCACGGGCAGAGGGGAACTGGGGAGTCACAAACAGCGGCTGCAGAACGGAAATCTTTGGGAGCTGAAGGGCTCCATCCCAGGTGGGACAGCGGCGGGGCCACCCCTCCCTGACAGGGAGGTGACACCAGAGTCATTCAAGGGCAGTGATCTCACACCCGGGCAGTGCTCAGTGATCACACTGGGGTGGTGCAGGTGAGTGCTGGGGGCAGTTGTAGTGTGGAAAACCTGCTGCTCTGTGGTGGGGAAGGGGAAGGAGGTGTTGGGAACGGCTCTGCTGCGCTGGGAGGGCTGTTGGGGTGGGACAGAACCCACCCTGGGACAGGTTCTGGGGGGCTGCAAAGGGCAGTAGCCACCTGCAGAGGCTGAGCAGGCTCAGAAGCCATTGGACAGGGGGGTGTGGGTGTGTTACGGTCAGTGTGTAACTGCCCCTCGAGTCGACCTGGAATTACCCAGGACGAGGTTTAGAGTCAGAAGATGGTGTTTTGCTGGGCTGTGCTGGCGGGGGGGCTCGGCCAGCACTGAGTGAAGGCCAGTTCTGCCAGGTAAGGGTTGGACGAGGTGTCACACAGTCCTTAGGGCTGCCTATCACTGGCATCGCTCAGAACTGGCTCCTGAGCTCCTCAGAATTACGTTTTTTGGTTAAAAAGCCAAAGCAACAATTTAGGCTCTTTTTTTGACTGGTGAGGAAGGACAGAACGGTGATTCCTCATAGAGCTCAGAGCCCCTGGGGACAGCTCAGGGCCCTTGGGGACAGCTCTGCCCTCAGGGACGGTTTGGTGTCTCGGTCAGTGCAGGCATCAGAGCTCCAATTGTTCCATTTTGGGATTTCAGGTCACCATATTCTTTGGATGTGGACATCTTTTAAATGCTACTAAAGTTTGACCTTATTATTTAACAAATCTGGGTTTTAAACTGATTTCCTGCAGTCCTGCCATGAAATGATTTTTACACCTTGCAGTGGTTATGAGTTTGATTGTACCTTTTTTTTTTGGTGGGATTTGTACTGAAATGACATCTGAAATCTTGATTAACTACTTGAAGCACATGAAATGTTTGAAGTCATGCAAAGCTCTGAGGGCAGAGCTGTTCAGCAGCAGTGGGACGTGTCAGACCCTCGTGCTCACCTGTGTGAGCATTTCTTCAGCCTCAGAGTGAATGTTTAGATCTTAATAAATTTCCCTTGTTGTCTGTGTCAGGGCATCTGCAGAGCTCCCAGTTTGTGGGGCTTATTTTTAGGCAAATTATAGCTCATATATGAGGAAAAAGTAATCCTGGTGTTGAGAAACATAAAATAGGTTGGGAAGAGGGAAAGCCTGGATGGGCAGCGATTGCCAAAGCCCCGGGCTTTGGAGATGAGCACTTATGGAGAGCAGAGGATCCTGGGGATTGATCAGCTCTGCCAACACTTCCAACACTGACTTTCCCTGCTGTTGGACCCTCTGCCCCAACCACGGCACGTCTGGTGATGGAATTAGAGCCACGTGTTGTTCCCTCACCTTCCCGTTCTGAGTTTCACAGCGACTCCTGTGGGACCTTTGACACCAAACTGCAGGGACAGAGTCCTAGTGCCAGGACAAGGGGAAAGGCTTCCCACTGCCAGAGGGCAGGGAGAGATGGGATATTGGGAAGGAATTCCTGCCTGTGAGGGTGGGGAGGCCCTGGCACAGGTTGCCCAGAGAAGCTGTGGCTGCCCCTGGATCCCTGGAAGTGTCCAAGGCCAGGTTGGACGGGGCTTGGAGCAACCTGGGCTAGTGGAAGGTGTCCCTGCTCATGGCAGGGGGTGGGATGGGATGAGCTTTATGGTCCCTTCCCACCCAAACCATTCCATGGTTCTATACTGTCGGGGGCTTTTCAAGCCCAAATACTTTTTATTCCCTTCAGTGCACATACAAAGGAAGCCCTTTGGTGCTGGGACTGGTTAATGGGATTTGTGTGATTTCAGGGAAGCTCTGCTTGGCTCAGCCAGGACACAGAGAGCCCATGGAGCCTCCCTTGCTGCATCCCACTGGAACTGCTCCACTCTGCTCCTCCCTGGAGGCAGCGTTTGTCACTTGTGTCCCCCTGGATCTGCTGGTTTGGCCTCAGGGAAATGCTGGACAGCTCCACGCTCAGCAAACAGCTCCTTCCCCCTCTTCCCACTCAGTCTCCTGGCTGCTGTAGCACTTCCCAGCTATAAATTCCAGCTGTCTTTGGCCTACTAGCGCTTTTCTTCTGTTATTACCAACTTTTTAATTAAAAACTTGTAGTCATCAGGGCAATCCCAAGCAGGTCAACTGGTGGGCTGAGGGAGGAGAAGCACACAGTCAGCATTTAGGTGGAGAATTACTGGATTTCAATCCATGACTTATGTAGAATTTATGTCAGGATGGATTGCAGCATCACTGGGACACGTGCACAGGGAATTAATCAGCTTTCTGGAGGCCACAGAGAATAAAAATCTCTCTTTTCTTCAGAAAACAGCAGTTCCTGAGGAGGTCAAGGTAGGAAGGGCTGTCTGACCCTTGGAGTCACGGTGGGTGCCAGGGGCTGTCCTGGGAGCAAACCCCACCCTGGGCAGATGCCAGGGTGGAACCCATGGTTAGCCCTGGAAAGCAAGAAGGTCAACAGGGGAAAATGATGTTTTTCTGTATTTAATAAGCTTCAGATAGTTTTCGGTTTGGTTTTGCTTGGTTTTCTTCAAAAAGAACACCATTGGCACTTGAAGAGCTGCTGCTTCCAGTCATTGTTTGCATTTGATCACTTGGGCTTTGCCTAAATCATGGTGAGAACATTCCAGCATCTTGGAGTGACTCCCAGGGCTGTGTCTGCATTAGGAAACGGCCCAAAGCCGGGGATTTCAGCCTGGGGCTGGCAGGGGTCACTCCTGAAGGGTTTGGTTTGGCCCTTGGTGGAATGTCCCCACCACGCCTGGAATTTGCAGCTACCTGAGGATTTTGGGAGGGATTTTTTGGATTTCAGCCCACCTTCTGTGTGTGCTGGGGCCTCACAGCCGGCTGCCCACATGCCCCAGGGTGCTGTCCCCGTGCCCCAGGGCGCTGTCCCCATACACCAGGGCACTGTCCCCATACACCAGGGCACTGTCCTGCAGCGCTGCCTCAGCCCTGTAACTGCCGGACCCCGACTCCGCGGCCACCGGACACAGCTCCTGGCTGCACCACCTGCATGGAGAGAGGGAACAGTCTGTGCCAGCCCTGGGACACACACAGGGCTCACACAGGGCTGGTGTCACCCTGAGCTGTGCCCAGGTCAGATCCCATCACCACAAGAATGGAGATATCCCATGGCAGGGAACAGCCCCAGGCTGAGGGCCCGGCCCAGAGTGCTGCTTGTCTCCACCTGGGAATTGTGTGCGGCCATGGCTGGGGGTGGGATCGCTCCGGGAGGCAGAGCAAAGCCTCCCATATGGAATCACCCCGGACAGGCAGGGCCGGGCAGGGCTGTGCCTACCTGAGGGCAGCGCAGGTGTCCGTGGAGGAGGCACCAGGCCGGGCTGCGTGTTCCATCAAAAGAGCTCCTGTGGAAGAGCAGGACATGTCAGCATTCCCAGGATCCTGCCAGAACTGCCCGGGACTTGGGAAAAGCAACTGGTGGTTATTTCTCAGGCTGAACTTCTTCAGTGGGAAAGGTGAGGACTGAGCTTTAAAGCTCCACCCTTGACCCAGGTGTGACCCAGGTGTCCGGGACTGACTCCCAGCCCTTTCCTGGTCTGAAATCCATCAGCACAAGGGAGATATGGAGCTGCTGGAGCAAGTCCAGAGGAGGCCACGGAGATGCTCCCAGGGCTGGAGCCCCTCTGCTCTGGAGCCAGGCTGGGAGAGCTGGGGGGGTTCACCTGGAGAACAGAAGGCTCCAGGGAGAGCTGAGAGCCTCTTCCAGGGCCTAAAGGGGCTCCAGGAGAGCTGGAGAGGGACTGGGGACAAGGAATGGAGGGACAGGACAGGGGGGAATGGCTTTAAACTGAAGGAGGGTATATTTATACCAGATGTTGGGAAGGAATTCCTGGCTGTGAGGGTGGGGAGGCCCTGGCACAGGTTGCTCAGAGAAGCTGTGGCTGCCCCTGGATCCCTGGAGCCAAGGCCAGGTTGGACGGGGCTTGGAGCAACCTGGGCTAGTGGAAGGTGGAACGAGATGAGCTTTGAGATCCCCTCCAGTCCAAACCTTCCCACGATTCTGTGATTCCTGCCTTTGCCCCACCTGTGTAGATCCGTGCCAGGCTGTAGGAGAAGTCTCTGGCCGCCAGCTCCATGGTCACGGCGGGCTCTGGTCCCGCTTTCTCCAGGAACTGTGCGAGGCTGCCCAGGGCCCCCCGCACCCGCTGCACGGCCGGGGCCAGCTCAGCAGTGCCCGATGCCAGCTCCAGCTTCTCCTGCAAACAACAACCACAGGAAAAATTGCAGCGCATTCGCCTCCTGTGAGGGAAGGGGCTGGTGGGAGCCTGCACACGCCCAGCACTGACAGCGAGCTCAGAGCCCCGTGGTGCCACTGGCACTGCCCGGGGGGAGCAGCAGCACGGAAGGGGATGTGTCCAAGGGGAAGCTCCCTTGCCCTGGGAATGGAGAATTCCTGTGACCAGCCCCAGGATGTTGCTGTTTCCATGCTGGCTTCCCAGCTGCATGTAGGGACCAGCTCTCACCCCCAGCTCTCTCCAACTTCATAACCTGTATCAGGGTCTAATTGTCCTGGGTTTATATTTTTAATTCCACAAAGATGCTGTGTCCAGGCAGGAAAATTCACATTTAAAGGAGTGTTCCTCTGCAACTGTGTCAGTGGGAAAGGCCCCAGGACAAGAGGAAATGGCCTCAAGTTGCACCATGGGAGGTTTAGGTTGGATATTGGGAAAATTTCTTCACTGGAAGGTTGTCCAGCCCTGGCACAGCTGCCCAGGGCAGGGGTGGAGTCCCCACCTCTGGAGAGATTTAAAAGCCATGTGGATGTGGCACCTGGGGACATGGGTCAGTGGTGGCCTGGGCAGTGCTGGGGGAACAGTTGGACTCAGTGATCTCTGAGGGCTTTTCCATCCTAAAGCATTCCATGATTCTGATGCACCTCAGGCATTCTGCTGTGCCTCAAAGCACCACCTGAAATCTCCCCTGGTTGAGCCAGGCCACTGTTCTCCAACATCCCAAACACTTTGTGAAAGCACAAGTGATACTCTGCTGAGAGAGTCTGGAATAGTTGTTCTTTGGACACGGCATTCCCACGCCTTTCACTTGCATCTCCTGTGTTATTCCCTGTTAGGAAGGACGGGACACTGCCTGGTTCAGGGCTGTGATCCCACATTTACTGTGCTCAAACCTGTCTCTCCACAGCAGGACTGAGGGACCAGCTCAGAGCACCCCACAGTTGGGTATCTGAGCAGCACAGTGGGTGGTGCTGGTCATTAATTGGCTTCACCAATAACCTGCAAACGAGACTAAAGGCGGTAAAATCTGGTACCCAACTGGTGAGAATCATTACACAGAAAGAATTGCTGATGTTTCTAGGTGTCAGTGCTGGGGTGAGCACACAGCTCCTCTCACTGGAATCCAGCTGGGCTGGGCTGCACAGGCTGAGCCTGGCTGTGTTCTGGGCTCCAGCTCCTCCCTCTCCGTGTTCTCCAACTGCTCAGCCCAGAATCCCACATCGCCGGTGCTGCTGTTCTGGGCTCCAGGGGCACAAACCCCCCCAGCACGTGCTGGACAAATACAAACACAGCCCCAGTGCCCAGAGAAAGCCCAAAGAATTCCAAGCCCACAGAATGACAATGAGGTGTTTTAAAGGAGCTTGTTGCTGACTAGGATCAAAGACCCCAAAGGCATCAGCATATTCCCAGCAGGTTGGGTTGAAGCCAGAACAGAGACAAGACGTGCTCCTGTCAGCACCTCCTGCTGTGGCTGGGGCACCACCACACAGCTGGGAAGTTTACACCCCTGGAAACACAGAGCAGGAACACAAAAGCATCATTATAACCTTAGGGGAACAAAAAGACCTTGTATTGTCTTTGCCCTCCAATTTTACACTTTTACTTTTGTTCAGACAGAACTTATTCCTTTCCTAACCAAAAGCTCCTTCTGGAAGATCACGCTGGGTTTTTCCATGTCCTCCCTGCATTTGGGAGTGAGAGGCTGGGAGTTGCTCCAGGGGTGATGCTCGAGGCAGGAGCAGCTCCTGCTCTCTCTCCTGCATGTTGCTCTTCTCCAGCTCCAGGGTGTAACTGGGGGGAGGCACAGACATCACTGCCCTGCCTGCACTGCTCTTTTCTGTCTGAAATCATCAGCAAAAGAGCTTCAGAGCTCCAACGTTTGTGATTCCTTCTGTTTTCACTGAGGAATTTTAAGATGCTGCTCATTTGTTTTCTCTCCATCAAGCAACGTGGTCAGAATGGTTTTTACCTACAAGGCTAATCATGAGTATCTAAAAATACAGGGACAGGAAAAACATCCCCAGCAGGGCTGAAAGCACCATCTCGTGTTGATGCTTTAGGTGAACACACAGCCCAGCCTCAGTAACCTCCTTTTGTTTCCTGCTGCCTGAAAATTGGGGTTGTGCTCTGAAAAGGACCTGCAAACACCACCACGTGTCTCAGACTGTATGGCTGATTTCCAGCCTGAGTTACAGCCCTACACAGACCCTCTGGAGGCAGGAGTTGACTCTGAGTCCTGCACGATGCACAGAGGGCTGGAGTTCAGACACTGCCCTGGGATATGCCCAAATTTCACCTGAAGTGACTCTAATGCAATAATCAGCAAACTGCCCAGAGCTACTTTAGAGGCACTTTTCAGATTATAATTGAATTCTAAAGTATACCCAAGGCTCTGGCTCAAAATTCCAGCTAATAAAATTTTAGTACAACATGAAATGATTGGGCCTGTGCAGCATCCACCTGAAACTGCCACCTCAGTGGAGCTGGAATCCAGGACATGTCCTGGGCTGATCCCCCAGCGTGGGCAGCAGGGCAGGGGGGGATTCTGCCCCTCTGCCCCTTCAGCTGAGACCCCCCTGCAGAGCTGCTCCAGCCCTGGGAACAGCACAGGGAGGATGTGGAGCTGCTGGGCAGGGAGAGATGGGATATCAGGAAGGAATTCCTGCCTGTGAGGGTGGGGAGGCCCTGGCACAGATTGCCCAGAGAAGCTGTGGCTGCCCCTGGATCCCTGGAAGTGTCCAAGGCCAGGTTGGACGGGGCTTGAAGCAACCTGGGCTAGTGGAAGGTGTCCCTGCCCATGGCAGGGGGTGGAATGAGACGGTCCCTTTATGGTTCCTTCCAACCCAAACCATTCCAGGATTCCATCCTTGTCTCTCACACTCACTCTTCACACCATGTGTTCTCCTCAGACTTTCCAGCCTAATAACCTCTGGATAAAGTGGTTTGTCACAAACTCACCTGTGTATTAAAAACACCAAAAAATCAGCTTTTCACAATCTCATTGCACAAGGATGAGGAAGTTCTATGTATTTCCTGAGGGTAATTACAACATGGGTTCCTGCTCCTGGTCACAACACCAGCAGCACTGGGCATCCCACCATCAGTAGAGGTAACTGTCCCGGGATAAAAGCAAAAACGGGTGGCAGAGGGGCTGGGGGAGGATGTCAACCTTGATCCAACCTTCAGAGAAACAAGTGCTGTGGGAAGTACTAATGCTGCTCTCTGCAAAGCACTCTGACATTGGGCACAAATCCTGCACGCTGAGAGCCTTGATGGACAAACATAAAGTACATTGTACTTGGTTTGTGTGCATCAATAAAAAGGAAATGGATTGGGGCAGTTAAAAATCCCTTTATGACGGGCTAAATTATTTCCTCGCTAGACAGGAATGGCAGGGACGTTTCAAAAGGAGCCAGGCTCCCAGAGACTGAAAAAATTTGGACACTTGGAGCTCAAAAAAGAGGTTGTTTATCACCTGTGAGTGAAACCTTGATTCTGGGGTAGAAACTCAGCATGTTCCTGCAGGCAGAAATCCCTCCCAGGCTGTGGTTCCACTGCCTGGCTGCCCGAGGCATAAGGGAAAAGCTTGAACTGGCCAAGTCTGATCTGTTCTATCCAGGAGCACCCCCAGTGCTGCCCCAGCTGAGCCCGACCCAGCCCCTCTCCCTGGAAATGCAGCAGCCTCAGAGCGACGTGGAGAGCAAATGCAGTGGCACTTACTGGAATTTGGAGACCTTGAAGTCAGAGCTCGCTGCCCTCCAGCCTCACGCACGGTGATTGGTGGGAGCACAGGAGCACTAATGAGCTCGTTAATTAATGAATCTCAGAGCTTGGTCGCTGCTGTGCAGGTCCCTGCTGTGCATCAGGGCCCTCCCCAGTGCTCCCTGATTATCCAGCCGGGCCCTCCCAGTGCAGCAGGGAGGTGCTCTGGGGTGCAGCACGGCCCCTCTGTGGGGGGTTTGTTTGAACTGGTGTTAACTGGGAGGCCGTGGAGGCTGCTTCTGTCCAAATGACTTTTGGAGCCACATCCTTTCCTTCTCCGCTCCATCACTTGCAGTGTCAGCCTAAGCTGCTGTTTGCCAGCACCTGGACCATTTGCCATTAGCAGTTGTGCTCAGTCCCGCTCGTGAGCAGATCTGGCTTCTTGTTTGGTCATCAAATTGAGGCACTTTTCCTTTCTCAAAAGGTGTCTGAGAGGGTGGCAAGGAGAGCCGCATCCCCAGAGGTCAGAGGGGTGCTGTGCACAGAGCACAGCCGAGCTGGGGTCTGAAATGGGAAGAATTTGCAGCCACTGGGAGAATTACTCAGGATCTTGAAAGCCCTGTTTAGCTGTCAGTGCTGCAGGAGCACAGTGTCCCAGACTTTTCCCTTCCCACAGGGTGTGGATGGAAAAGTGAAGGCTACACACAGCCCAATCCAGCACTCCATATGCCCAGGATTCCCTTGCTGTACATCTGGATTGCTGTGTCTGGATTAGTAATGTCACCTCTGGGAGAACACCCTCTGATACGCTGATCCTGCCTCCCAGACTGGTTTCTGTCTCCCTTTTTGACACACATCAAAACAGTGATGCTCATTTACCTTCATGAAAGTCTGAGCTGATTCGGGCCTGTCACCTGAGCAACTTTAAAGGCAAAGGCAGAGAATGGCAAATCTAGAGAGACAGCAATGGAATTCCTCTGGCTCTTCCCATCTTTTCAGTGGGAATAAAAATAGACAGTCATAATGCAGTAGGTAGCTCTAGTGAGGTTCAATATTCAGCAGTCCTGTGGTGATTTTCCAGTTAAGGAACAAAACCACAAAATTATTTTGGATTCAGGAGGGTGACTCACATTAAAAATGTACTTATTTTGGTGCCTGTCATGAGGGACTCTGCCAAACTCTTCACTGCTGAGCTGAAAGTATCTGCACACAAGGATCCCAGGACAAGCACTACCTGCATCCTGCTATTTAAGGAGCAGAATTGTAAGACACCTTTGGAATACTAGTCTAAAACTTTCAGTTTGGGCATATTCCCTGCCAATCTCAGTCAGGAGCATGAATCCCAAACAAGGCTCTGCCAAGGTGGGCAAATGAGGCTGAGCAGGGCTTTTGGAGTGGGCTCACCTGCACTGTGGACAGGAACACGGCCATCACCCGTCCTTGGCTCTTGGCAAGGGATCGCAGGACATCGAGGGACAGGATGTTGGTTGTTCCCTCCCATATGGACAGAACCTGTGGGGAAGAGGAGGCTGGGCAAGAGCAGGAAGGAGCCTTTGGAGTGACTGCAACAAAGACAGGGGAATGTGAGGAAACAAAGACATGGAGCAGAGCTAAGGGATATTAAGGAAATCTCCAGGAATGTCTGGCCTTACCATCAGGGGAAAGGAGGGAGCTCAGCTCCATGACTGTGCTGGAGAACAACCCCAGCACCAGGAACACATCCTGTCCCCTCCTTGGGAATGGCTGGGCTCAGCAGGAAGGCAGTGAGGGAAGAGCTGCCACAGCTGGAGTGAGCCTGGAAGGAGTGTGTTCCCTCTGGAGCAGGTCTTTAGCAGGGAAGCAGAGTGCTGTGCAGGGCACTAGGGCACACACAGGAGCTTCTCCTGCTGCTCTTACCAGAGTATCCCGGAGGATGACTGGCACGCCCGTGTCCTCCATGTAACCTTGGCCCCCAAAGCTCTCCATGGCCTCCACAGCCACAGCTGTAGCCTGCAAAAGGCAGAGCTGGTATGATCCACAGTGCACGAGGGGAAACAACAAACCTCCCACAGCAGTTCCTACTGGGATGGGCTGACTGGGCCCTGCTGACTTCCCGAGGCAGTTTGCTCACTACATACAGGAGGAGAAGCTGGGGAATGAAGACTGAGGGAGGACCTGCAGGAGCAGCCAGACCTTGGGAGAAGATCCCAGGAGAGTCTGTCTCAACACAGTCCTACCTAGGCAAGGTACCTGAGGTGTGCTTGGTACATGGGAGTGTGTTTCTCTAGTCCAGGAGAGCCCTAACCTTCAGCTTCTGTGTATGTAAGCTGAGGGCCAGGAGCAGAGGACAGACCCCTGAAGTTAAGGCTAATGTTAAGCTCTTAACATCTTCTCTTTATTCATAGTGAACGATATTCTCTGTGGCTGTGTCCTCCTTGGACATGGGGAGCTCCAGCAGCATTCCTGTGGCACATGGAGCACTTCTCAGCAGTGCTGGCTGTCTCTGTCCCCATCAGATGGCTCAGGTGAGAGCAAAGGGACAAGGCTCCTACCCACAAAGTCCGGCCTCCAGAGCAGTACCTGCTGCAGGTCCTGCTGGTATTGCCCCCTCTCCCTGCCCTTCATACTGGCTGTGTTACTGAGCCCTCTTTCCAGCTCTGTGGTTGTCCATGTGCCACACAGCCCCTTCCCAGGCTAATCAAACTGCCTGTTCCATACCTGCTTCCCCGTGTACAGTTTGGCCACAGGGACCAGCAGTCTCAGGAGCAGCTGGTCCTGCTCACTGGCCAGGTTGGTTTCTGCCAGGCCGAGCAGGTGAGCGACCTCCATGAGCAGCAGAAACGCCCCTCGCACCTGCACCTGTGAGCAGAGAACAAGGGCTGTCACTGCCAGGGATCTGGGACTCGGGCTGATTCCATGATTCCATGGGACTGCCTCGAGGGGAAAATGCCACCTCTGCCTGCACAGACCCACAGCTTCAGAGACAGAGACCTCCTACCAGGCAAGGCACAAAGCACAGAATGTCAAAGGTGCTCTGGAGCTGCTGCTCTTGGACACTGTGATCTGAGGAAAGGGGCAGTGCCACTTCATCAGGACTGCTTGAGCCTTAGCAAAGCTCCTACCAGTCATCCAGGCCACAAATCCACATCCTTTCCAAGGATAAGGGATGTGAGACCACACATATGATGGTCAGTCTCTGAGCACCAGGAGCTGCAAGGTCTGTGACAGATTTCTTGCTGAGCAACTCACTTCCCTGGCAAGTTGTGATTTGGGAAGCATCAGGATATGGAGCTCTGTAGCTCCTCTGCATAAAGATGTGCTGTGGGACTGTATAGGATCTGCCCTTTCTTTCAGAGGTGGAGTTCTGGACACAGGCCAGGAGAAGCTGGAGCTTGAAGTTATGTTTGACAGATGTTGACACTTTCCCTCTCCCCCAACTCGCAAGAGAATTTTTAAATGCTGTTTACAACCCATCTCCTGGTGCATGAGCTACCAGGGAAGTTGGGTGAGTCTGTACCACTCCTGGACAGGAGTCTGGTAACTGCAGTTCAGGTGACTGTGGTGTCAGGCCTGGACTCTGATGCCAACACCCGGTTTCAGGGGTCGTGGTTCATCATAGTAGGGGCACCCATGAGCTTTGGTGTTCCACTCAGGAGAGCTCCCAGGTAATTGTTTAGGATAACCTGAAGTCCAGCAGAGAAGCTAGGTCTATCACCAGATCAAATCCCAGTAGATTGTGGCAACTCCCTTGCTGCATACACCTTGTTGTAGCAGGAACAGCCTCCTACATCTGACTGCTGCACACAGGCAGGCTGGCTGTGCTCATTACCAGCAGAGGAGCTCTGCCCTCTTTCTTTCCCAACAGGTTCAGCTTGGCTCCCAACAGCCTCACCTCCATCCGGGCTATGGTCTGCACGTGTAGGGGATGGTCCTTGAGGAGCTTCCCGAAGGCAACCCTCCTGCGGGCGTACTCCCTGCTCAGGCTGACCAGCCTAGAGGGAACACAGGTGGAACACAGTCAGACCTTCCACTTCTGAGCATTCCCTTCCAGTCACCCCCACCAGAAGAACCCTGCTCAGCTGTACCCCCCAGCCTGGGTCACCCCCAACCTCCTCCAGCACTGCTGCCTTCCAGACCTGTCCCACAAAGGCATTAGATGTCACTCAGCGCAACGCTGAGCATTGTCAAGTCCCCTTGTCCTGACAAGCTGCTCCTTCAGCTCTGGGGGGATCCATGCTGCCTTCACCTTCTCATGGAAGCTACTGCACCAATGACATTGTGGATCCGAGTGATGTTCAGCATGTTGGAGATGGAGGCCACTCCACGACCCTCTGCAGAGATCTGGAACAACGAGGAACAAAGGCTGATGTGAGCCTTTCACACTGCCCTGAGTGAGGATGGGATGGATATGGAAGTGAAAGTGGTGCCAACAGACAGATGGGCACGGGCTCCACTCCATTCCTGTCTGACCTCAGGCACCTCAGTGCTTTAAAATATGGCTGTCCCATGTTAATCAAGTCTGTGGCACAGTGTGGCTGCTCCATCCCTGGAAGTGTTCAAGGGCAGGTTGGATAGAGCTCTGAGCAACCTGATCTAGTGGAAGGTGACCCTGCCCCCATGGCAGGGAGTGGAATGAGATGAGCTTTAAGGTCCCTCCCATGCCAAACCATCCTGTGATTCTATGATTCCATGACCAGAGAGGTGGCATGATCAGTTCTGGTCCCTGTTGCTTGCTCTACCTGCACATTACACAAACTGTACCACAGCTGGCTCTGTGCATCTGGATTAGGGAAATGACCAGCCTAAAATGACTTTCTTTGTTTTCTTCCCTCACACCTTTTCCTGAGCTCTTCTCAGCCATGCTCCACACAGCCCCACTGCTGAACAGCCAGACAACAAGATGGAAGGGGGGGAGCTTTTCCAGTTGGGATCACTGTTGAAACCCCCAGGAGTGTGTGCTGTGCCAGGCCAGCCCAGTGCCCAGGGGAGGGTGAACCCTCTCTCACCAGCTCTGCTCTGGCTCCCTGCAGCCACAGCTCTGCCGTTGCCATTTGTCTGGTGCCCAGCTTGTCTTTGAGCCGTTGCACCTGGATGTTGTTCAGCTTCCCCTCCTCGTCTCGAACCCTCAGGAAGAACAGGGACAGGCCCCTGGAACCCTGGGGACACTGAAAGGCCCACAATGAGGATTTAATTACGATGAAGCAAGGAAGAAAGAGAATGTCCCTGCTCCTTCACCTGGCTCTGCTATCCAACAGAACCGGTTTACCTGTCCTTCAGCATCTGCTATCCTGGCCAGGGTTAATGTCATATCAGAGTCAGCAGCTGATGTAAACCACTTAAATCCGTAGAGACGAAAGGTACCATCCGGCTGCCTCCTGGCCACGGTCTCGGTGCCGTTCGCTGAAACAGAGGGGAGCATTTCTTGGCCTTATGGGACCTCCTGTGTCAATCAATGCTGCTTTTTCAGTTTAAGCAGCAGCTCTTTTAAGCCACCTCTTGCTATGAAGATGGAGCATGGGTGAGCTTTTAATCTCTTTCATTGACCCTCGATAAAAAATGCAGCGTGTATAATCCACTGCCTCTGGTTCTTTAGGGGCTACCACAGCCAAGAACACTAAGGGCTCTACGGATCTGGGAGCCCTGCAGTGATGCACATCTTTCACTTCACAGCTGATCCTTTCACTGCTTCCACCAGAAAACCAACTGCAGCTTCATCAGACTCCCCTTCCACAGTTCTGCCTCTGCAGCAGAGTTCTGAGGTTCCATAGCCCATTATTATTGTTAGTAGTCAAATAACTAATGTTATTAATAACTAACATTAGTCCAGTCGAAGGCCAAGGATGCTTTCTCAGTCCCAGCTGGGATGGACTTGACTGTGTGGCTCAATGTTTAGATTCTAGAGCTAGAGATCTGTGTGTTACCTGTGCAAGGAGCACAGGTCTGTGCCTGCCTGCGTGTTCTGCTTGCACCAGTGGACAGAAGTTGGGCATTTTCTTGGTTAAAAATCTGAGCTATGCAGAGGATTCCTAAACCAGCTCCCTGGCTTTGTAAGCTCCCCACACCCTTCATTTTCTGAGTTCTCACTGCCACATCTGTCTCCCACCTCAGGGCACGTACCAACATCCGAGCCGCCCCTGCGCTCCGTCATCCACTGGCCAGAGGTCCAGAACTTCTTGGGGTCACGGGATGTCAGACGGTCAAAAGCGCTTTTCAGAGACCCAGGAATACCCAGCGACTGTTTGGGGGGAGGGAAAAGAAGCTGAGATGATCATAACACAGTAGATGGAATCAGACAGATGCTTTAACTGCCCCTGGTGTGTCCTGGGCTCAGACCAGCCGGTCTGGAAGCGAGTGGGGGTCCTGCACTGCGGAGCATCTGTAGGTGCTGCAGAGAGCCTGTGAGCCAGGCAGCTCCTGCCTGGCTGCTGCAGCACTGTGCAAACAGAAGGTGTTCCCTGTGTTACAAAGGGGAGTGCTGAGCATCCTTACCCTCCTCAGATTTCGGCACCGCTGGACATCTGGACAGAGAGCTCCCAACACAGCCCATATGCCAGGTATCAGCATATGTTCATGTACACTGGATGTCACCAGCTGGGAAGAGGTAACTGCCTTGGGCTGGTTTCGTTTTTGTTGAATTAAAATGCCCAGTTAGATACTTAAAGGATATTTTCCTCTGAATCCTACGCAGCCACTGAGGCAGTGCAAAGGGTGTCACTAAGATGCAGAGCCAAATATTCCAACTGGGAAAGTCGTGGTGGCTTGGTGAATTTACACCAGGTATGGATCTGGCCCAGTATATCTAACTGCCACTCCACACAAGGGATAGGAAAACAAATTATCTTGTAGTAAAAACATCATAGGATCATGGAATGGTCTGGGTTGGAAGGGACCTTAAAGCCCATCTTGTTCTACCCTGTGCCATGGGCAGAGACGCCTTCCACTAGACCAGGTTGCTGCAAGCCCTGTCCAACCTGGCCTTGGACACTTCCACTTGGGACACATTTCCAACTCCCTGCAGCGTTGCAGGTGTCACGTGCAGCAAAGGCCTGACTGTACACAGTGCTGTAAGTAAACATAAACCTGGCGTGGGCACAGAGACTTTGTCACTAACAGACAAAGGCAGTGGGGGACGGAGCTGAGTCACAGAGCAAGCAAGGGCCGTGCCCAGAGCCAGATGGCAGATCAGCGCTCCTCCATCCTTGGCCGGTGCTCCCGTCTCTAACCAGAGCTGCCAGGACGTGGGCTGTGCCCTGAGGGACCAGCTGAGCTCATACCTCAATTACTTTGGCTGCCCCATCAGTCATGGCCAGTGGACAGTTGAAACCTCCAGAGGAGGCTGAGAACAAGTACAGTTTGACAGCCTGGTACAGGCGGCTGAGAGAGAGAGAGAGAGAGAACAGACGGGTTACACAGCAGTGCAACAGCAGGAGGATAAAACATCTCGACTGGGAAGAGAGGGAAAAATACAGCCAGAGCAGGTGAGGATCAGACCACTCATTTCTGAGAGGGCAAAATCTGCTCCAGCCAGCAGGAGAGAAGAGAAGCAGCAGAGTTTCTCAGTCTCAGTGGGACTGCCAGCACCAGGCCAGCTGGTGCAGTTTTTAACAATAAGAAATGTGGGTCTGTCTCCATGGACTGGAACACAACGAAACTGCAGGTGAAATATCAGATCTTTAGCTGCGTTAGCTGGAGCAGTGCAGGGAACTGCCAGGCCCCACAATCAGGAAGGTGACATCAAAGATTATTATGATCAAGTGTGGGCCCTTTAGTTCTGGCCTATCATTGTTGAAGTGGAACATTGCAGTGGACAGACAGTGCTGGGGACAGCAGGAGCTGAGCTGGTGTCCGGGCAGCATCTGTTACCTGTTACACAACCAGCTGGATAAACCTTACCAAGAATAACCAGGAAGGCTCTGAGTCACTCCCATTCTCCCCCAGTTACCTCCAGTTGGAGTATTTTCTCTCATAGGCCTCAGCAATCAGCCCCTCTTCCGCCGAGATCTCCTTCATCCTCCTCCAGGCCGAGCAGGTGTCGATGCGATCCACGCGCTGCCCCCAGGCGTCGAACTGCCGGAACACCGGCGGGTTCAACTCGCATTCCCATCCCAGGGGTTGGATCTTGGTTAGCAGGCGGTTTCCAAACCTCTCCAGGTCCTGATGCACCTCCTCCAGTACCTATGGAGCAACAAGAAGAGCCCTTCAGCGCAACCCTGGAAGGCAGAAGCCTTGGTCCCAGCTGGAAAGGCAGAGCACTGCCCATGTTGTCCTGCAGTGCCAGTGGTCTCTTGCCACCTGGCCCTTCCGTGCATTCTGTAACACAGCACAACAGCTTCTCCCTCAGCCTCTGCTGGCACAGCTGTGCTCCATTGACACTTTTTCTCTTTTTGCCCTCAAAATCATTTTTTCAAGTTACTTTTGGCAGCATGTCTGGATTTCACAAAAGGCAGAAGTGCTTTAGTATCAGGGCTGAGAATGACACAGATGCACATGAGCAGAGGAGTTGGATGAGACGGTCTCCAGAGGTTCCTCAGCCACTCCATGATTTACTGCTGGAGAAGAATGCCAGGGGAAGGGCTGCCAAAACTGGAATGCCTTCCTCTGCACAGGAAAACTTTCACTGGGCTTAGCAGCTACCTGCCTGTCAGGTTAAGAAAGGAGGGATGGAGGAATCATTTTATCCTCAGCTTGGCAGGCAACATGTCTTGATTAAATTCCCACCCTGCATCCAGCTTCCTACAGGACCCTGGAGAAGAATTCATGTGCCCTTGTTTCCCCTGGGCTTGGCTGACCAGAACAGAGCAGTCTGTCCACAGTTAATGGAGGGAAACCAGCACCCACCACAGAGGAGTGATTCATTCCAACCCCCTCACATTCCTGTTTCAAGGTGACAGTAATTGCCTTCTGCAAGTGCTCTTCTCTCTCTGTGGAAAACATGAGTGAAGTTTCCCAGCCTTAAATAACCTGACTTAGAGAAGATTAAAATCAGGCCAGCAGGACCCAACCTCCAGCACTGTTGGACCCTCATCAGCATAAACACATCCAAGGCTGTACTGGGGGTCAGGGAAGCACCTGATTTGCTTCCATCAGAGGAGTATTGTTTGCTGTCCTCTGCCCCTCAAGAGACATTCATTCCCTCCTCAATAAAACAATAAAGGAGGTGAATGCCATAGTTGCTACACCTAAAACAGTGCAGTTATAAACCCCATTAACGTGCTGTTGATGAAATACAAACACAGCTTCTTCCTTTCCTGCCCCCCCCCCGTATTGACTTTCCACTGAGCTCTGTCCCGTGTGATTGATTCCTTCAGCGCTCTGCTGTTCTGCACGTGTGATGGGGACCCAGCACACATGGAGCTGCATCCAGGTGCTGCTCTGGAAGTCTCCACCCTCAGACCAGCCACTTTTCCTTCAGGTGAATGGTGAAAGAGTGTTAAAAACCACAAAACAAGCCCAAACCATGCACAAGAGCCTGTCAGCTGGTCCAGCTCACGCCGCAGCCCTGTTTGCCGTCGGAGCCCAGCTGGGATGGCTGTGCACCCCCAGTGCTTATCATTTGAAGGCTGTTTACAAGGCATAACCCGGGAAACCAAAGTTCATGGACTTTGCTGATCCCTGAAGCACAAGAACCTTTGAACTGCTTACCTGGTATTTTTTTGTGGGCAGAAGAGCATGAACCTACCAGATAGATCTCTTGGTTTGAGTTCACACTACAGGCAGCTCATCCATATTTCCTAAAAAACCCAACTGCCTTGCTGGGAGCTCATGCCCTGGCCACACACAGCCTGACAAACCACTGACTTGCCCAATAAACAAATAAAGATGTTTATTTCCAAGGTGAAAGAACAAAATCCAGCCTCCTGTGTTTGTGACTGCTGAGCATCACAGACAGCAGCCTGAGTGCTCCAAAGAACAGACACTGGGATATGGAGAGGACACCTGTAAACCATCAGGGTCAGGGCTGAGGTTGCTGGGTGGTCTCCTTCACCCTAATCGGCCCCTTGATATTCCAGGCATGAATATATTGGAATTGTGCAAATTATTGCACATTAGGAGTGTGACCCTTTATAGTAAAGGACATATTTTCAGGCCGATCAACACCAGGTAGATCCTTCTTCACAACAATGCTCAGAAAAAGCAGGTGCTTTGTTCTATGTTCTCCTGAAATCACCTTCAAACAAAGGAAGAAATCTTTTGTGCCATTCCAGGAAAATTTCTGTGTTCGCCACTGAATAGTACAACAGGAATAAATTTCCAACGTGGCGCCTGCTTCGGTGGGACGCCCAAAGCTTCGGAGGTTGCTGCTTTTCTGGCCAGGAAGGTGTTCCCATGGAGAGCCGGCTCCCAGTGCTGCAGACAGCAGCCGGGGCTCTCCCTTCCAGCGGCGAGGCAACACTGCCCCGCGGGGACCGAGAGCAGAAATGAAAGGGAGATGCTGCTCTGGGAGATTTCACAGCCGCTGTTCTCTCTTTGGGGAAGGAGTGGAGGCAGCTCTCAGCCTCGCTGAAACACAGCATTGATCCTTTTAGTCTTTGGGAGACCTGGACTGTGATTCTTCCAAAGGTGCAGATTAGGAGCAGGACCTTCACGGTTGCTCAAAGGCATTGTTCTTTCCCGTCTTCTCTTCTGGCAAGAAGGCCACAGTGGTGCTTAGGGAGGCCTCATTCCTGTCTTTAGGGATAGCTGTGACAAAAGCAAGCTCCCATTGCTCCCACCACACTCTTCCCACCTGGTGCCTGTGAGGCATCGCAGACCTGGTGGGAAAGCAGAGGAAGGCAGAGCCTCACTGAAAGCCACGTTCTTCCCCTCTGCTCACCCAGTGGCTTTAGAGGTCATTACAGCTTCTGCTGCAATAAATCATGGGGAGAGGTCACACTCTGCTCCATGAGAACGGGTCCCTGAAAAGTGGGAAACCAGTGTGGACCTTGGGGTGTTGTCAGAGCCAGTGAGGTGAGCTGCCTCCTCCCAGGGGTTCCTCAAGGACGAGCTCACAGCACAAAACCCCACAGTTCAGGGTATCACCACACCACCTGCACCCCTGAAACCTGTACAAGGTCTTTTCTGGCTGAAAACCAACCCAGAAATGCCACTGGCCTGTGCTGAGACCAAGCAGAACGCAAGGGGCCTTTGTACCAGCTCGCGCACTCAGCTGAGAACAGCCCCATTCCTTAAGAATTTCCTTAAAAGCCCCTCTTCCCAGGGGAAGAGAGGTGGAAGAGCACAGCAGAGGTTGGAGGCACCTTAGTTTTTAACTTCTCTCTGAAATTCTGTTCTCCAGACGACCAGACAACAAATACCCACACTGACAATCCCACAACAACATTGCAGCACCCAGCCCAGTCCCAGGAGCCACTGAGCCACTTGCTGTTTATGTCGTGGCACTGTTTGTCACTCCTGCCCTCAAACATAATTAGTTTTAAAGAAAGCTGATAAATTGCCCCCAGTTAAATGCTCAAAGGTTCAGAGAAACATTCAATTCACAGGCTGAAACAGCGACTGGGCGGAGCTGTGGTGGGTACACACGGAAACACAAACATGCACGCCAGACCTTGGGAGGAAGGTGAGTTTTCAAGTAACTCCGAAGCAAAGTATCCTCCAAGTACGGGTTCCCAGTCTTGGGCTGCTCTTGGAAGAGGGTCTCCGTTGGTCTCCTCACAAGGGGCATTTCCAGATCTTCTAACACTTGTTTCTCCTGCGCGCTGACCGGCTGCTCCTGCCCCACGGTCGTGCTGATTCCTTTAACACTCGGCATTTGGCACCTGTCCCTGGTGTGAGGCAGAAAGTGACCCGACCGCCAGGGCTGGATTGTGGCACTGGATCTCCACCAGGGCAGGCGACAGGCAAACATGATTCAGCAGAGCCCTGAGTGTGTCACAACAACAGCTCTCACCTACAGATCCTTTCTCACCGGACAGCAGCACCAATCCTGGCTTGTTTGAGTGCTGTGAAACTGTTCTGTCTTCTCTCCTCCCTCCGGTAGGAGTTTCCCTACAGCTGTTGTCAACTGAACTAGGGAAAAGGTCTTTGGCAAGAGATCAGAAAATGGCCTAGGAAAACACAAGTACTCAGGAAATACAGTGTTCTCCCCTCCTAGCTGGGCAAAGCGTCATAACCGGTCAGACTGACATTTCCAGAGCTGGGGGAACTGGGAGGGGGTGGGGATTAGGGATGTATTCTCACCTGAATTGCTTGGAATTATAACGGGGTAAAGATGAGAAGGAGGAAATACATTTCCATTTCTTTATCTAAAAGATAACAAAATGCCTGGAAATGGGAAGAATTCACTTAGGCAGGTTATTCTGTATGTAAGATAGCGGGGAAATGGAGAACTCATCCTCCTTGCCTGGGCTGTGAAATAATCTGGTTGTTACCGAGCCCCTTCGAGTTGAGTTGGGATGATATTACATCTCTCTTTCCCTAGAGAAGTACCAGAATATTCTAAGAACGTGGCTGTAGTAGTTGAAAACCTGCACCTTCCTCGAAGTGATATGCTGCAAATAAACCCAGTATTTGACTATAAAGTGATTTTAAACATACATGATACCACACGACTGTCCCTGCCATGGCTGGCCCTGCTGCTATTTCTTCTGCAGGGTCACCTTGTGTCCTGGTTTTGGCGAACGACAGGGTTAATTTTTCGCAGTAGCCGTGAGGGGGCTAAACTGGGGAATACCGTCCTTAAACCAGGACACCTTGTCCTGCCCGAGTTCCTGGGGCCGGGCAGCAGGGACAGGGACAGACACAGGGTCAGGGACAGCGGCACACAGAGACACGCGGTCAGGGTCAGGTCTCCGCCTCACGGCCGGGCCGCCCCACCCCGCCCGCCCCCAGCACCGCCCAGGCCCGCGGGTCCGGCGGCACCGCGCGAGGGGAGCCCGCGGAGCCGGGGAGGGCGGAGAAGGTACGGGAACCGCCTGGCCAGACCGGGGGAGGCGGATAGCTCGCCTCAGGGGGAACCTCAGCGCCTCAGGGGGACCCCCAGCGCCTCAAGGGTACCTCAGTGCCTCAGGGGACTCCCCGCGCCTCAGAGAACTCCCCGCGCCTCAGGGGACCCCCGCGCCTCAGGAGCTCCCGTGCCTCAGGGAACCTCCCGCGCCTCAGGGGGTCCCTCCGCTCCTCACAGGGCTCCCCAGCGCCTCAGGGGGACCTCAGATGCCCCAAGGGGACACTCGTCTGCCTCTGGGCTTGCCCCGTGCCTCAGAGGAAGCCCCCGCGCCTCAGGGGTCCCTCAGTGCCTCAGGGGTCCCTCAGGGGCGCACCTCAGGGGAGCCCCAGTGTCTGAGGGGCTCCCACGCCTCGGGGCACACTCCCCTCCGGCAGCTCAGGGGGTCCCTCCGCTCCTCACAGGGCTCCCCAGCACCTCAGGGGGACCCCAAGTGTCTCAGGGGGACCCTCCTCTGCCTCTGGGGCTTCCCCCGCTCTTCAGAGGCACCCTGGCGCCTCAGGGGGTCATCGCCCTCCCACGCCTCAGGGGTCCCTTAGTGTCTCAGGGGTCCCTCAGTGTCTCCGGGGTCTCCTGTGCTTCAGCCTCCCCCCGTGCCTCAGGGGGACCCCCAGCACCTCAGAGGTGCCTGAGCTCCCCCCCCACCCCCTGCGCCTCAGGGACCCCCAGTGCCTCATGGCGGCATCAGGCGCTGCCGTGTGAGGGGCAGGACCTGGCTCCCTATGGGGCCCGGCCACTCAAAAAAACCCCCAGAGACACCCCCAAAACAGACTTTTAACCCCATCTTTGGAGCCATGGCATCTTTTAGGGGCTGCGGTGCCTCACATCTCCAACATCAGGCACGAGGGGCAGGGCTGGGGGGGTGCAGGGCTGAGGGGGCAAAGTCCCGCCAGGATGGGGTTTCCCGAGGGTGAGGGTTGTTTTTTCCCATTTAATATTAATTTCCTGATATTTGGTGATAAAGTGGCTGCCGAGTGGTTGAGCATTGGAGTTCCAGGGCGCCTTCTGTCCCCTCCAGCCCAGGTAAGACACTGATGCTGAAGTCTTATACCTGAACGGCCAGGCTGGAGTGGATCATCTCAGTCTAGGTGATGTTTCCTCTGCAGTAAATCAATATAAGTGTGGTATGGTTTAGAAAACTTGTTTTCTTATCTCTTTGTTTCACTTAAATCAGCTCTATTTAGCTAATAACCTCACATCGTAATAACACCTTTGTCTGCCTTGATTGCATTCCAGTCCTGCTCGCAGTGCCTGGGTAAAAAAAGCTACTTTGCTAAAATATTTAACACATTTAAAATTTTGCAGGTGTGTATTTGTTTAAATATACTTTTATAGCCGTAATCTGTCCTCATTACTAATTGAAGCGCTAAATTTAGCATAAAAGCTGTCACCATGTTCCAATCAACATGTCTTAATGACTGCCAACAAATGGAAATGAGGCTTCCATGGGAAAAAAGCACAAAAGGTACAAATGCAGAACAGGGTTGGATCAGCTGAGTTAATAAAAGCCCGCTGCTGGCTGCATTAGGTCAGGATTTAAATCAACCTCCCGTGTTTGTGCTATTATTTTAATTGTTACTGGGAATATCGACTAGCTGTGGACTCTGGCGACCTGTTGGTGGTGTTTCCTGTCATTAACATCCCCTGTTAGTAACGAGATGTGGAGATCTCCCAGTGAGTCATTTTTCAAACCAGTAAACGCGTGCCTTGTTAATTCCAGCTAATGGAAGTTTTTAATCAGGGTGTCAGGTGGTGCTAAATCAAGCTCCTCACCCGAGTGCGAAATGTGGAATGTCCACATTATTGCCTGTATCAATCAGCTCCCCGTTCCTGTAAAAAGAATATTTTCCTCTTCAATCCAGGCTTGTCTAACAAGCTTTCACTGAAACAATTTGGACTTCTCTCTTTTTTTTTTTCCCTTTTTTTTCTCCTTTCAAGGTGTCCCAGAAGACTCATTCCTTTATTCCAGCCAACACTGATGTTAGTGCGTTTCCTGCTTACCCTTGCTAAAATATTACCTACTATTGGCAGGCCTCCAGTTCTTTCACATTCCCCCTTCACAGTTTTTAATGGTTGTGGGAATTAACATTTGTGGTTTGGAATATGAGGAATGCATTTTGAAGTGACTGACACCAAGTGCAGTTGTGGCCCTGAATTTCAAACACTATCGATCGTTTGCCAGTGAACAGGGAGTTTTCGTGCTCTACAGACTCAGTGCCATGGAATATCCTTGGCTTGCTTTGCTCTAGCTGTCCTGGCTGGCAGTTAGCTTTCAGACCTGGATAACCTGAAGAATCTCATTCTTAGTGTAAGAAATATGAGAAACAGCAAAAACTGTTTTTTTCCAGGTGTCTCATATCTTCTTCATTTTTCAGCATTTAGTTACAAGTGGAAGGCAGGTCTTTGAAATACAGGATGGCTACTCAGCAGCTAGTCAGGCAAAAGAAGAAGTCCACTAAGGTAAAAACCTTTAATTATGATGGTACTGACAACCTTAGCTCTCTGTTTGGGACCTGGCACGCCTGTGCCTGTGGAGGGAGGTGGGAACACTTTCTGCTGTCTGCAGTGTTCTTAGTTGGATTATTTCCAATTCAGTGAGAAACAGCGTGGGGCTCTGCCGTGGTTTGACTCAATAAATGTAGGCTCATTAGGTGTGCACTGAGCTTTATCAGCAGGAAGAACAGCAATAAACTAATAAAAGAACTTAATTTAGTGTAGTGTCCACTGCATTGTTCATGTCGACATCACACAGTGTGTATTTACAGTAGCTCCAGGTGCAGCCATGTGCTGTTCACAGCTCGGAGTTAAAATCACTCTGAAACTTGGGGGTGTGCAGCGCTGGCAGCTCAGGCTGCTGTCAGAGCTCCCAGACAGCTGTGGCAGCAGCCTTTGGTACAGCAGTGAGTGCCACACCAGCCCTGGCACTTGGGTGACTCTGCAATTACAACTATACACTGTTTTTTAGGGATGGTTGTCTGATGAGTGCCAGCATTGGTGCAGCGGAAGGGGTGAGAATGTGATAAAGGGGAAGGTGTGTCCAGCCAGTGCAGTCTGCACCTGAATAATGATCTATTGATCACTATCCTAAAAACATTTAATCCCACCCACCTTAGGCATGTTTCTTCCCTGTGCAGCTTGAAGACCAGAGAAATGTTAAAATTACATTTTTAAGTTACCCTCTCTCCACCTGCTGTGAGTTGTTTCTAAATATAGTCCCTGTTTTCACTACAATGGTGCTGTTTTGGCCTTGCCCTCCTCTTGCAGGAAGCAGTGCTGTTCCCTGATGCCATTGCCACGGAGCCGCAGTCTCTGGTGCTGGTGAAGAGGCTCCTGGCCATCTCCGTGTCCTGTATCACCTACATGAGGGGGCTGTTCCCAGAGAGCTCCTATGGAACCCGCTACTTAGATGGTAACACTGTTTGTGCTGAATTCTTCTTTCTACTCACTCTCTTTTAGCTGTAATCTGCTTTATGTGTTGGCTTCTGGCTGCACATGTCTGAGTTCAGTTTGTTAGGGTGTTGGCCACAGGCCTTCTCAAGTCTGGGTGGAGACAGCGCTTCTGAGAGAGAGCATGGAAGACAACCTAGAACTCCTGACTTTTCTGTCAGTGTTTCTCTTGGTTTGAAGTCATTCCTTGGCACTGCCAGCCCTATGAGTGAGTGACAGAGGAGAGTGACTTAAAAATCAGAATTTTAAAAAAAATTAACTCTGATTATTGTGTTTTATTTTCCTTTGGATTTTTGAGCCCTCAAGGTTCACGTTGAGATTCTCTTGTGAGATTGAAAGTGCATTTTCCACCTTGAAACACAGTAGAAGGAGCTGTGTGGAAAATCTTAACAGAAGTAGTTTCTTCTGAGCACAGTCATTTACCTCATACGGATGTTGGCGGAGTCTGAATGCAGAAGGGAAGGTGTTGTTAGGGAATGGTGGGATAGGGTGGAGTGGAGAAGAGGAGGGAGGAGAGGATGAAGCTGCTGGTGTGTTGAAATTGAGCTGTAACTTCAGCTCTTCTTCCGGGAGAGCCCTCAGAGCTGAGGAAAGCTCTGACGTTTGCAAACGCGGCAATAAGCTTGTGTCAGCCCACCTGGGACTCAGTGGAAACCCAACATTTCCGCTCAGGAAGGACCTCCAGATAAAGCATTTTATCCAAAAAAGGGGGGGTGACTGGCTTAGTTTCAGTGTTTGCCCAAGAGCTGTGATAAGGATTGTAACTACGTGCTAAATCTGGTTTTGCAGACCTATGTCTAAAAATTCTCCGTGAAGATAAAAGCTGTCTGGGATCATTGCAGATAGTCAAGTGGTAAGTGAGTAACAGTGAAACCAAGACAAGATTGTGCTGAGCATGGAGACATCTGCCCCTGCATTCTTCTTCTTCCTGAATTGGAAAACATTGTGCCCGGTAGCGCTGCCGGTGCCAGGGGAGCTCCCACTGCTGCGGGGGGTGCTTGGCCCTGCGTAAGCAGGATGGAATTAGCTGACCCAGATCATGTGAGTTCAAGTTCTGTGAAAGTGTTGGCTGCAGTGAGGTCATGGTCAGGCCCCAGAGCACACGCAGCAGTGGAGGTACAGAGAGAGGGTTAAGACAGTCATGAGATCGATCCTGTTGTTGTTTAGTCTTTTCTGGTTTCACTTTGATAGGGATTCTTGCACTTGTGTTTCAGTATGTGCAGTGTTTTTTTTCCTACAAGTACCCCCCAGCTTTTCTTCAAGATGTGTTCAAGAGTTGGCACGTTCCCAGCAAGCAGAAAAACTGACTTTGATGTGCTAAGGAGATACCTCGCTGCACATCCTTTGACTCCAAGAGCAAATATCTGGCTATTGCTACTTCAAATAATATTTACTGCTTTGAGAAAATCCATTGCTGTAAACTATGCATCAGATAACAAAGATTTACAAGACCATACATGTTCAGATTCAGCCGAGCTCTGTACAAGGCTGATGGGAAAAGAGCCATCTGAGCTCTGGCTGGGGAGCTGGAACAGAGCACTGAGCAGGGAGCCACTTTGGCCTCCAATCCTTGTCTTTGTCAGGATTCAAGTGGGCTCTGGTCTGACAGGACAATACCCCAGAAGTATAAACAGTGCACAAATGCAGAAGGAAGGACAGTGCCTTCAGGGCTGACCTGAAAAGGACTGTGCAAGCCCCAAATGTTGTTAGTTGTGTTGTCCTAATTCCAGAAAAAAATGCCCTTTAACCCGTATCTAATGAGCGTGTGTTTACAGATCAGGAGATAAATACTGCTGTTTAGTATTAACATGTTTTTTTCCCTGGCAGGATTCAAGGTTGTTTTGATGCTTTGGAGAAGCAGTATGTAAGTTTTTCTTCACATTTTTTACTGGAGTTTCCTATTTCTTCATGAAGTATGGACAAAACTATCTTTCTGTTTCTGCTGTATTTCTGTTACAATCTCTCATGCACACAACACATCTTTATGGCCACAGGACAGGGGGGAGACCCTGCCCTGAGCATGAGATTTGGGATTTTATGCCTTGAGCCCAAATATTGACCACTGTTGCTGTCTAGGTTCATCTGTCCATGATGTGGGAACTAATTTGCAGCTTGCAATGGATTTCCCTCAGTTCTGTGCTCTACATTTGTGTTCTCTAATGTCTGATAGAGGCAGTGCCAGGCAGAGCTGAGATCTTGATCTCCTGCCCTGTTTCCTTGAGAGAGGTTCTGTGCTTCTGCTTTCCTTCATCTCCTTTCCCTTTCTCTTCATCTTCTCTAACTCTCCTGGCTTTTTTCTTGGGCTCAGAATTTACTACTTTTTTTGGGAAAGTAATTCATCGAGCGAGGTGCGTAACTGGTTCCAGGACAAAACCAGTAGCAAGAAATCATATTCCTTGCTGATTCTCACATAAAAACTGCTCTGCACAGGAAAAAGCACCAGCTGCTGTCATCTCTGTCAGCAGTGTTCATCAGCACAGCTCCTCCAGCTCGGATGGAGTGCTGGTGGTTGTGGCACTGATGATCTGATGGGCTCTCAGACGTCAGTACAACTGTCAGTGTGCACAGGATAATTCACAATGTTGTGAACGCAGTGTAGTGCTTGCTGACAGCTCTAGGAGGTCCTTTGCTATTTATGAGACATAAATTAGTTGTTGTTTGACAAGGATTAGGGAAAACCTGAGGTATTTAATGCATATTTTCAGATTGTTTTCAGGAGCAGTCCCATGTACGTTTCCTTGCTGTAGCATAAATACCTTTGGGGAGCTTCACAAAGGAGAGCAAATATTAGTCTTCAGTGGGGATGGGTGCTCTTGCAAGGGTTTTAAATCAGCACGGCCTTCGGGGATTTGTTTAAAAGGAGCCCCATAGGAGCAGGCTGAGCATGGAGCTGTTTTTTGGGAAACTGCAAGTAAAGCCGGACGAACTGGCCACTAGGTGTTGCTGATGCCGTGCTGGGAAGAATCTGCAAAACGGGTTTTAACTCCTCGTTCGTTGAGTGTATATGTTGCTTCGCCCTGTGTAGGCAGTTGGGTTTTGATAGGACTTGCTTTTCTTTGCCCGCTGAGGTTAGATTTTGATTATGTGTTTTGTTTTACTTTTCCCTCCTCAGCTACACGTCGCTGTCCTTGCAGTAAGTAGATGAATACAAAGTAGCTTTCTTTCCCCTCCCCTGCTTGTAAGAGATAAAGAGTCAAGGTTGTGTCAAACCATTTGTGCCTTTTTTAAGGAGAAGCCAGAATGTGTGTCATTTTTAATAGAACTATGACCTTTATCAGATATGGTAAATGTGAAGTTTAAGGCTGCGTGGGGATGTTTTTCTCAGCATGTCACACTCCTGACTGAGGCCTCACATGCATCCTTAGACTCTGAGAAGCACTTTCATGTGATTCCTATCATGGAAGCTCCTCTTCGTTTGTCCCTGCAGAAGTGTCCTTATTAATCTGATCCTGGACAAACCACACACTGGTGGCTCCAAGACAGCCATTGGCCCTGGCCCTCTGTAAAGCTCCAGGAGCTTTGCTCTGCATCTACTCTGTGCATCATCTGAGCAGTTAAATCTCAGTCAGTAGTTCCCTGTGAGGGTTGGAATGGGAATTAACCTCATTCCTCCACAATTGCACATCAGTTGTCTTCTACCTGTCTTTGAAGTGGTAAGTATTGCCTGCTGATAGAGGAAAGCTGTTTCTCAGCCATTCCTTTCTCTGATCCCACGCTAAAGATAGTCCAGTCTCTGCTGTAAACTGAAAATATCATTGTTAGTCACTGGTTCAAGTTGTCCCGGGGAGAATGCCCTCACTGTGCTTTCTTGTAACAGATTTACACCAATCCCAAGGAACCGGAGGTAAGAAAGAGTCTTAATTAATCTTTGAGGCGACTGCAGCCATGGGTGAGTAGATCTGTATTCAGAGTGGAGTCGTGGGCTGAAGTTCCACCCTGACGTAGCTGCTCAGTGACCTCGTTTCTGTCCTTGTGCCTTCACTCCAGAGTGCCAGCTCAGTGAGCTGGATGGGGATCAAACACCAGGCACCAGGCTGTGGGCCCACCAGGGCCTCAGGCAGGGGTGTCAGCAGGCAACTAATGGCCATGTTTGCCCTTTTGGTTTAGTTTCCCAAGGAGAAAAATTGAGAAGTTCAAAATAATTCATTTACGAACCACCTTTTTAACACCCTGGTGAAAAGAGCCGTGCTGTCATGCAGAGAGGTGTAGGACAGAAGTCAGGAATCCCTTCAGACCTGGATGGATGTGCTGTGTGCTGCCTGTCCTTGTCCTTTTGGTGTTCCCTGTTGTGTTTCTGTTTTGTTACATCTGTCTGGGGGATACAGATGGGGGGGGTGTGATCCCTAGTGAGGGTCTGCATCCATGCTGGAGATCAGAGAACAGCTGTAGCCTCTTTGCACCTGAACCTGGTTCCAGTTCTGCTGTGTGTCACCTCAGCATCTGGGGACAGAGCAGGAGTTTAGTTGTGCCAAGGCTGGGATTTGTAAGGAAGGCTCATACTTAAAAGCACAGCTGAGCTCCTACTAATCAACCTCGTTGTCTCCGGAAAAAGTGAATTATAGGCATGGAATTGGTCTACAATAGATCCTTTCTCTTGGGGGGGAAGCTGTCTGTTCTTCCTAATTGTTTTATTCTTTAATCCTTTTAAATGGAAAATCATTTTGTTTTTTTGTCTCCCTCAAAAAAAACCTCTGAGACCAGTGAAATTCAGCAACTGTGTTTCCCATGCAATATTGTTTGAATTTCCTTGTGGGAAGAGTCCTCCAGACCTTTGTGTCCCTACGGAGCACTGGACCAGGCTTCCTTATGACACTGATCACCTGTGCAGCTCCCAGTTTTCCTTAACAAGGAGGGTTGGCTGGTCCTGGAGCCTCACTAGAGACTGAGGCTGGGGAGTCAGGCCCATGGAGGAAGTGGAAGGAGGAAGCAGGAAGTTTGTAATGTTGTTGTGATTCTTTCAGTGCTAGGTGAGATGTGGTTGTTAAGAAAATTTGCCAAAGCCCGTGCAAGCAATAATGGAGTTAAAGTTGTCATCATGTCATTAAGTTAATGCTGTGCTCTGGCAGAGAGTGTGAAAGGACTCTGCCAAGCTCAGGACACATCTTTACACTTGTTACTCAAAGTGACCCATTTTTGCTTTTCCCCTCTCTTGTTACCTCTCTAGGTAGTGACTGAACTGTATCAATTCAAATTCAAGTATAAAAAGAAGGTGCCACAGATGGACATCAGCAGGTAAAGGTTTGGGTTGGTTTCTCAGGGTTACACTGAAAACTGGCTATGAAGCATTAAAAAGCCACATTTTATGATTGCCCAGAGAAGCTGTGGACTCCCCATCCCTGGAAGTGTCCAAGGCCAGGTTGGATAAACTTGGAGCAACCTGGTCTAGTGGAAGGTGACCCTGCCCATGGCAGAGGGTGGAAGGAGCTGAGCTTTAAGGTCCCTTCCAACCCAAACCATCCTGTGGTTCTGTGGTTTGAGCATGTCCAAGTTGCTGAGCAGCTGTAAATACCCTCAGAGCTGAGGATATTCACCCTGCAGGATACGACCTGCTGGGAGGATGAGTCGAAATGAGGTTATGTAGCATCATGAGGCCCTCAAAGGGCACCCGAGCTGAGCTCAGGACAGTTGGTAGCAGCGGTGCCTCATCAGGGGGGCGATGCAGAAACCAGCACAGTTCCTGAGCTTGCTGCTGTCTCAACTGATTCTTCCATTTTCACCACACAACCTCGTGCTTTCAGAAGGTTTGATCCCTTTTTTTCCCCATGATCCTGCACCCAGGGTTTTTTCCCTTGGACATTTGCATACATGTCTTCTGCTTGAGCAGCCCTGCGTGGGTGACCCGAGAGAACTTTCGCTTATGATGCCTGAGTTGATGGTGCAAAACGTGTGGCAGGAAGCAGCAGCTTTTTGCCTCTTTTTGGCACTCTCTGTTAGATATTTAAAGCTGTGCTTAGTAGGCCACAATCCTGTGGAGTTTCAAATAAATACTATCAAAGGCCGTTGGCTGCAACCAAAGCAAAAAAAAAATAATTGACCTGTTTTCAGTTTATTCTGCAGTTGCCATTGGTGAAATCTTTGGGCCTGGAAACCTGCCTGTACAGCAAGAGAGCTCTGCTGTCTTGTGTGCTCCTCAGGAAGCTCCTCCACTGCACTCCTGGAGTCTGCCTTTAGCTGCTCTCACTCAAAACACATCCAAATAATTTCTAGTATAAGGCAAAATGATCTTCTATTGACAGAATTTGAATTATCTCAGTGTGGAGTGTCCTGCTGGCTGTGCCCTCTGTTTCTGCTCTGAAGCTCCATTGTCCTCACTACACTGAGGGGAAGAGGAGATTTGGGATTTGAAAGATAATAGATGGTCTTTGAGTACTTTGGGGTTTTAATCAGCCTTACTCATTAGTTCCCAGAGATAAGGACAGTCCCCAAATGGAGCTTGGCATCCCTTGGAGTCCATCCTGCTGGCCAGGCCATCTTGGTGTTATGTTTGTATGTGCTCTGAGGCTCCAGAGCCCAGGGCACCAGATTCCTGGGCTCTGCTGTCTTTCCTCGGGGACCGGCAGTGCCCTGGCAGGCTCCTGCCTGTCCCTGCAGTCCTTAGTAATCCGATGTTCTGGCACGGACCAGAGAATTGTGTCATCTTTGCTGTCAGCTCCCTCAGCTGATAACGCTGCCTTTTACACCTGCAGTGCTTGTTGTCATGTGCAAACTTGGAGTTAATAATTCCAGGAGAGATGTTTTGTGGGTTTGCATCATCACATCCGAGGGATAAGGGGAAATGTTCCCCTAAATGGTCTTTGCCTTATTGTATATGGATTTTAGAGGAATTCTTGCCATAGATCCCAGTCCTTCCAAGGTTCAGTTCCTTCTGCTTCTTGACACACTCCTGCATCAAATTCACAGTGTTATTTCCATATGGAATCAGTCCTTGACCTGTTAATTCCTATGAAAGTCTCATTTCTTTTTTTTCTTGTGATCTTTCCCGTTGCCATTTCTGATCTGCTAATCCCACAGCTTGTAAAGGTGATGGATATTCCACCTTAGGCACTGCCAGCATTTCCCTCTCACTTGCTGTACATTTCTGAACATACAGGATTTAATCTAAGACCACAGTGCACATCTAATACTGCAGAGTTTTGCTGTTGGCAGTTCAGAGTCTGCCAAACCGTCCCCTGCATCTGTCAGCAGTTTGACTTGATGATCGTAGAGGTCTTTTCCAACCTAAATGATCCTATGATTCCATACTCTGGGAAGTCAAGCCACTATGTTTTCATGACGAGCCAAGAAGCTTCAGCTGGAAGGGGGAATCTGTCTTAATGAAGCTGTTCTTTGCTGTGGTTCAGTCAGACTCAGCCCTGGGACCCTCTGCTCTCTTGGGTCACTCACTGCTTTTGAAGCAGTTTGGGGTGAATGCCTTAGGGACCATCCAGCCTGTGTATGGGGCCACCCACCCATGTCAGGGGTCTTCCCAAAGACGTAATGAAGGAACCACATAGTTTTATGGCCCCTTCTCATTGAAAGTTAGGGAAGTTCAGGTCCCTTAGTCACAGTGATTCATCTGGGCCATCTAAAGTTGTTCATCTCATCCACCTCTGTAGTCAAGAGAAACAAACTCCTCCGGAGCGCGATTCATCCCACTCATGTCACCCGTGGGTCTCAGTCTAGACTGTTTGCTTAGCCCAGCCAGCTGACATTTGGATGGGTGAAGGAGGGGAGAGGAATGCCCCTTCGTCACTGCTGAAAAATGTGCTTCTGAGCTCGTTTTTCTTGCATGGAATTGAGGGAGAACATGCGATTCGCCTCTCTTCAAACTACAAAATGGACTTGAAAATAGCCCCTGTGATGAATCGGCTTTAGACTGGATTCTCAGCTCATTCCTCTCATTCCTGAAATTGCTTAGGTGAAAGGCACTTGTTTTATGGGCCTTTGATCCAATTTAATCATGTTCAAACAAGTGACTCATGACATTTGTATAATGGGGTCTGTTGCCCCAGCTCCGAAGTCTGTTCAAATGTAAATGCCAAGCCTTTGAGTCCAGAGTGGGTTTTCTGAGGATGCCACCCCATCCCAGGAGCCTGTTTCACTTCCCTGTTTATCTGGAAATGACATAAAGACATTGTAGCTTTGTCACTAGTGGTTTCAGACAAGTCAGTGGGTGCTCTGTATGTGTAATTACATCGTGAATATTCATGACTGAGGATAACAAGTCTGTTATTCTTCTGGTTGTAGCAATCACAGGGAGTTTGTGACTGGGCTGTGCATGGAGGACATCAAACAGGCCAGCAGGCTCCTGCTCCGTAAGCTCTACCTGCTCATGCAGAACCTGGGGCCACTGCCCAATGACATCACCCTCACCATGAAACTCCTCTACTACAACGATGGTAGGTGGGGCAAAATTCCCTTTCCATCAGTTTCTGTAAGAAACGAGCCTTGTAAGGTAATTGAAACATGAAAAGTTGAGATGGGAGCTGTTGGCTGATAACAGTGAGAAATGGTGTAACACAGTAAGTCTTTCTGAGGCACAGGGATGGCAGGTGCTTTTTGGGAAAGGTGTCCATGTAAGAGGTACAGCCATGCAGTGTGAAAGGAAGACATCCTTCTTCCCTGGGTTTTTTTTGGGGGGGTTGTTTTTTTAAGGAACAAATACTGTCAGGTTCTGCTCCAGAAACTGAGCACTTAAATGGTATCTCAGCATCCTGAAGTCATTCCTTCTCTGAGCTCCCCGATAACATTTGCTCAGCTCATTCTCCCCTTTGCATTCTCTCCCTTCTTCCTGAAAAAAACAGAATATTTTTAGTAGTTGATGTTACTCGAGGCTGGTTCACACTTGTTATTTCTGAATCAGATTTGGGAGAGCTGGAACGTGGTTTCTCTGACCCCAGTGGGTTCCCTCTCCCTGTGCAGTCACTCCCAAAGATTACCAGCCCCCCGGCTTCAAGGAAGATGCCAGCCCTGGTGACCTGTTGTTTGGGGGGGATCCTGTCAACCTGAGAGTGGGCTCAGTCTCCACCGACTTCCACCTCATGAAAGTGAGAGTGACGACTGAGAAGAAGAGGGTGAGGAAGGCTCACAGCAAGCTGATCCAGAAGAGAAGCCCTACTGAGATCTCCCACCAAGGGTTAGACTGCGAGGAGGAGGAAGAGGAGGGGAGCACCAAGGTATAGAAATAGCTCTGTTCGGTTCTCACTGCAGGAACGGAGTTTATTTAGCAAAACCCTCCTTAAAAGAAACATTTTGGGGTTTATGGATTTACCACCTGGCCATGTTTTTTAGATTATGCTATTAAAACAACACATCACTTGCTTTACAGAATCACCCTCTCCCTGTCAGCGTAGATTCAACTGAGCATGAAGGGAACAAAAATAACACCCACCCAGGCAGGAAAGTGGAAGCACCTTCTTTGTGCCTTCAAGATACAGGTAAATGTCCAGTTCTGAAACTAAAGGGGCTTCTGCTCCTGACTGTATCCCAGCATAATATTTAGGTTTTCTCACTCACGTTGAAGTGGATAAACCGAGTTTGTTTGAATTTTGTGTCAGATCAGCCTGAACAGTACTGAAGGTCTTGTACAGGCTTGGTTTGTTAACAGAAACATTTAATTTTGTATCAGTATCTTTCCACCTCTTTATCTCAGCAGTTTCTTTCAGATATGGAGGAAATGCTCAGATCATCAAAACTGTGTTACATTATCTCCATGTTCACCAAAGCTCTTTAGCTGTTACAGTTTGATTTTTGCTCGTAACTTCCATACATGAAAATACATGAAAGAAAAGCCTCTTCTCTCCCTTCAAGTATCCCAGCCTCTGATACACCACGCTGTGTTTGACCTTTGAGGCTCTGGGATATAGCCTGTGGAACAATACCATCTAGTGACAAAATGGTAAATAGCATTCCTGGGATCCACGGGCAGCAGGATGAAGCAGCTTCTCTGCCTGTGGAGTCACCTTTGCAGGTCTTTCTCCTGCGAGTTCTCCAACGACTAATAACAACTCATCCTGCCACCTTTGGCACTCTGGGGATGTGAACAGGATCCTCCTCCTCTCACAGTTGCCTGCTCTCATGAAACTGGGGTGCTTTGGAGGCCCCCTCAAATTTTATTGAAACAGTCTGGAAGGTTAATAATTAGTACCCAGGGAAGATCTCTCCTCCTTTCCCCCGCCCCTCACACTTAGAGCACATGCTCTAAGTTTGTTGCATAAGCTTTGTTTTCTTAGAAACCAGGTTAAAATGCAGTTTAAGTATAATTGATAGAGGTGCTGCAAGCTGATGTGATGCATGTTTGGATGACACTTAATTCTGACACCTTTCTGGGAATAAACTGCCAGTGCTGGCAGTTCCTGGGAGCAAAGGTTACACAATTTCATGGAATTTTGCCCCAGTGGTTTAGTCAGGCTTCTGGATTGTTGTTTTTTTTTCTCCAGTTAAACTCTTTAAGCTAATTTTGCTTTGCTCTTTGGATTGCAGGTAGAAAGAAGAAGGCAGGAATAAAGGAGACAGGCGGGATGCCTTGCTCAAGGGCATCCCAACAGGTGAGGAAACTTTAGTGATTCCAAGATATAGCAGGCACGGTGGAGTTAATTGCTAGGGATCATTGTGTCATCAAGGATGCCACGAGATTCACTAACATTAGTGGATTTATGGTGCAGGATCACAATACATGGAGGCTACAGAGTATTAGGCCAGAGGGATATAAGCATGAAGTGGGAAGAAGCTTTCCATGAAGCTTTCCATGAAGCTTTTCATACATCCAGTACTAGAAATGGGTTCTGTTCCCTAGAGTTGACACCTGTGAATTACAACAGACTAAGCCTATGCCTGTCCCAGCCACGCTGCTTTACCTGTGTGTGGGTTTGGGTGAAGGATCTGAAGTCACCACCCTATTTTAGGTTTGTCTGTTGCCCTACATGGTCTTCACCTCTCCTGTCTTGTTTCCAGACTGTCTTTACCTGTGAGTCACAAGTACTTACTGAATCCTATCCCTTTTTGGCTACCTCTCTGGGATAGGAAGAATTATCCCCTGGGGGTACTGATCTCTCTTTTGGTGGTTGTTGGGGCAACCCAAAGAACTGGGGTAGACCAGACGTGTCATCTTAGATAAGTGATGTGAAGTTAATCCCATCCCGAGGGCTGCCCAGGCCAAACCCTGAGTCACAATCAGAGCCCGAATTCATGGGCATGTGCAGAGGTTTTCTCAGTGACAGGGCAAATCTCTGAATACCACCAGCCTTGCCGCTTGATCCTTCTCCCATTCAAATTAGTTGAGAATCATGTGAGCTTGAATGGTCAGAAACTGCATCTTTACAGGGTAAGTTAACGAGAGTAGGAAATTGCTACTAAAATTTTCCCCGCCTCTGTTGAAAAGAATCCCGGGGTGTCTAACCCAGACAGCAACTGCAGACTGCACTCACCGTGTCATTCTAAAGGCATCTGCGAGGTATTTGCCTTGACTCTGGATCTTAGAAATGAACTTCTGTGCCTAGGCTGGTATTTTTCAAACTTTAACCACATTTTTTTTTCGTGTCACATCCTCCGGTTTCCTTCTCATCATTGTTTATTCTGTCGTCTGTGTGAAAACAGGAGCCTTTTTTGTTTGTAGCTCATGGTTGTCCCACTGATTCATGCTCTGACCTTCTTTTGGGGCTGTCACGATGGTAAGCAGAGGACCAGACACTTCTCTCTCTCACTCTCAGCATGTGAATTTCATTAAAATTCGGTAGCAGGAGTGAGAGTGTCTGAAGGTGGTGGAAACAGCATTAGTTGCTGAAAAATGGAAGGATCACTTTATCCATCATATGCTTCCAAAGACTTTAAAAAAAAATAATCCCAAGCCCTCTGCCTGGTAGATTCTGCGTGGGAGAGGGTTTTCTTAATGATACTATTTTTAAAACCTCATTACTTCGAAGCTGGCTAATATTTCACTGGGTTTAGGGAAAAACAAAGTCAAGGCAGTAGTTAGAATCATCGCTGTAAAACCTGTGCTAATAAAAATTTGACACTCTTTTCCATATGAGAGGGACTTTCCCTTCTTTTCTGAAGGAAGTGGTTAAAACAAATGACCATTGTGTATTCCACTTGAATCAGGAAGCCAAGCTGATGAGTGAAGTTTGTCTTAAAAAACGAGGAGAAGCTTGGGTGGATGGGAAGTCTGAGTTAGGTGTTGTCTGACAGGGTCAAGTACAGGTAAGATGGGTTGGAACAGACCCGTTGGGCTGCGAGTGTGAACACCTTGTTGCTGTCCAGACACTATTAATAGTGTTTTCCAGCTGTTGGGTTGGGGTGTGAATGCCAGAATTTTCTGAACTCACCAAAACAATTTGGAGTGTCCCAGAAATAGCTGTCTGCACAAGGATTTGATATTCAAGAAGTTCTGAGTTCGAAACCATTACCCACAGTCACAACTTGCTTCTGGAAATGTGGGTGAGCACATTTCTGCCCTTCATCTGGAGTGAATCCTTCTGATTCCTTGGTTACCAAAAATAAAAACTGTGCTGTTGGAATTGAGTTTATTGGTCACTATCTTCCTGACCTATAGCTCTTCAGGAAAACCAGGAATGAAAGTATTAAAGGCTTATTTTTATCTAATCGAAATGGGAGAGGCGGAGGATGCGGATCTGCCAAAAGAGGAGCAGCTCTTCCTGCCCAGTGAGAACTGGAACTGGACTTTGGGAATGGCCACAGAGAGTCTCTGACAGGGCTTTGCAGATTGGGGAAAAATTTCCATGTACTCCACTGGCTTATCTGCAATCTCATGATTGATGATCCTCGAGATCAAATGAGAGATTGCCCTTTTCCAGCAGAGCATCTCTGTGCTTAATCATCCAGAGTTAGACACCAGCATGTAAATTAGCCCACCTCTGCTGGCTTCAAGAGTGATTGCATCAGCCAAGGATTTGTCCCCCCGTGTTATGTTTGTGCATCTTCCTATTTTTCTTTGGAATTCTAGGAGTTGAGAAGAGTTGGGGAAAATAGGGAATTGCTGCCCATTGGTTTAACTTGTAGAAATCTGCTGATGAGGTCCTGCACTGACTTGGAATAACTTCTTGATTTCTTCAACAAACTCCTTTGTCCTCTTGTGAATCCTTTAATGTTCTTGTCCTGAAAATTGGTTTTGGTCAGCTTTGTCTTCGTGTAAGCAAACATGCTGCAGTGGAATGAGTTTGGAAGGAAACAGAACTAGAAGATGAGTAAAATCTGACCATGTGAACGCCTCTGCAGGCTTTTATCTCCCATCAGGAAGCTGTGGGCTGAAGTTCTGGGGTGGTCCTTGGAGCACAGCGAGGCAGCCGTGCAGGGAGCCTTGGATCGCCCTGCGCCGGAGCTGGGAATGGTGTGGCTGGATCAGCACAGCACAAGGCAGCTCTGCCTCCCAAGTTTCTGGCTTCATTAGCTACCACCAGACACTGCTCCTGCTGCTACACTGGCCGTGCTTATAGACTGCTGTGGGACATGAGGAACGTGCTGACACTTGGCATTGTGTGGACAGAGCAGTTGGGATCAGTGCTTGCTCAGGGGTGTGCTCGGGAATTCTCTGCCTGCTGGAGCCCTGCTCCTGCCATGTGGATCAGCTCTGCTAACGGGAGCTGTCTGCACTGGGATGTCTGGGGAGACATTCATACCTAAGGGTTGTAAATCAGTGCTGGTTTAGCCCTCAGAGGACAGTCTGTCTGGCCTCCAGCTGCTGCTCCTTGGCTACCTGGCCATGGCCTCTTTCTCCAAGGGACTGTGGCAGTGATGGAAGCCAGCATGGAAACAGAGTTTCATGGATGACACAGTAATACCTGTTGTGTTTGCCAGGGATCGGTATCCTGTTGGTGCCCAGGGTCATGGTTACCCTGATGGAGACCTTAGAGCCCCTTCCAGGGCCTTGAGGGGCTCCAGGAGAGCTGGAGAGGGACTTGGGACAAGGAATGGAGGGACAGGACACAGGGAATGGCTTCCCACTGCCAGAGGGCAGGGATAGATGGGGTACTGGGAAGAAACCCTTCCCTGTGAGGGTGGTGAGGCCCTGGCACATGTTGCCCAGAGAAGCTGTGGCTGCCCCTGGATCCCTGGAAGTGTCCAAGACCAGGTTGGACAGGACTTGGAGCAACCTGGGCTAGTGGAAGGTGTCCCTGCCCATGGCAGGGGGTGGGATGGGATGAGCTTTAAGGTCCCTTCCCACCCAACCCATTCCATGATTCCTGTGCCTCGCTGAGCTGCTGTGTCCTACTTCTGACTGGAAGTGAAGGTCAGCACAAGTGGATTCAATTGCAAATAACAGCTTGGAGATCAAGACCTTTGTTGTCTGATCTTTCCCAGGCAAAGCACGTCCAAAAGTGCCATGACAGGAGGCAGTTGAAGGGTGAGACCTGCCATGTGCACAGCAATAGCAAAACATTTTTCTGTGGCAATGTCATTATCTTGAACTTTTGCAGAAAAGAAAAAAAAGAAGCAAGGTTTATCTCTAACTGTCCATCAAGAGCTGTATCTGATGAGAAGTTCCCAGAACATTTTCTCCTCCAAACCAGCTGAAGCTACACAGACCCAAGCAGTGAAGAGAGAAAGATTCAGAGATGAGCTTGCCTCTCCTTCCTGTGAGCTCAGGCCATTCTGGGAGGAGTGAGACAGGGAGGTCAGGAAATTCCTGGCTTCTCTCAGTTCACGTCAGATCCTCAGCTGTATCTTGGGGCCATTCATCCCTTCCATGAGTTATCCCTGTCTAGTGTGCAGGAAACAGTTTCCTAGTGATCTCTGAGTGCAGAGGTGAGGCCCATCACCCCACAGATCCGGGGAGGTTTAACCCTTGCACCCTCAGATTCCCTGACAGCTCCCCCAGGGACATCCCTGGGAAGACGTGGCGCTTCCGTGCTGGCTGCCATTCCATATATTCATACTAGCAACCAGACCCTCTGGAGAAATCCACATAAATTAAGGTTGGACAGATCTAATATCCCAGGAGGGACTGTTGGGTAGCAGCCTAGTAGGCAGAAGGAGTGTCCATGGCCTTTCTCTTCCTCAGTGGAGAATTCCAATGCTGGAATCATACAGGGGAAAGCTTCTGGGTTTGGGAAGTGGGTTGGATTGTGATCCAGCAATCAGAATGTCCATCATGGAAGAGTACAGTGTGATTGAGGGCCCTGGAAGAGATTAGGAGAGATAGTGCTAATTTAGTCTTTCAGCAGGTATTTTTTAAGCATTTTTTTTAATACTCTGGAAAAATCTGTTCATTAGTCCTTTAAAAGCTACAAGACACGCGAGGTACAGAGCAGGCTGTGAGACAAAGAGATGGAGCTGAATGGCAAAGGTTTGCAAGTGAGCTGAGGAAAAGGCAGGGGACTGGTGGGAGTCACTGATGTGTTGGTGTGGCTTCCTGGGCACAAAAACGTGGCTGGTTTCTGCAGCTGTGCCACAGTGAGGCCCACCCGTGTCAGCTGGCTGTCCTGCTAACCAGCAGGAGCGTCCCCCACGGGTACAGAGATGAAAATCAGGAGTAATTCCACTGCTGTCAGTGTGACCACGTTACTGGAAACTGATGGGAGCGCAGTGCTGAGCCCACAGAGCCGCCTCCACAGAGCCAGCGAGGTCAGGAGGGGAACCGGAGACTGGAGTGTCCAACCAACCTGCTCCAAGCACGGGAGGGGAAAAGGGCTCTCAGGACCTTGTCCACTCCAAGGATGGAGACTCCACAATCTCACTGGACAACTTGTGCCAGTCTTTGGTTGCCCTCACGGTAAAAAAATAAAAAGTTTGTCCTTGTGTTTAAATAGAATTTCTTGTATTTCCCTGGAAGTGTCCAAGGCCAAGTTGGACAGGGTTTGGAGAAACCTGGGCTTGTGGAAGGTGTCCCTGTCCATGGCAGGGGGTGGCACTGGACGAGCTTTAAGGTGCCTTCCCACCCAAACCAGTCTGTGATTCCATGATTCTGTGATTCAGTTTGTGTCCATCTCCCGTCCTTTCACTGACACTGTGATGTGTCCTGTGAACTTTGATTTTTGCTGTGCTTGGGGAGCATGGAGCAGCCATCTGTCAGGGAGCAGGTGGGAATTACTGCCCTCACCAGCCCACACCTCAGCTCTTAGGGGACCAATTTAAAGAGTCACTGGCTTGATTTTTGAAGTGTCAGGAGTTTGCTGTGCTGTTGAGTCAGGGGTAGCTGCAGTTGAAGTCACAGGATGCCTCAGGCACTGGGTCACTGTCATTCTGGTGAGAGTCCCCTGCACAAACTGTGTGTTGCCTTCACACCTGAGGGTCGCTCCCCCTTTTTTCAGCAGTTAAATCTTGTATCTCAGTCCTTATTCTTCCAGCTTGGTCGATGGAACTGCACTTCTTTTGACATGAATGTGCTTCTGAATTTGTCGGGATAGTTACAAGGTACCAAACAAAACCCTCCGTGTCCCGGACAAAGGGAACATTTCTGAGGGCAGAAAATTTGCCAAGTGCCAAACCTCAGCATGGGGCAGGCTGGGGACAAAGAGAGACACAGCCGAATGCTCTTGTGCAATTTTAGCTGCTCTGCATAAGGATGCCCTGGGAAGCAAAAACCACGTCAGGACAGGGGAGCTGTAAATTTGCCTCGATTTATGCTGGGAATTTTCGGCTGGAATACTTGGGGACACTGGGGATTGCAAATTGCAGAGCACGAAACTGGGTCCTGATTGTGTCTATCTAAGAATAGCAGTGTGGCTGTGGTCTGCTCATGCTGTTTGGTCCACCAGTCTGCCTTGGGAAGGCTTTAATCTAAGTCTAATCTATTTTTAGCCTGATATCTCCTCCAGACAACGCGCAGCTGTCCTGAGCTCTATGCCAGAAATTAGTAACACTTGTATGATTCACAAGTGAGCTGCGGTTCTACAGAAGAATTCCTGCTGCAAAGTGTTACTTTTTTACACGTACTTCAGTACTGTAAAACAGGAGACTCAAAGCCACTGTGTGTTCGTGGTATGACCCAGACCCTGAACTCCTCCTGGGACTCGGAGTCAGGAGGTCATGGATCTGTTCCTGCCTTTGCTACTTGATCTGGACTTGTCCCACCTGTCAGCATGGTCCCTGTGCAGGGTGGGCGTGCAAGAGCCTGCACCTTGTCCTACCTGCTTTTACAGCAGCTGGCTCATCCCTGGAGCTGGGCTTGTGTAAGAAAAAAAGCAACCTTCACACAGCACAGGCTCTCCCATCGGTTATTCAACTCAAGCATCCCAGTGCATGGGAAAAATTAGAACTAATCAACTTCTGGAGGCTTTGATTGTATGTTTAGTCAATGGGAGGGATTTCCTGCTTCTCACCACACCGTTGAAGAGGTTTACTTTCTGGTTCAAGTCAAATAAACATACATAGAATCTGACTTAATCTCATTTAGAGCGATGTTTCTGACGAAGAAGCTGGAGTGTTTGGTTAAGGATGGGAGCTGAAGTTGGACTTGGGGTCTGTTCCCGGCTCCAAGTTCCTCCATGAACTTGTAGCTGGGCAGGGACAGGCCAGGGCATGTTGTCTTTGGTGAAATACCTCTCCCTGTTGACATTTGATTCACTCAGTAGATGAACAGTTCTTGTCTAGAGTCCTCCATGGCTTCCATGGATGTTTTCAGCCCTCATCACAGGTTCCTGTGAGGTGCTCGTGCTGCCTGTGGTCAAGGGCAGGAAAACTGGGGAGAGTTGGAGTGTGAGCAGCTGCTCGTGGCCTCAAAAGTATCTCATCTGTGCAGAAAATTCGGGAGGAATGGCAAAGGGGTCAAATCTTCATGGAGGAGCTGTCTGGGCTGGGGAAGATCCGTTCCTCAACAGAGGAAATAAAAGCACCAGCTCTTGCTAATGCTGTTTAGGCTGAAATAGGAGAGCTGCCTCATCCAGGTGACTGGGGCCGGGACACTGGGAATCATCACCCTGCTTTGTTGTGTGGCCAGCAGGACAGGGACAAACCCTGCAGCTGTGTTAGCAACTGCAGAGGCTTTGGATACAGCGTTTCCTCCTCTGGGCCCCTTCCTTCAAGAAAAGGAAGCAGACAGGTTAAAACCATGCCAGGGAGGGGAAATTGAATATCTGCCTGAAATGCCCTTTGGAGCAGCTGGATATCAGGTGAGGAGCTGCAGCACAGATCCACTCATCCCCCTGTCCCTGGGCAGCGTCGGGAGCTCTGTCAGCCTGGGTGTGCAGGATGAGGGAGAACCTGCCCAGCCCACTTTGGCACATTCTTGTTTTCTCTGTTTTTAGGGAAAGGAAATTGTACTTTTTGCATTAAGCAATATTGTGTTGCTCATCATGAAGAGGAGGGAAGAGGGGAAGAAAAACAATTTGAAACAGTCTAGAGAGGCGAAGGGGGGTTGTTTCAAAGTCTTTTGCTGTTAATCCCTAATCAGAGCTGTTTCACACATTAGAGAGCCCATTGCTATGCAGAGATTGCCGAAGCCTCAAGGTCAGAGGGAAAGCAAGCCCTGGTGACGTGAGCGGGGAATTCTATAATGACCACATCTTGTAATCTGAAGACCTTGTGCTCATCCCCACGATTCATCCTGGAATAGCTCTTCATTAACTCCTTGTGCTTGCCCTGCCTCAGTTTCAGGATTCCTCATGTTTTGCAGTGACACTGGAGGGAGGGACTCCTGCTCTGGAGCAGGAATTTGGTTAGCACTCCTTTCCCTCTCCATTCACCTCGCTGTCATCCAAGTGAACTTTGTTTTGGAGGCGAAGCTCTGTGCTATGGTGTGTCCCTTCAGCTCAGCTCCAGTGAGAGAGGTCACATTGCCAGACTGTGCTTCGTCCCTTCTGGGTGGGCAACAACACACGTTGCTCTCAGCAGCTCCAGATTATTATTGTAAAAATGCAAATATGTGACATGATAAGGAGGATAAGTGAGTTTGTCCCCTGGCACAGCCAACACTTCAGCTGTCGTCCTGGCTGTCCATCTCCCTGTGGTCTGTCTGAAGTGCCTGTTCCATTGACTCATTTATATTCTCACATAGGCTTATCTGTGTTTTTTAACCTCTTGGTTTGTGGGCTCAGAAGATTCTTGGGGGAGGTTTGTGTCTTTCTAGAGGGAAGTTAAGCCTTCTGGAAAAAAGCTTGCTGGGCTTAGTTATTTTTCACAAACTCACAGGTAGTTTTGAAGTCTGAGGTCAATCAGCTTGTGCTGAATTCCCTGATGTACAAACAGAGGGACTGTGTGTCTCCTCCTTACAGGCTGTGACCACAAATTTGACCTAAGTGCCCCCCTTCTTTTCCATATTCTCTGATTACCTGAGGTTGGTGCAAAACCCTATCAGCTATTATATTCCTCAAAGACCTCCTTGCTACTATTTTCTGTTGGCAGTGAGAAGATGGGTCCTGTTCATGTGCCACCAAACCCATTCCCTGTGCCTGAAGCTGAACCTGTTGCTTGCACAACTCTCACAGTCCCACCAGTTCCATCCAGTACTCTAGTTTTGATTCCTTGCCTAATTGCTTTTCTGGAGAACAGGATCACACTGAGCCAAGACAAGAGGATCCAGGCACACACATGGCAGTTTTGGAAGCTTTACTTTTTGACTCATGTAGCAGGAGCCTGCTCCGTGAGAATGATCCCTGTTTCTGATGGTTCTTGCAGATAAACCTCCTGAACATTGCCTTTAGCCAGGAAGAGGTAACAGGACCCGAGAAGAAAAGGAAGGTCAGTGAACCAGAGAAGCTGCCTCTGAACAGCAGGAAATTATGTTCATTCTGACACAGAATACATTTTGGAAGGTGTGAGTTTGCACTGTCATCTGACTGGTACAGACCTTTCCTTCTCCCAGTGTTTAACCCTTCTGCATGCCCTGTGTATTTGTGAATGTTTGTCTCATGAAAACTCTGGATTGCAGAGAGACAACAAGCCCCACAAGTGTCATGGCGTTGTCAACAACCAGCCCTTGTTTGATGTTCTAAAGTTGAGGATTTATAATTCTGTGCCAGTGGTGTCTGTGTGCTTCTTTCTGCCTCCTTCCCTCCCACCTCCCTCCTCTCACTGGCTAAATTCCCTCCTCTGGGGCTGGAGTGTCCTGTGCCCCTCTGTCCCCATGTTGAATGGCACTATTTCAAGATGAACTCAGAGGTGTCAGTGCCAGAGAGCACCAAGTCTCATGATCCACTAGATTGTGCTTAACTCCATCCTATCTGCTGTTTCCGGAGCATAGATTTTTATTTCAAAGAAGGGGTGTTATCTATATTGAGTAAAGAGATAAACTAATCTATACACATTTTCTGCTGGTGCTGGATGGGGTTTTTTCTGACTCTGCAAGTGGTGTTGCCATGGCTGTATTATCAGCTCATTTCTAAACCAGCAGCCCACCATGTCCGAGGGGCTCAGGCAGCTGTGTGATGTTAATTCTGGTGCAATACACCCCGTTTAAAACCAGCTGACATGAAGATCCCTTGTGTCTGCAAATACAGGTAAGGAAAACAGCACCTGACAGGTATCTGACAAGTGTCCAGGGCATCTGAGTGAAGGACCTTGGCCACCAGGGCCATCACTTGGCACACCACGTTCCCTGTCACCATTAACACGGTGATGTCGTCCACTGTGGCACCACTCAGGCCCTCAGACGTGAGGGCTCTTCCTTGCTGCTGGAACAGTGGTCTTTCCATGCCTAAAGCTACCAGGAGCTGGGATTGTCACATCTCTCTTCTGCTCTTACTCTGCTTGGCCAGAATGAGGTGAAAGCCCAGCTGGACCTGACTGACTGAGCAGAGGTAATGCCCAGACTGAGCCCCCTGAGATTCCTGCTGCCCTCCTCCAGGTAGCCCAGTGATGGATTGTGATCCTAATCCCACAGCTGTCTCCCCGAAGCCCATGGCAGACAGACCCCCTGCCCATCCCTGAGCCCCCAGCAGTGTCTGGCAGTTTTCCTGGCCTGATGCCTATTTCACAAAACCTGCAGAAGATGGGAATTTTCCATTTTATTCTCACTTTCTCTCCTGTACTCTCATTTTTGCACCTATGGCCTAATAAGCCAGTTTGTTCACATGCCAGAGCGAGCCAGAAACCTTCCTTGTGCCCGGGCTTTGTGACAATGTTTGCTCTCAGGGCTGCACACCCACGAGTGACCCCCTCTCTGCACGGGACAGCTCCGGGCCTGCCGTCAGCTCCCGGCTCTGCCCTGGCACCGCTGGGCTCTGGTGCCACATCCCTGCAGCCCCGACCCCTGCCTGCACCGCAGGCCCTGCGGTGTCATTGCATCCTGCCTGGGGATACTCAAACGTGGCTGGGATTTCAGCTGCTCCAGCAGGGTTGTCTTCCTCCTCTACACACAACACCCAAGGCTTGGGGGCACTGGAACCTGCCCGGTGCAGACTGGGAGATGCCAAGTGCCCTGCCCACAGTGAAAGCACAGCGAGGTGTCTCTGTGAGAGCACACACGGCCCCCACAAGGTGCACACATGGCTCAGGGGACCACACGGTGCCCTGCTCCCGTGGCCATGGCTGGGGCTCGCTGTCTCAGCTCACATTGGGTTCTAATCAGGTATTTTACGGTAATGACTTTTAGTCATTTTCATTTCAGGCTTGGTTAGAAGTAAAGTAAGTGGTGATGAACTGCAGCAGTAAGCGTCTGATTTTCTTTCCCACAAACTTGTGGTTACCATCAGATTCTAAGAAAAGTCTTTCCACTGCAGATTGGAATCATCTAAGTCACTTACACATATCCTTTTATTTATTAGCGATTCTGCTTGGCTGGCTAAAGGTGAAAAAACCCTTTTTCTTGTGTTTCAGTCGCATTTCTAGTTAATACTCATTAACTGACTTAATGTATGTTACACATCATCAACCTGATTCACTACTGACATAAAACAGAAGCAATTCGTTAGTAACGGTCCCTTGCCAATTAGTGAACTAAATTACGTTTGAACAATTTTCTTCAAAGATTCTCCTCCTCCCCTCATGCATCATTTGGCAAGTCCCCTGCATGCTTACAGTAATTGTGTGCGTGCAGTGAAAGGAGACTGGTACCTCTTCAACCCAAATAAATGAATATGTGATCCTGGCGCTAATGTGAGTAATACAAAGAACCCCAGCCACGCTCCCTTTGATCGCCCAAAGATCCCAACAGCAATTAAGATTAGGAACCGCTTAAGACCCCAGAATATTGGGAACATTCTTGAAGGAAAAAATGAATGCTCCACGGGGTTTTTCAGAAAATCAGTGAAGAAGGGGAAGCCGTTCTCGTTTATCTCGCCCACGGGCTCTTTGATAGCTTTGATGTGGATATCCCCAACCTGCCGAGCCACAGGCAGGTCGGCCGCACTTCTGGAAATCCTTCCTTGTTTCTGGGATGGCGTTTAACAAGAAGAGGTCTCTCTGCTTCAAACTGAAAGTCAAATTGAAGTCAAACGGAAAACGCATCGTCTCAACCACATCCTTAAATGCACTGTCCTCGACAAGAAAATAACCCCAGCCCCTGGTGCTGTGCGGGAAGCGGATGGACAGGTGTCAACATTTGTTTTTCACCTGAAAACAAGATTCTTTTGGGATTTCCAGTGCTGCGTGTGATCTAGGAAGTCATCTGATCTGATTGCTGCTGCTGTTTCGGTTTTGGAAGGACGGCAGAGAGCAGAAATGAAACATGACACAGGAGCAGGAGAAACAAAGATGATTTCGTGCTTAAAACAGGAGAGTTTTGTTATTGATTCCAGTGGAGTGTGGAGGGGCCTCTATCCATGGTGGTGAAACAAAAATCACTGTAACACTGTCCCAGTGAGCTGAGTGATCATTTTTTTCCCTCCAGTGGATTTTGGAAGCAATACCAGTGAAATGCCTTGGCAATACCTTGTTCTAAGGGTGATTAGAAATCAGCCAGTGCTTTCATGAGTGTAATTCCAATCATTAATCTTTTACCTGAGGGGCTGTTCTGTGAGATTACCATCTCGGGATATTGGCTGGGACTCTAATTTTTGTAGGTTCTGCATTCTTCCCCTTGAGTCAGCAGGTAAAGTATGTGGCTGTGGCCTGCCTTTGTCATGCCACAGGGCTGCCATGCTTGGGGGGGCCAAGGTCCTCGTGCCAAAAGCATAATGTCACCCTGCTGGAATCCCACCCACGTGTGTCACTGGGCAAAGTCTTTTCTGTTAATGGATGAGTAAAATTTCACCAGGCTTTTGTTGTCATCACGAGGTAAGTAAGAGGGATTTGCATCTGAGCTGGCACATTTTCCATAATCAGTTTTCCAAGGCTAATTTAAGTCTGCCTGGCACATAGATCTTTCCTTTGAGCGGAGGCTGAGATTCCGAAGGCTCACAGGAGTTTTCCATAGGAAACACCACCCTGGGTATCCGTGTGCCAGACGTGCCTGTTTGGCATGTCCTGGAGCATCAATGACCTACTGTTCTGATACAGGATCGATTGGCTACTTGTGTGAATACCCTGCTTGGATAAACTTGGAGCAACCTCATCTAGTGGAAATGTCCCTGCCCATGGCAGGAGGTGGAATGAGATGGACTTTAAGGTCCCTTACAACCCAAACCATTCCATGATTCCATGATATAACATCCTTCAGGAAGGTTCATGGGCTGTGGCTGCCAAGGAAAGCCCCCAGACCTGCCCAGAAGGGCTTTGAGCAAACCCCAGAGGGAGAAGAGGGATGTGGTTGTCAAATACAAGGTACTGGTTTCTTTTCCAAGCATGTCATGATATATTCAGTTCATGCTACTTGTGTTTCTCTACAGGACGTGCAGTGAGGGGATGTTTACTCTGATGAAAGTCTGGGCTTGATAACAGGAAACCAAGTCCTTTGTGCAGTAAATTGACCTTGAATCACACACAGACCTTTTTTCAGTAACAGAGGGTAAGACTGTCTAAAACACAGGAAAATGGTGTCCCTAGAAAACAAAGTGGCATTTGGAGTTGGCGAGAATGTGCCCAAGGCTTTGCCAGCCTCAGCTCCCTGAATGTCAGCGCGAGCAGGTGGGGCCTCGGCAGGAGAGCCAGGGGCACAGTCGCCTTTTGTCCCTGAATACTTCTCCTTCAAAGTCCAGCCCAGCCAGTAAATGGAAGCTGCATGTCCCTGTGGGTGAGGAGAAGCTCTGGGATGCGGGAGGCCTCGCTGTGAGGAGGTTCAGTGGTTTGGGGAAGGATCCCTCCCTCCCACTCCTTCCCCACATGTAGAGCGCTGACCATTGGGACAGGGGCCACCACAGAAGCCCTGCAGGAGCAGCTGGTACAGGGCTTTGATCTTGTTGGATGTTTCTAGGTGCTTCCTCAGCATTAATAAAAAGCATTACAGGATGCAGTCCCATTAACAACCAATCATTCCAGAGTGAAGGAACTCTGCTTACATGCAAAAAAAGGTTGTATTTTTTCGCTTTACTGTTCCACCCTTGCAAGTGAGGCCTTTGCTGAGGTCTGTTCCCACATCTGCATCTGTCCTTTGCTACAGCTCTCCAGGCATGGAATCACAGCATGGGTTGGGTTGGGAGGGACCTTAAAGCTCATATCATTCCATCCCCTGCCATGGGCAGGGACACCTTCCACTGGCCCAGGTTGCTCCAAGCCCCGTCCAACCTGGCCTTGGACACTTCCAGGGATCCAGGGGCAGCCACAGCTTCTCTGGGCAACCTGTGCCAGGGCCTCACCATCCTCACAGGGAGGGATTTCTCCCAATCTCCCATCTATCCCTGCCCTCTGGCAGTGGGAAGCCATTCCCCCTTGTCCTGTCCCTCCATCCCTTGTCCCCAGTCCCTCTCCAGCTCTCCTGGAGCCCCTTTAGGCCCTGCAAGGGGCTCTCAGGTCTCCCTGGAGCCTTCTCTCCTCCAAGTGAACCCCCCCAGCTCTCCCAGCCTGGCTCCAGAGCAGAGGGGCTCCAGCCCTTGGGGCATCTCCATGGCCTCCTCTGGACTGGCTCCAGCAGCTCCACGTCCTTCCTGTATTGGGCCCCCAGGGTGGAGGCAGCTCTGCAGGGGGGTCTCACTTGTGTGCAGCAGAGTGGGAGAATCCCCATCTTCCAGTCCCAGTAATTCCCCCTCATTCATTGCAGACTGGATCTGATCCAGTGAAGGCAATTACTTGCCACTGGTCATTCCTTTGAGGCCCTAAAATCCCACTTCAGCGGGGCTCTGGTGGTTGCTGTCTGTGTCTCCTCAGCAGAGAGCTGGGAAGGGACAGCACGGGTAGGTAGGACCTGCATTACCTGTGTGTTCTGCTGAAAGCTCAGATCAGCTGCCTGTGGGATGGGTTAGTTTTCACCTAGAACCTTTCCCTGACCTGGCTCATCCCACAGCCAACAGCCGATGGTCCATGGGGCAGGGGCAAGGACCTCTTATTTTGGCACCAAACTCCATGTTGACCAACTTCAAGAGGAGCAGGAGACTTGTAGCACAACAGAAAACCTCCTCCAGGACAATTTGGTGTTACTCCATGGCAAAGAGGTGGTGAATCAGTGCAGGCTTCAGCAGCTGGAAGATTTTGGTAAGCAGGACACCCAGGCAAGGCCAAGTTGCCTGTACACAACCAGATACTTCCCTTGGCTGGTGCTTGGTTGGCTGTTACCTGGTTTTCTTGCCTGTGTGCTAGAATTACGCTGAAGTAAAAAAAGAATCAGGACCTGACATCATATTCTTTCTATTTTCAAAGTGCTGCACAGAGAGTTTAACTGGAAGCTTCAGGGCAGGAATATCCAAAAAAACCCAAACACTCTTAGTGCTCCTGTGCATTTTGGATAAGGCCAGATGGGCTCATCCAAAGATACTTTGCCGCGTGTATTAATTTTGGGAAAGCTTTGTGTGCTTAAAAGCTTTTGGTGACTTGGAAATCGGGCCCACAGTCAACTCACAAAGTTTCTCTGAAGGAGATCCAAGGACTTGACACGGATGTGTCAATTTTCTGCTTTAAAAGAGACGTCAGCCTGCAAAGTAAACTTGCCATGGCGGTGGTGTGTCAGAGGACCATTACCTACTTATTTCCAAAAATTATTTAGCCGACTGGCTGGACAGCTTTCCTTTTCCCAGGCTGTTTGAGAGAATGTAAGAGCTTAGCTACTTGGCTACAAGAGATTTTCTTCTCTGAAATTGGCAGCTGCTCATTCCGGAAGAGAAGCAGCATATTTGGCCACTGATTGCAAAAGAAAAGGGAAAACCATTATTTTTTCATTTTGCTTATTTAACTATCCAGTGGGAGACATTGACTGTATTTGGGTGACCCTCGTTGCTACGGTTTTGCTAAGGCTTCCCTATTCCTTAAATGTAGAAAATCAGAGTATTCAGTTCTGAAAAATGCATATATTCCTCTTGGCTGGGTTCAGAGCAAGCAGGTGCCAAGTGTCTCATTGTGTCAGGCCTTACACAGCAGCACATTCAACGTCACAGCTTCATGAGTCAGGGTTTTCTGTCTGAAAAGGATCACGTCAAGGAGCCCGGGACAAAAATTCCCTATAGCCCAGCAACAGAGCCTGCTGTGTAAGAAGCTCTGTGAGCAAAGAGAGTGAGATGTGAAAGTCAGATATCTCTGCCTGGGCACCCTTCCACACCGGACAAAGGAAGCGCTCAGTAACGGTCAGCGAGGCTCCGTGACTCAGGGCCTCTGAGAGTCGCCGCTGCAGCGCCGGGCGTGAAACTCGGCCGGTGGCTTTGCTGATGTCAGGATGCCTTTGAAGTCACTCCACGAGCGCCTCAACGCTCGTGTTTCTGGGGCCGTGCTGGACCGAGCGTGGCGGCTGTTGCTCAGACTTGCTGGGATCTCTCGTGGCGTGCCGGGAGCTCCGGGTCGCTACGTCACGAGGGCGTCACTTCTATCATCGTCAACCCCCAGTGCATCACTGTGGCAGGAAACGCTGCCCGTGGGCAGGCTTGGCTTTCTCAGTGTCTTGCAACTGGTATTTCCTCCGCTTTCCATTAGTAATTCCATTAATCCGTCAGGATTTATTTCATCAGCAGATCACCAAGGTTTTTACCAAGGGGGTTGAACAACTTGTGTAGGACCTGGAGTGACAGGACAAGGGGCAATGACTTCCCACTGACAGAGAGTAACTTTAGATTAGAAATTAGGAAGAAATTATTCCCTGTGAGGGTGGGGAGGCCCTGGCGCAGGTTGCACAGAGAAGCTGTGGCTGCCCCTGGATCCCTGGAAGTGTCCAAGGCCAGGTTGGACGGGGCTTGGAGCAACCTGGGCTGGTGGAAGGTGTCCCTGCCCATGGCAGGGGTTGGGATGGGATGAGCTTTAAGGTCTCTTCCAACCCAAAATATTCTGCAATTCTATGATCTTTATTCTCACTATAAAGGGGGAGAATCTTAAATTCAAAATGGAAGTGACTCTCTTGAGGTCACACAACTCTGCCAGGAGTGATGTGGTGGAGGTATCAGTTGTTCAAGGTGCTGTCAACAGATGCTTTTCTGCAGTTTCTGATGCTGCACAGTCTTCTGGGAAGAACTTCCTTTGTTAATCTGGAATGTCACTGTAGAGCTCTGTAAAACAGGGCTTTGGAAAACAAATTTTTTCCTAAATTCAGCTCTTTGCTGGATGCCATCTCACTCTCATCTGTGATCTGCATCTTTGTGGTAACATTTCATATTTGAGGGAGGCCTCTAAGGGAGGTTCCTATGGACGGATGTTGCTGAAGCTGAAACTCTTTCTGATGGTGCATCCACCCTAATTTGAGGTGTTTAAAACATCAAGCTGAAGGCCAACGGCCCTAAACTCCGTATTTGGTTGATGAAGAGAGATCAGCTCTTTCCCAGGATGATTCAGAGCAGAGATGGACTCTCCTTTTGAATCACTGGAGGAAGTCTTTCATCTCTCTCTCTCCGTAATCTGCAGGGAACATCTCCCCCCAATGCTGCTCTTTGCACGAAGTCGGGTGAATCCCATCCACATCCCACTGATCTTGACCAGCAAAGCCACTGGACTTCCTCCTGTGCCCTTGTGGGGATGATCAGAAATCCTGCTCAGGCAGATTATTTTCTGCCTGCGGGCCAAGGAGGTTTTGCACCTTCCTCTGGAGCATCTGGTGCGACTTAGTGCCAGAGGCAGAGACGGGCTGGATGGGCTTTAGGTCTGATCCAACCATTCCCGTCTTCCTTTGATCTAAAATAACATTTAGCCATCACTGACTGGTGCAGGAAGGGTGAGAATTTTGCTGAGTTCAGTATTTCTGCAGATTTTTGAGAAACAAAGAGTCACTTTCTGTGGGTTTAGTGAGTGTGGAGATCAGCGCTGATCCCCACGTGTCCTGTGGTGTGTGCAGCATTCCCAGGAGGTGTGTATGGACTGCCCCTGTGAGCACAGCCTGCCTTGGGCAGGACCTTTGGGTGGATGGGAGGGGAGGTGGGAGAGAAGGTGGTTTGGTGTATGACAGCAGAGCAAAGGTGGAATGAGAACATATGGGAATCACAAGGGGGGCTGAGTTTTGGTTCATGTTCTGGTGGTTTTGGTGTCTGTTTCTGACTTCTCTGAAACTCAGTTTTCTTCTCAAAGAACTGGCTCAGGAGAATTTGTGTGAGGTCACTCCCATGAGGTGCTCAGCAGCCGCGCTGCGCTTGGGGGACGGATTTTTGAGCCTTATCTACTGGTATTTTGTGAAGACAACAGGTGAAGGAGGGTGATAAAATTCCCCCGGATCCAGCCTTGCCTTCCAGGACATGGCAAGGGCAGCGCTGGCCTACTCAAGCCAAGGAAAGAGGGAAAAACATCCTTCCTTCTTGGGAGCCCACCTGCTCTTCTGCTGCTGTTCCCACAGCCAAGGAACATTCCTTTGCTAAGGAACTGCCTGAACAGGAGCTTCGTGCCAGGCACTCACCCACTGCGTGGGCCAGGAGGAAGAGGAGCCCAGCCACGACAGCCGCCCCTCGCCAGGCAGGAGCTCACGGAAAGCCTGGATCCTCCTGAGCAGGAGCCAATCCTTGAGACAAGCAAGGGTGCAGATTCCCTTCGCTGGGAGCAAGGCAAGTCTGTTCTTGGTGGGAAGTTCCTTCTTGGAGACTCACCTGGGGAAGAAGGAGGGGAATATGGAAACAGCTGGGCTGCGTGGGACCACGGGACCACATCCTGATCCATTGGTGGGGCCAGAAGCGGTGGAGAGACTTCTCTGGTATGTCGGGAAGTTTCACCCGGGGACAGGAATGCACAAAGAAGAGGGAGGACCTCGGTTTTCCCCTTGCCCAGGCTACTCTGCTTCCTGGTGCTCTCCCACCTAGACTCAAAGAGAAGCTGCTCTCCTGTCCTCCTCCCTGTGCAGCACACAGCCAGGAGGATCCTCGTGGATCCAAGGACTCGACCTTGTCCTGCACCAAGAGGGGCAGCTCCAAACAGTGTCCTTTGTTCCTTTCACAGAATCACAGAACGGTTTGGGTTGGAAGGGCTTAGAAGTCCTCCAGTTCCAAACCCCTTGCCATGGGCAGGGACACCTTCCACTAGCCCAGGTTGCTCCAAGCCCAGTCCAGCCTGGCCTTGGACACTTCCAGAGATCCAGGGGCAGCCACAGGTTCTCTGAGCAACCTGTTCCAGGGCCTCCTCACCCTCACAGGGAGGAATTTCTTCCTAATTTCTAATCTAAAGCTACTCTCTGTCAGTGAGAAGCCATTCCCCCTGTTCTGTCATCCTTGTAAAATTCGCTCTCCATATTTCTTGTTGGCTTTAGGTACTGGAAGGTCACAATTAGGTCACTCCAACTCTTTCCCTTCTCCAGGCTGAACAATTCCAGTTCTCTAAGCCTTTCCTTGCAGCAGAGGGTCTCCAGAGCACCCCCGGGGCCTCCTCTGAACTCTCCCCAACAGCTCCATGTCCTTCCTGTGCTGTTCCCCAGGGCTGGAGCAGCTCTGCAGGGGGGTCTCACCTGAGGGGGCAGAGGGGCAGAATCCCCCCTGCCCTGCTGCCCATGCTGGGGATCAACCCAGGGCATGGGGGGTTTCTGGGCTGTGGCAGGTCCAGCCTCTCCCCCACCAGCACCCCAAAATCCTTCTCCCCAGGGATTCTTGGGATCTGCTCATCCCCAGCCTGGATTGCTACCTGGGGCTGCCCCAACCCAGGTGCAGCACCACCATTTGGTCTTGTTAAACTGTATGAGACTCCCATGGACCCTCTGCTCGAGCTTGTCCAGGTCCCTCTGGATGGTCCTGTCCTTCAGGTGTGTCACTGCACCACCCAGCTTGGTGTCACTCGATCCCTTCATCTACATAATTAATGAAGATATTAAATAACACTGGTCCCAGCACAGACCCCAAAAGCATCCACAGTTCAGGGCTGAGAGATGCTCAAGCTCCTGGGAACTGCAGGATTTCACACGGTGCCTCCCTCCTGCCCTGCTCCTCAGGGCTGCCCCTGGCTCCGTGCTGACATGGGCCATCCTTGCACCAAATTCCTGGGCTCCAGACCGGGCTGAGGACCCGAAGGTTCACTGTGCCAGCACCAGCTCGTGGCAGGTCTGGCTGTGTCCCAGCTCACGGCACCGAGGGCTGCGGGCTGACCCCGGGGGTGAGCCTCTGGCACACACATCCCGGCGGGAATGGCGTGTGGCCAGCGGCCGGGCTGGGCTGGGGGGGAGGGCAGTGGCCTGTCCCTCCCTGCCAGCTGCCGCCAGTGCCCCGGGGCAGCGGCTTCGCAATCCGGGCCGGCGGAAGCGGCTGCCACACGTCGAGCCACTCGTGGCAGCGCCGCGGGGTCACTGCCAGCCCCGCCGGCCGCGCTTCCTTCCCCTCCGCCTCCCGGGAAGGGAAGCTGCCCCAGCAATGTGCCCATCAGCAAAAAGGCTGTGGGTGCCGCAGGGGCACCCGGCTGCCCCTTGGATCAGCGCTGAGGAACTTGGCAGGAAATGTTCCAGAGGAGTGAAATGGCAGAGTGGGAAGTGCCAGGGGATTTGGGAGATATAAACGGGATGAATCCAGTCACGGGGCTGGAGAGAGTTACTACCTCAGGTTATTTTTTTTGAGGGGTTTGGGTATTTCTACGGAACTGCTTTGCCTGTGTTTTCTGCCCATCTGGCTCCCTCCTCCCCTGTGGTTATGAAAAGATGTTTTCCAGCCAAAACTGCCTTGGTTCCGCAGTGCTCCCTGCACCGTGTGACAGTGTCACAGTGCCTTCAGCAGTGGGGGTTGGTGCTCAGGGCTCTCCCACAATAGGCCGGACACTGCTGTGAGGATGCCAAAAAACCTTCTGTCTCCAGAAGGGATTTAGCCCAGCAAAGCCTTTCTGCTGCCTGAATTCAACCCCTTGTCCTGGCCATGTCTGCACTGCTCTTGCCTCCATCCATTCTGAACTGAGCTGGTTGCACATCCCGACCAGGAGGTTGAGGTTGGGAGAAAGCCTGAAACTGGGGAGCAAAGCTTGGAGGTGCTGCTGTGCCTGCTCTGCATCCCTGTCTTGCTTCTTCCTGGGGCTCTTCCACAGGCAGTGATCCCATCCTGGCCATAGGAAAAACTCCCCTGAACATTTCTCACTGTGGTCAAAGCCCGTAGTGTCTTGTCCCACTCTCTGCTGACAGACAACACATCGCTCTGCCCTGCTCTGCCCCAGCCCCTGCACCTCCCACCCCACCTTTTCCAGGCTAAGCAGGCACTGGGCTTTTCCACCCCCTGCGCCAGGCTGTTTCCCGTGCTGGGTCAGGGCTTTCTCAAAGTGTTCAACTCATCCCATGAGCTGGTGGCTGAGGGAAGAGTGGTTCTCATGCTCTGCCAGTTGCTGCCACAGTTGCTGCCAGATTCCACTCATCCCTGCTCCAAAGCCTGCCTGCTCCAGCTCCACTTCCCAGCGCTCTCCAATCCCATTTTGGTGGTCCCCATCCAGCTCAACCCCTTCTCTGGTAACTGGACCTGTGGTCACCTCAGGCCGGGTGCCACCGGCCGGGTGCCCGCTGGGACGGTGCCCCACGTCCCCTCCCGCCCCTCCCCGTTCCCTGCAGCGCTCGCGTGCAGGCAGCTGGAGGAAATCAGGAGCCGGTTAGAGCAAAACTGGGCAAAGGCAAGGGGAAAAAAAAAATCCTGGGACCTGGCAGGATCCTACGCAAGTTTCCATGAGAAATCCAACGTGGCCATCGCCAGCCCGCGGCTGTGCTGGAGCGCTCCCAGGCCTCTCCCGGGGTCAGCGGCGCTGCCAATGCCCACCCAACTTTTGGCAGAGCCCCGGCCAAGCCTGGGCACTTGCCCACGGCTGCGGCGGCTCCGCCAGCCCGTTGCCGGTTCCCAGGCACCCGGGGAGCCGCCTGCCTCCCGTTGCTCCTGTGACACATTTATTGCTATCAGTTTAGTCTTTAATTTCCTTTGTTTCAGAATATCTGACGGCGCAATTAAGAAGGCCCGAAGGGAAGCCTGTGTGCGCTCGGTCATCAGACCTGCGGTTACCGGCTGTCTGGAGCGGTGCTGGAGCAGGGCTCGGGAACAGCTGCCAGGCTTCCAGGCTTGTTTTCATTTTCTAAGAGGTTAACTGAGAGCCCGATGTGAAGAGACACCCGTACACACCCAGGGCCCCGCCACACACACGGAGCCACACGCACCCGTACGGAAACACACACATAAACACAGATGTGGGCCGGCACGGGGACATGTAAACACAGCCCTGTGTGGAACCAGCCCCAGGAACATGGGATGGACCTGTGTTATCCTGGCTTTTGACAGGTCGTGGTGTGGCAGAACTGTGGTGCCGCTGGCTCCATGTGGGGAGTGAGGAGCCGGCTGCACTTTGCACCTCCAATCCATGAAGTGCAGCTCGTTCTGCCCCGGCTCCGGGGCTGTGGGGCAGGTCCCTCCCACTGCTTGTCCGAGACCTTCTGGGGGAAGAGCCCGGTCACAGTAGCTGTGAGGAGGCACAGCTGGGGCTTGTTTCCTCCCAGGCTTGGCTGCGAGTGGAGCATGCGAGGATGTGCATGAGGATGCACCCAGGGTCGGGCTGTGGAGCTTCTCCCTGCCGGCACCGGGAGCCGGGCGGGGGCCCTCTGCCCAGACGTGCTGGAGAGGGAGCAGGAAGGTTTAATACTGATTGAAGTGGGGTTAGGAAAGGAGAGAACCTTTCACTTTGTCCCTAGGGAATTGTAAATCCTGGTCCTTGAGGGTCTGCTGCCCCTGGTGCCCTGGGGACTGGTGGTGCTGGGGTGGTGGGGGCTGGTGGTACAGGGGTGAGGGGGTCTGGTGGTATGGGGGTGAAGGGAACCCATGGTACTGGGGTGATGGGGACCAGTCTTGTTGGGATAATGGGAACTGATGTTACCAGGGTGATGGCCACTGCTGGTGCTGGGGTGATGAGGGCAGTTGGTGCTGAGTGGGGCTGGGATGATGGGGACTGATGGTGTCAGGATGACAGGGACTGGTGGTGTTGGGGGGTGCTGCAGTGATTGGGACCAGTAGTGCCAGGGTGATGGGAACTGGAGGTGCTGGGGTGATGGAACCTGATGGTGTCAGGATAGTGGGACCAATGGTGCTGGTGTGATGGGGACTGGTGGTGTCAGGATCATGGAGCCAGGGTGAAGGAGCCCGATAGTTCTGGGGTGATGGAGATCAGTGGTATCAGGGTGATGGGGACTGATGGTGTTGGGGAGATGGGTGCTGGTGGTGCCAGACTGATGAGGACTGGTGGTGCTGGTTTGATGGGATCAACAGTGCCAGAGTAATGGGGACCAGTGGTGCTGGGAAGGTGGGACCTTGGTGTCAGGGTAATGGTGACCAGGGGTGCTGGGTGATGGGGCCTGCTGGTGCCAGGGTGATGAGCTCCACGGAGAGCCCCTGCTGCCCCGCTGCAGGCTGACATACAGCAGCACCAAGGTGAGGTGTTTGGCAGCAGAACTTGGCAGCACCGAGGCGCCATGACCGCAGCTTCCGCATGGAAAACCCCATCCCGGAGCCTGGCAGGCGTCTCACCAGGGCTGCCAGGAAGAGACAGACTTCGCCCACCTGTCCCTGTCCTCCCTGCCCCACAGCCATGCACAAAGCCCGTGTGGGAAATGCCAGGCTGGGGAAATAAGCAAGCAGACATCTTTCTAGGAGCAGGTTTGTGCCTCCCGGCACCCGGCTGCGGAGGAGAGTCTCCAGGGGCTGGTAAAGGCTGGGTTCACACTGCTGCCATGGGGGCTCGTTTGGAGCTTGCTCCCCTCCAGCTCCTGTCTTCACAAGACATGTAGGAACTTCCTCTCTCTGGGGCCTCGGGCCCTTAGTCAAATTTAGTTGGCAGCCACAGGCACACACACGCTCGCCCGGCGGGGCTGCACGCACACCTTGTTTTCTTAGGAAAAGAGAGGAGAGCGTGACCCGGGTCTGGTTCTGTTTCATTTTGCTGCAATAAATTAACATGTCAACTATCCTGGCCCTAAAACATGTCCCAGATGCAGCAAAAGCAGGGGGGGGGGTGCTTGGCATCCTCACAGGAACCTCAGCACACGGGCGAGGGAGGAGCGGTCGAGTTCAGGGGGACACCCAAGGTGCCCCTCCGGGCTCAGTCCCTGCTCCGTGTGGTTCCCAGTGGAGGGATCCTGCTGGGGTTGGGTGCCAGGCAGTGGAGGCAGTGAATGGGATGCTATAAGGTGGGATATCCCCCAGTTTTAGCTGGGAGCATCCCCCTCCCTCCCTGCGGTGCCGTTGGGCTGGAAGTGCCATCACTCGCTGGGGTCGGAGAGTGTGGGGAGAGCAAAGGGCAGGTGGGCACTGCGGGGACAGGCAGATCGGGCCTGGCCAGGGCTGTTCTCTACTGCCATCGCTCCTGTAACATCAAGAGAAATCTGCTTTTCTTTTCCCTCTTTCTCCAGGAATCTCCACTAGTTTTGTCAATTTTCTGAGTTTGTCTCAATGGGAAAAGTGACGACAGGGGCTCATCTTCCCCCAGAGCTGTGCTGGTGTGCAGCCAAAGGTGACACAACCCCCTCTGCCCTACAGGGCTGGAGACCACCAGCTGTGGCAACTGGAGGGGGACAGGGGCATCAGTGTCATCTGCCTGCTTGGCCATGCTGTGCTGTCCTGGCCCTGGGGACCTTGGGGAGCTGCCACAGCTCCCACCTGGTCCTTCCCCACCATCCCCAGGGTCCTAATGGGTCTCTCCCAGTGTTGCCCGAACCCCTGGGAGCCTGCTCAGAGTTTGCTTCCCAGCTCTTCACCCTTGCCAGCACTCTGCCTCATCCCCAAGTTCCCTCCTTTTCCTTGGGTGAGATCTTCGCCTTGAGCCCTGATTTTCCCCTCTTGGCCAGGAATTTGGTAGGTTCAAGCCACCTGAAACACCTTTGTTAAACAGATGTGCCTCAAATAGCTTCAACCCCACAGGTCCTGCTGGATTTGGGCTTTGGGCTCAGGGCCTGCAAGGGAGATACAATGTCACATGAGATCCAAGCAGAGCAGGGATGGAAAAGCCAGTTGTTCACTCCCTTTCAGACACTGATGAGTGGATGCTCTGCCTGCTGTGGGTCTGGTTGGGTGCTGAGCACTTTATCAAGGCTCCTCCATCGGTGCCAAGCACACCCAGGGCTGTGGAAGTGCCCCTGTCTCTGTCGGAGGGCAATAGATGTGCTGACATAACCCCTCCATCAAATACCCAGGCATCACTCCAAGGCAGGAGGGAGGGTGATGGAGAAGGGTCCCCTGCACCCTGTGCAAAGAATGGATGTTCCCCAAGTTGGGGTGCAGGAAGGAGAGGCCTCTCCAGCAGCTCCACAGGGCTGGGTTTGACCCTGCTCCAAGCTCTCTCACCATGAGACTAAACACTTGCTGAGCAAAGCTGCCGACACGGGTCTCGGGGGACCACTGGGGATGTGTCATCCTGCTCCCGAGCCAGCCCCGAGCCCCGGCGGTGTCACACAGCGAGTGGCTCTGCCAGGGGGGTCCGGATCCGGCCCTGCCCTCCCCCTGGCTCTTGCAGGCCCGTGCCAAGTCCCCTGCCGGGCACGGGGGCGGCTCTCGGAGCCGGGGCCTGCGACAGAGGTTGCGTTCGTCTCGCCTCCAGCCCATTGTCTTGTTTATTTGTCACGGTTGGTCCTCAATTAGGAGTTTGAGCCGTTTGGGACCAGGGCTGTTTCTTCCCATGTGAACGTGCGGTTCCCGCGGGCCGGGCTGTGATGTGGCCACGGACCCTCAGGAGCATCTGCTATTGCAGCAACAGTGCCCGAATGCGTTTCAGATGGGCCCTGCTCTGCTTTCCGTGCTCGGGCCAGCGGCCAGCCTGCGATGGAGCGGGAGAGCCTCCAGCCAGCCCTTGGGATGCAATGTTCCCATCCTCAGGGACCTGGCTGGGGACCTGCTGGGGAGATCGTTACTGGCTGAACGCTTGTCCCCAATCCCGAGCCTTGAGGGGACCTTCCAGATGGAGAAGGGGCTCTACCGTGAGCACCAGCGGGTCCGATCCCAGCCTGGGTGCACACAGGGGAAAGCGGGATGCTCCAACTGGGGTCTCCCAGGGAACTGCCATCCCCGGCTTTGCCGGTGGGCTTAGCTGCGGTTGGGATGCTCCTGCTGGCTCAGTCCCCGGGGATGCAGCTCAGGTCACCCTCCACCCGCCCCACAGAGGAGATGTGAGGCTGGCGGTGCCCCAGCCCCGCACCTGCCCCCGCGGACGGCAAGTCCCGTCTGGCCGGTGGCCCCGGGGCACGGCAGGGACCCGTCCGGCCGGGTTCGCGGCGTCAGGCAGCACATGATCCGCGCCGCGGGGCCAAGGGCTGAGGTCAGTTAGTCACACCCAGGCAGCGGCACTGACTTCACCGCGGGCAGGAGCAGCTCCTCACGTATCCCGCTCCCCGAAGGCAGCGCTGACCCGCCGCTCGGGGCCCATGGTCAGGCCGCTCCGTTATCGGGGCGCGGGCATCGCTCCCATCACAGCGGATGGCTCCCCGGAGCCCCTCCTGGCTCGCGGCCCAGCCAAAATAGTTTCTCTGCTCCTGGGGCTGAAGGGGGATCACTGACAGGGTCCTGCCGGTGCCGCTGGGGAAGCCACAGCGCCGGTTCCTTCCCGGTGCTGCCGGTGCGGCTGGCGGGGCTGGCCCGCCGCCCCGGAGCTCTGGCTGGGTGGGATCAGCCGCTGGCTGAGGTCATTGGAGCCCTTTCCATCTCCCCCGAGTTTGGGACGAGCAGGGCAGCTCGTCCTGGCTGGCTGAGGCGATGGCACGAGCAGGGGGCCGCCGCCAGCCCCGGGTCCAAAACGCCAGGGGAGGGCCAAGAAAGGGATTTGGGGGCTTGTTCACGCGTTTCCAGGGAAGGAAGAGTTAATCCCCCGCCCGCCGCTAATGAGCCTTAACTGGGAATGACCCGACACAGGGGAGAAGTGAACCCATTGTCCTCGCCTGTGTTTGACTGTCTTCCAGGGAGACTCATGAAACGCAGAACCCGGGCGTGAGTTCCCGATTTATGTCAGGAGGCTGTGATTTATTCTATTTATTTATTTTTGCCATCTGGTTGAGGAGGGACGGTTAACACAAGCGTGAGAAATCCAGATGTGCACAGCTCCTCACTCCCGTAGTCCCCAGCCCAGCTCCCCGCCCCGCTGAGCCCGACCCCAGCCCCGGGCCCTGACACCGCTCGAGCCCCCGGGGACGGGTTGGTGACACCCTTGGGCACCTGCCACGTCCCTGGTGAGGGTGAGGTGTGGATAATCGACACACAGACAGGCTCAGCCCGGATGTCCAACCCTGGACTTCCAGCCTATGAGATGTTGGCCATACAATGCTGTGGTAGCAATAGCCATGGGGACACCTGGGTGTCCCCAGCTGCAGGGACAGGGTGACGCTGGCAGCCAGCAAACACTGCAGGACGTTGCCCTGGGGCACAATGCCCATTCCAAAGGGATGGTGCTCTCCCCTCCATGCCCTGACCCATTCCTCTGTTTTGGGAAGGTTATATTGCTTTGAGGGCATTGTATCTCGATGGTGCAGGGAGGAAACGGGCCCCACAAAATGATGATGGGCTGTGATCCAGAAACGGGCACCCTTCAGGGCGGGGGCACCAGTTACATCCAGGGTCCCTTCCCTGGTGACAGGCTGGGGTGATGGAAGAACACCACATCATGCCTGGGGACACACCATGGCATCCCTGGATATCCCTGTGTGCCTCTGCCATGGGGCAGGAGAGCCGGCGCTGTTTTGGGGCTCACCCCTGCCATGAAGGGACAGCAGGGCCAGGCTGGAGGTGGGCACTGCTGTCCCTGCTGTCACCACTGCTGCAGGACGAGGCTGCCATTGGCACAAGGTGGTGTCGCTTTGGGGTCAAACCCATGCCATGAAACCTCCTGTGGGAGCTGGGGGGTACAACCGGGCAGCACGACCCTGTGGGGCAGAGAAAGAGGGGGTTTGGGGGCAACTCTTGAATTTCTGCAATGATTTTCTGGTCGGGGCTCCTCCGAGACACGAGAGATGATCACACAGGATCTTAGCTCATCCGCTTGCTGTCTCATGCCTGGGAGGTTTGGCCGGTGGCCTGAGGGCTCCGGAGGAGGAGGAAAATTGCATCATCCTGCTCCAACGTCTCCTGTATAATCAGGCTCTTGTTAACCGATACAGCCCCATGCGAGACGCTCGCCGAGGACCGGGGCACTGCTGGAGCCTTAGGTGGTCTTGGCCCCAGCAAAGCTTTGCTGAGCCTCTCCCAGCGCTGCCTGGGAAGCGGCTCTGATTTTATCTGGTGTGTCCCTTCCACCCTGCACATGCTCTCTCAACTCCCTCTGCCTCTTCCCAGCCAGCTTCAGTGATCCCCTGTACCCCAGGAACTGCCAGCACTGCCAGCGTGGGGCTCCCTGCATCGTGATGGTGCCTGTGCCACGATGGTCCCCACACTGCCGTGGTACCTGCACGAGGATGCTCCCCATGCCATGATCTCCCTGCACTGTGATGGTCCCACACTGTGATGATCCCACACCACAATGCTCCCCATGCCATGACGATCCCTGCACTGCCATGGTCCCCACACCATGATTGTCCCCACACCAAGATGGTCCCCACGCTGTGATGCTCCCTGTACCACCCTGTTATGATCCCCCAACCACGGTGGTCCCCACACCACAATGCTCCTTAGACCCTCCCGATGCTTTCAAGGTAAGTGCCAGTTTAAGTGTTCCCCCTGGAAAAAAGCCTTCCAAATCAGGCATCCCACGGGAGATGGGAAGGGAGGAGGGAGCAAGGTGACAGGGGGCTGGGACCCCCAGTCCACAGAGATGCCTGAGGGGGTCTCAGGGGAGCAGAGGTGTTTGAGGATGAGCACAAAGGGGACCCGGCAAAGAGCAGCCAAATGCAATTAGTTTCTGTTGGTTTATTTAAAAAAAAGGGGCAAAGAAGTATAAAAAAATAAATATTTAAATAAAATTCCATTTTATATATTATCACAAATCTTCTTAATAATTATTAATTATTGTTAAGAATAAAATTATTAAGTCAGGTCACAGCTCTCGGCGCACACTGGGCTTTCCACTGAGGCAATAAATAACCCTCACAACCTGCTCTGGTGCCAGGAGCGAGCCAGCACCTCCTGCCACCGGCCTGGGGCCTGTCCCCATGTCCCCTGTCCTGTGTCCCATGTCCCCGTGTCCCACACCCCCTTGTCCCACGCACCCCATGCCGAGGGTGCATTCAGCCATGAGGAGCCCAGCCCTCGGCCATTGGTACATTCAGAGCCCTCCCGATGGGAAAAACACTTTTCCAAAGGAGAGGGACGTTCCGTGCCCCGCCGTGCCCGCGCGGGGGGACGATGCTCCACAGACTGCCCGCTCTGTCCCCCGGGGGTGGCCTTGTCCCGGATGGTGGGACCCAGCCCCAGCCACCACAGCCACCAAAGTACCCCCAGTTCGGCTCCTTGCAGGGCCTTAAAATGTGCAGGGGGAGTGTGTCCCCATGTCCCCACGTCCCTGCCAGCCGCTGCACCACGGTGTCCTTCCTCACAATCCTTTCTCCAGGGAAGTGGAAGCTTTTGGACGGTGCTTGAGGGTGTCTGTCAGGCTGCTCTCCGTGATGGGGACCGTCCGTGGGGGACAGAGTCCAGCCCTGCCGCCAGCCCCCACAGCTCCCCACAGCTTCCCACAGCTCCCACAGCTCCCCACACCCCGTGGGAGCACAGGGATGGCTGAGGCACATCCCGGGACCAGCCCATGCCCCGGCACCACCTCGGGGATGTGCTGCCTCGTCCCGCTGGATGCCGGCCCCGGCCCTGCTCCACCCGGGACACTCCGGCCTGCAATGTTCACCCCCTCAAGGGGCAATAAATTACCAGAGGGCGGATGGGGCCAGCGCAGGGTCCATCACCTAATAAATAGGAAGGCGGGAGTTGGGGAGGCAGCGGCGGGGGCCGCCGGCAGTGGAGAAGCAGCGGAGCCGGGGCGGGCGCTCATGAGGGGCTGAGATGAGGTAGGAGGACACGTGCTGCCTGGCCGATGACCTGCACGTACTTCCTGAGCACCTGGCAGCCCTGCTGCTTCTTCTTGAAGGCGCTCTTGCCCTTGGAGCTCTCCCCGTACCTGACGTCCACCTGGAAGATGTTGTAGTTCTTGCAGAGGAGGCAGGTGAGGTTGGAGATGAGGCCCCGGGTGGTCTTGGTGGTGTTGTGAAGCCGGTCGAGGAGCTCCTTGGCCGTGGGGTTGAGCTCCTCCTGGTCGCGCGTGATGTTCCCCAGCGAGGCGTTGAGGAAGGCGAAGAGCTTGTACATGGCCACCATCACCTCCTTCCTCTCACTCGTCCGGTTGACACGGAAAGCGGGGAAGAAGATGCCGGTGGGGTTGCAGAGCTTGTCGCTCTCGCTGCTGAACGGCTCTCCCTGGCACTTCAGCTGGGGGGAGAGGCGAGCGTCACCCCGTGTCCCCTGCGTCCCTCCTGACCACCTCTTGCCACCGTCCCCACCGTGTCCCCAGCCCTCCCCCTCCATGCACCTGTGGATCAGACTCCCCTGAGCTCCCCTGTGGCCCCGAGCGTCACTTACGTAGAGGCTGAAGAGGTCCTGGGCGGTGGCGTTGAGCAGCGCGACCTGCCTGCGGGTCTGCTCCTGCACGTTGGAGCGGCACAAGCCGTGGCCGGGGCAGTTGGAGCCGGTGACCAGCAGTGCCCGTCCGGCCACCGGCCGCCGCTGCAGCAGGAGCAGGGCCATGAAGGGCACGACACCTGTTCAGGAAGAGAGGCCACTGTCACGGTGGGCACCGAGACGGGACGGTGGTGGCCCACGGAGACCACGTCGCAGAACATCCACCAAGGATGACCCCAGTTCCAGGCACCCGAAGACATGGAGCCGTGGGGAACCATCCCTCTCGGGTGTGGGTCCAGCTCAGCCGGCAGCCCTCAGACGCCCCATTTTTCCATCCCGGCCGTGCCGAAGTTCCCGTCCCACTCCCGTCCCCCTCACCTGCCCCCCGGCAGGCGCTCCCCCGCCTCCCTTCCGGGCGGGGGGCCCCGCAGCATTCCCACATTTCGCAACCGGCCCGGTGGCGACCTGCCGGGTTTAATCAAATATGCAAAGCGCTTTTTCCTCCGTTATCCTGGTCCGGGCGCTGCGGGAGCAAGGCCCCACCCCGGCCGGGCTGACTCAGCGGGGCGCCCGCAAGGAAACCTGCCTTCGGCGTGCCCTCCCTCCCTCGCTCCCGCCTCCGGCCCCACCGCCTGCCTCAGTTTCCCCGTCTGCGAAGTGGGCGCAGCGCCGAGGAGCCCTGGGGAGAGACGACGCAGCTGCCAGAGACTCCAGCCAGGAAATCCCTGGACGCGGAACAAGGGGACTCTTGAGCCACCGGCAGCTGGGTCGCCCCGGCGTCCCCCTCCTGAGAGCGGGGCGCTCCGAGCCCTCATCCCCTGGGACTCGCTCCCCCAAACCGGGATCCCTGCTCGGGAAGGCCGAGACGCTTCCGAAGCGCTGCCACTGCGCTGGGCACCCTCGGGGCAGGGCGGCCCGGGGGGATCCCGGCTGCTGGGTGACCAGGATGCCACCGGCAGGGCCCCGTCGGGGCGGGGGTCCCGTGCCCGCCCCGGGGGTGCTGCCAGGCGAGGCCCCGGGCAGTGCCGAGAGCAGGAGCTGCCCGCACTTGTCAGCGCCTCCGACGTGCCGCCGGTGCCGGGTAATCCAAGCCTCGATTTATTTACTCTGCCCAGGTGGGAAAGGACTTACCTGGGCGTGTTGCGATCCCTGACCCGCCGCCGCTCCCCTCCTGCACGGGACGGGGGGGACCCTTCCTCCCCGCGCCCCCGGGGCCCTGAGTGTTCCCACGGGATGCAGATTCCCTGACCCCGCCGCAAGCCCCTCTCGCTGCTTCCCCCCCCCGGCTGCTGCTTCTCCCCCTCTCACAACTGGGCAGGGCGAGGCTCGGCACCCACGTGTGCCAGGGGCCCTGGGACCCCCCAGCACTGCCGCTGGGGTGGGGGCTGCTCCCTCCAACTCCCCCTCCTGCACTTGGCAGCCTCCTCATCCCTCCAGCGCTCCCGACACGGCATCAGGAGACGCAGAAGGAGGAAAAGCAGGAGGGGGGAGAAAGTATTTAAAAGTACAAAAAAGCCATTAAAAGAAAAAAGTTTCCCCCCCCTCCTTGAGATTTTTTTTTTCTTGGAAGCATTTCCAGTTATATAAGTGTCCAGATGTTGGCTGCACCGCGCCAGCGCCGCGCTTCGTTCCCGCTGCCAATTCCCAGAGATGCTCATCCCGAGGGGGAACGCAGCGCGGCGGGAGCCCTCGCTCCAGCTCCAGCGGTGGCATCCAACCGGGACCCGCCTGCACCCGAGCATCATCGGGAAAAGGAGGGGAGGGGAAGGAAAAAAGAAGGGGGAGAAGGGGAAATAATATCCTCAAAGTTGATTTTTTTTTTTTTTACCTGCCGGCATGAACTTCATTGTGAGCCGCGTCCCGGGAGCGACTTAATAGGGATTGGTGTTGGCAGAGGAAGTTTTCAGAAATTCATGTTCATACTGGGGGACTTCTCGGGGTTTATATACCGGTCCGACAGCCAGCCTGTGTTGTAAGAAGAGGGGAGGGGGGAGACGCGGGGGGGTTGAAGCACCGCTATCGTTACTTCTATTGAAACTGGAAAGCAATCGCGGGCTTGGAAATCCTGAATGATTCTTAGAAATAAAGTTGATTCACCCGGTTTTGTGCGGTTTTTTTTTCGTTTCATGCGCGGGCTCGGGGAGGTGCTGGGGAAGTGAGTGGGAAGGGAAAGTTGAATTAAAGCCCCCCCAGGGGAGGAGAGCGGCCGCACGTGGGGTTTGGGGGTGTCGAGGGCGAGCGGTGCCGTCAATCACGGAGCCACAAACACTTTCACCCCCTCCCCGGCCGGGGCTTCCCCGCTGCCTGCGGAGCAGGCAGGAAAATAAAGGAGGGAAAAAAGTCTGATTTGGGGTTTTTGGGGGGTTTTAAAGGGATGAAAGATGCGGGAAGTTGGTGGTGGGGTCCCACACCCCTCAGTCACGGTGGGCACTGGTGTCCCCCAGCCCGCCGGTGGCTCATCCCTTTGGGCAAAAATATTATAAGTAAAGGGTGGGTTTTCTGGAGGAAAAAGGACAAACCCACCCAGGGGGAGAGGCTGGACCGGCCCCCCAGGGTTAACCCTTCCCTCGGCGGGGCTGGCCCCTGTCTGGAGTGGACAGGAGGGTGCCGGGTGCGGGCAGAAGGGTGCTGGTGCAGACAGGAGGGTACTGGGTCGTCCTTTCCTGGGTTTCCCACGGGATCAGGACACTGCAGGTCTGTCCGCTCCCCGATTTGAGTGAAAAACAGGTTAAATGGATTTTTTTGTCCCTCTCCATACTTTTTTCTCACCCGGGCCGAGCTGAAACTTTAATCAGGTTTAGCAAGTTTGTGCCCTGGCAGGTGAACCCGACGGTGACAGTCAAGGAACGGTGATGCAAGAGCCACCACGACCCCGGCTGTCCCCCTGTGGAGGGGGGGACACGGTGAGGGGGGACACAGAGACCCCCCTGTGCTTGGTGGTCCATGTCTGCTGCTGCCTCAGTTTCCCCAGGCAAGAACCAGCCTGGTTTGCCGATGGCATCGATGCCTCAGCAAGCAAAGCCCAGTTTAGCCCAGTCTGGCCTTACTGGGATGTCAGGAATGGGGCTGGGGGCTGCAAAGGATGGGGAGGATGAGCCCCATCACCCCCCCCCCCCCACAGCCTCAACCCAGTTTTATTGGGGTCTGGGGAGCAGCACATCACATATTGATGGACATCTGATGGCCTGAGGCATTTAATTAACTGAGGAATTAATAACAGTTAATTAATAGCACTGGGGAACGCCCTGGGGTGGGGGTTGTGGGCAGGATTTGCCCTTTTCCTGAATTTCTCAGGAGCAACTCAGCCAGGCTGGAGCTGAGCTGGGCTTTGGGGTCCCATTTATAATCGATTTTCTAGGGTGCTAGAAATGTTTGGGGGAAGTGTGGGAGGGTGAAAGGTGCAGGGAGGTGAAGGGGGGGTTCCCCGAGGGGTGAGGGACCCTGATCATAGTGGGATGGACACGGTGGCACCAATGTCCCCAAGCCTGCTGGTGGCTCATCCCTTTGGGCAAAAGTATTGGGATTAAAGGATGGGCTTTCTCTAGGAACAAAGACAAACCCACCCATGGGGAGATACTGGACCTCTGCAGGGAGCGATGCTCCCGTGGGAAAACCCAAATTCCTGGTCCAGAAGGGATGGGAGATGTTGGGGTTGGGAGATGACGACGAGGTGGGAGATGCTGGGGTTGGGAACTGCCAGGATAGGAGATGATGCCCAGGAAAATCCCCTTTCCCAATCCCTTTGGTAGCAGGAATATCCCCGCATGGATCCCGTGTCGATGCCCCATGGACACGGGCAGCAGGAGCGTGACGAGATGATGATATGGGGGGGTCCCAGCGTGCCCCGAGGAGGGAGCGGGAAGGGGTTGAAGGGTGCAGGGTGAGGGGTTGGGAACCGACAGCCCTCCCCGTCAGAGGGGGCTGCGGGACCGGGGACCTGCGGGGACTGGGGACCCCAGGAGGAGCTGGGGACAGGTCGGGCAGGAGGCAGCTGTGCCCGCTGTCCCCGCCATCCCCACCGCCAGCCTGCCCAGGGACACGGGCACAAACCCGGGCTGTTCCAAGGCCACCGCTGCCGTGCTGCTGCTCTGCCCCACTCCGAGCTGTCCCCTCCGCCGCGTCCCGTCCGTAACTGTCCCCAGCTCCATCCCAGACACTCCCATCCCTTTCCCTGTCCCCGTGCGGCCCCTCCGTCCCATCCGTGTTCCCGTCTCTGTCCCCGTCCCTGTCCCCATGCTGTCCTCTCATCACTGTCCCTGTGCTGCCCCCACGCCCCATCCCTGTCCCCATTCCTGTCCCCATCCCTGTCCCCATCCCTGTCCCCATCCCTGTCCCTATCCCTGTCCCCATCCCTGTCCCCATCCCTGTCCCTATCCCTGTCCCCGTGCTGCCCCCTGCTGCCCCAGCCCAGAACTGGCCTCTCCCCATCCCATAATTGCCCCCTCTGCCCCATCCCCACCCAGAACTGCCCCATTCCCATCCCATCCCTGCTCCGGCGCTGCCACCCTGCCCCGTCCCCATCCCAGACCTCTCCTCTCCCCAGCCCACGGCTGTCTCCTCCCGTCCTGCCCCATCCCACCCCCGCTTCTCCAGTCCCTCCCAGAACTGCCTCAGCCCCATCCCAGAACTGCCCCACCCCATAATTGCCCCCCGTGCCCCATCCCCATCCCACAGTCCCTCAGGGTCCCCTCAGGATCCCACTCCTTGCTCTCCAAGTGCAGGGGGAGGACACCCAGGTTCCAGGGTCACCGGAGCCCCTGGGGGTCCCACAGGTGTGGGGATGAGGCTGTGCTGGGGCTGGGGGTGTCTTGGGGGGGCCCTGCCGGGGGGTGGTGACGAAGGGATGAGTAAGGCAGGTGCCCCTGTCCTGGGGAAATCCGGACCTGCCCAACGGTGGGGACCGAATTCCCCTTTGACTCACGATGGTTCCCTGCCCAGGGCTGCCTCGCCCCTGCCCCTGTGCCCCACTGGTGCCACCCTACAACTGTCACCCCACAGGTATCACCCCACCAGTGCCACTCTACCAGTCCCACTCCATCCCTGGTGCCACCTCACCGGTGCCACCCCACACGTCACCCCCAGGCAGACACTGTGCTGCTTCCCACCCTGCCGTGTTTGGGGACCCTGTGGCTGTGACAGTGTGAGCTGCTCCTTGGGGACTGTGGCCAAGCAATGTCCCCACCATGGGGTGGCTTTTCCCACGGGTGGGCACTGGGTTGCCCTGGGAGCCCCATGAGGACCCGACAGAGCTGGTGTCCCTCTGGTGACACTCGGCCCAGGGTGTCACCCAGCCCAGGGTGTCACCCACCCCTTCACGCGCTCCCGGGGGGTCACGTACCTGTGCCCTCCCCTCCACAGCCCCTCTGGAGCTGGGTGGGTGGCTCGGTGGTGGCACAGTCACGGTCACTGTCACGGTCACTGTCACGGTCACCCACAGCACACCAGGCCAGCCCGGGCTGCTTCATGGTGACATTGTCCCCACCAGGAGTGTCCCCAGGTGCCAGGGCGGTGGTGGCCGTCCCGGTGGCGATGTAGCTGTGACTGACTCAGGCAGGGTGCCCACGGCACAGCCAGGCAGGCACCGGCACACGGCACACAGGGAACGAGTGACTCCATGGGGACACATGACCTGGTCTTAGGATTTTTGACTCAGCGGGACTGGTGGCAGCGGGTGGCCTGGTCCCCACGGTGGCCCTGGTCACACTGCAGGGACACTGAGTTGGAGTGGCTGTGGCAACGGCCCAGACTGTGCCAGGGGGCTGTCACAGAGGGCTGTGTGTGCCATGGGGTGTGTGCCACACCATGGCACGGCACACGCCTGGCAACGCCAGGCCATGCCATGGGACACCACACCTTGCCATGTCACACAATGTGTGCCACATCTGCCACATCCTATGCCACATGCCATTGTGCCATGTCCTGTGCCATGCCATGGACCACATCCCATCATGTGCCATGTCCTGTGACATGTCCTGTGCCATGCCATGGACCACATCCCATCACATACCACACACCACATCCTGTGCCACGTGCCACACGGCCCAATGTGCCACATCCTGTGCCATGTCTGGATGTGCCATGTCTTGATGTGCCATGTCTTGATGTGCCATGTTCTGTGCCATGGGACACGTGCCATTGTGTGCCACATCCTCTGCTGTGACAGGTGCCATGCCACGATGTGCCACATTCTGTGCTGTGCCATGGGCCGCATCCCATCGTGTGCCATGTTCTGTGCCACGCTGTGGGCCATGCTGTGACATGCAGTACCATGTCCTGTGCCATTCCATGGACCACGTCCCATCGTGTGCCAATATGCCACGTCCTGTGCCGTGCCACTCACCACACCGTGCTGTCCCTCATCCCGGGTGCCACATCCCCCACTATGCCATATTGTGTGCCAAGTGCCACCCCATGTCACACCCCATGTGCCCTGGTGAGGACAACAGGCACAGCCTTGCCACCAAAATACAGCCCCTCTCTGCCCACAGCCCCCGGGACAGACAGAGGGACACAGGGACACAGGGACACAAGGACACGACGTCTCAGCGGCCGACAGGCCGAGGTCAGCACTTTATTTCCTTCTGCCATTGTACAAAAATAAGGAGGTGCCACGTGAGCAGCGGGCACCACCCTTCTCAAAGTACCAAAAATATCAATATTCATAAATAAAACCTTGTGACATCCATAGTTTAACACCGTACAAAAATTATCACAAAAATAGATATTTATATATTACAAATGTCCTTTAAATATTTTACCCCACTACAGGGATGCATTAAATTAACTCTGGGATTCAATAAATACCATAAACACACAAATATTAATGTATAAATTAGGGGGCAGGGGGTGGGTGCTGCCACCCACCGTCACAGTGCGGTGGCCAGAGCCGAGTCCCTGCCCGGCACAGTCAGGGCTGTGGTGGCACAGCCTGGGGGGGACACTGAGGGGACAGGGATGCTGAGAGTGTGGGAGCACCAAGTGTGCAAGAGTGAGCACAGGGACACCGAGCACAGAGACAATGAGGGCTTGGGGACACTCAGTGTGCAGGGATGAGGACAGGGATGTGCAAAGGGACACTGAGCTTGTAGGGACACCAAGCACAAAGGGACACCAAGTGTGCAGGACACTGAGCTCACAGGGACACCAAACTTGTGGGGATATCAAGCTCAGAGGGACACTGAGCTCAGAGGGACAGTGAGCTTACAGGGACACCAAATTCAGAAGGACATCGAGCTCAGAGGGACACCACGCTCAGAAGAACACCAAGCTCACAGGATTCCTCTCCCAGCTGCTCTCTGGGGCCAGCAGATCTGGTGCAGGGCAGGCAGGGGGTGACAACACTGGTGACACTCCCTGGTGGCAGCAGCGCTCTTCTTAGGCCGGGTGGCTCTTAGTCAGGCCAGGTCACCCGACCCATTGAATCACTGGAAAATCCGGCAGGGCTCAGTGCCAGGGGATGGCTGGGCACCCGGGGGACACCCGGCTCCAGGGTCAAGATGTGGGGGAGCTGGGAGGAGCAGAGCAGGGCTGTCCTGCAGCCGAAGGGTGGCACGGGGACAGCAGGGTCCCCATGGCAATGCAAAGTGACCAGAGATGCTCTGGGTGCACTCGTGTCTTCGCTCCACAGTGAGATGAGAGGGGCTCTGCGGTGCATCCCGGCCAGCCGAGGCATCTCCATGCCGGGATGGGGTTGGGATGGGATGAGATGTGATGGAGATGATGGAGATGCAGACAAGGACAAGTCCAGTGCCGGTGGGGCAGCCCTAGGAGCGCGCAGGTATCCGTGAGCCCCGCTGGGATCTCCGCTTCTCCCGGCACGTCCGGCCGCTCCTGGTCTCCAGCTGGGCGCTGTAGTCGGCCATGAAACGGGCGTAGCTCCAGAGGATCTGGCACCCCTGCAGCTTCTGCTTGAAGATGTTGGTGTGTTCCTTGGGGCTGGGAGGGGGCTGGTGGTGGGGGCTGAGGGCGGGGAAGAGCCCGGCCAGGTTGTTGAGGAGCCCCCGCACGTGCCGGCGGGTGTTGTTCAGGCGGCGAAAGATTTCGGCACCGGGGGGTCTGAGGTCACGCTGGTGCCGGATCATGTCCTGCAGTGCCTGGTCCATGTGGACCATGGGCTCCCACAGCCTCCTGAGCCCACAGGGCCCCTTCACCGGTCGCTGCAGCCACTGGGGAGGCGTGTTGGTGCGGCAGATGCTGTGGATGGCCAGCTGCTGGTCAACCTCCTGCTCAGGGATGGGAGAGGATGATCAGGGATGTGGGATGGGAGCAGCACAGGGACCACCCCCACCAACCCCGTGTCCCCCTGCAGAGGGGACAGGTGTGACCCCTCACCCTGGGGAAGGGCACTCACGTAGAAGGTGAAGAGCTCCTGCGCGTCCTCGGCCATGAGCTTCACCAGTGCCTGGGTCTGCTGCACCGTGGGGGCTTTCAGGGGCCTCCCTCCCTGTCCTGGCACCACCCAGAGGATGAGGAGCCCTTTGGTGACAGCTGGGGAGGAAGAGGAGGGAGATGGGGGTCACTGGGGCATCACTGGGAGCAGGGTTGCAGCCCCTTCTCTGCACCAGAGAGGCACGAGCTCACTGTCCCCCCGTGCCACAGAGACAGCTCAGCCCCTGTGCCCATCACCTGGCACCAGGCCTGGAGGCAAGAATGCTTCGTGCCAGGTGCATACACTGACATCCCATCCCTGCTGCAGGGGTGACCCAATCCCTGCGCCAAAAATCTGATGGGGGCCCAGTGGGGAGGAGGATGAGGATGGTGGAGGTGCCGTGGAGCAGCCAGGATGTGCAGCCCAACCACAGCAGCTGCTCCAGCAGCTGCCCCTGCCAGTGTGAATCACCACGACAGAGGGGACAGCAGTGACACTCTGGATCCAGCCCCCCTGCTCTGGCCAGTCACTGTCCCAGCCCCACTGTCACCCACGTGCCAGCGGTGGCTTTGGGTATGGCGCTGGGCTGGCACACAGCATCTGTCCCTGCCGCGCTGGGAGGGCTGAAGGTTTTGGGCAAGCTGACCCCTGACCCTCTGCCATCGGTCCCCAAACTGCCCCCAAACATGTCCCCTGCCAGCATCCCCTCTTCCCCAGGCTGCTCATCCCCGTGCCACCGCGGGGAATGTCCCCGTCCCCCGCCAGTGCCCGCGGGAGGTGACACTGCCGCGGCACAGCCTCGGTGCCGCCTGCCACAGCAAGCCGACCGCCAGCGGGCCCCACTCCACACTCCCTCCCGCGGCCCCCAGCCGGGTTGGCACAGCCAGGCACCAGCGAGGGGCGGCTGTGGCACACGGGCACACACCTACCTGCCAGCACACCCCAGGGCCGCCGGTCACACCGCATGGCCGGGGCGGGTGTTTCGCCGGCGAGAGCGACTTCCTTAACTGCTCGGGGAGGGGGAAGCTCGGCTTTTAAAGCGCAGCTGGTGGCCCCCACCGCCCAGGGACCCAACGGAAAGGCAGCGAGAAGTAGAGCCGTGCCCTGGGGGCCAATGAGCGGGGTGAGCGCCCGGCGGGAGGAAATGATGCCAGGCGGGCAATGGGATGTTCTTCGAATCAGTTCCTCGAGGGAGTCCTGGTAGGTCCAGCCTGGGAGTCTGCAGTCCCATTGCTCATCCCAGATGTGGCGCCGCTGGGCCCCCGTGTCCTGGTTTCTTGGAAAAGGGGCGTTTTGAGTCACCCTGATGTCACCGCTCGGCACCCAAAGGGTTGAACTGAAACCAGCCCTGTCTGCCCCGAAACCCCAATGCAAAAGAGGGCAGGGGCACCGGGGACAGGGATGTCAGCCATGTGCCACCACAGGGGCTTTCACATCCCAAATCCAACTGTGGGAGCCAAAAATCTGTCCTGGGAAGAAGGGAGGTGGAAGCACAGGACATATGGGGCATCCCGGCATGGCTGAGGCCTGTCAGCTCAGCAGTGCTCCAGAGAATGCTCCATCCAGCTGCTCACAGCCACCCACCACTCAGGGTGACAAACTTGGGTGCTGATCAGGCCGGGGACACCGGGCTCAGCCCCTGTGCCCGGCAGCACCCACAGGAATGCTGAGTGGGGACCCGCTGGGTGTTGCCCAAGGCACAGGGCCCAGGGCAGCGGAAGCCGAGTCGGGCAGCGCTGCCCTCGGGCTTGTGCAACACTGCCCGGGGGAGCCCGGCTCACACAGCCCCTGGCACTGCCTGGGGGAGCCCGGCTCACACAGCCCCTGGCACTGCCCGGGGATCGACATAGCCTCGGCACCACCGGCAGCACCCAGGGCGAGTCCCCTTGTCCCCTCAGCTCCCCTTTCCCAGCAGATGGCACTGTCAGGGGCTTTTCCCACCTCATCAAAAGGAATCTCGTTGATCAGCATTTCCAGGTGTGTCGCAATCCCTTTGGTTTTGGTGACCCTCGGAGCCGCCCTGCACTGAATTTGCACATTTGGAAGGTTTGGTGACGGCGCAGAAACAACCCAGAAACAACATCTCCTCCCAGGGGGAAGAACATGGCGGTGACTCACTTCCAGAATAAGTGTTTTCTTTTCCCAAAATTTCCCCCATGACCTGCAGGGGCTGCTTCCTCCACCAGGGGCTTCCCCCTCCTCCTCCTCGGGGCATCCCCTGGCAGAGGTGGCAGCTGCAGGGGCAGGCAGGGCTGTACCTGGGGCATCCTGCTCACTCTGTTTGAAGTAGTTTGTCCATCCTTCAGTTTGCCTAGACAGGCTGTTAGCCAGCAGTCCACATGTCCACCTGTCCATCCATCCACACATCCCTCCACCTGTCCACCTACCCCTCCACCTGAATCATCCATCCATCCATCCATCCATAGACCACCCATCTATCTGTGCACACATCCACCCACCTGCTTTTCCACCTACCCATAAATTCCTCCACCTGTTCTTCACCTATCCATTAACGTGTATATTCATCTTCCATATGATGAACCAACCATCCATACATCGTCACTCATCCATACACCTGCCCATCCATCCATCTGCCCATTCATACATCTATCTGTCCATCCCTCCATCTGCCCATCCATTCACCCAGAGGAACATCCCTGTCTCCCATCCATCCATCCCTCCCTCCCTCCCTGACCTCACGGGCTCTCCCATGTTCCCTGCCCGGGCAGGACCCCCGGACACCCTGCCCAGGCGATCAGGACCAGGTGGGCTGAGCTGCCCCACCCTCAGCTGCCCCACGGCCATGGGTGGTCCTGGCAGCATCACCCCCAGCTGGGCTGGCCGGACAACACAGTGGTGGCCATCGCTCTTGGGCCCAGGACTGTGCAACACCCAACGGGAACAAAAATAGTGCCAGTGACCGCATGGGCCGGCGGCAATTTCTTCATCTCCCGGGCACACGTCAGCAGCGTCCCATGACTCGGAGAAGGGAGCGAGACAGGAAAGAGAGAGGGGGCAGGAAGCTGGTGGCTGGAAGTGTGTGGGGCTGACGTGGGCAGGACGTGTCAGGGCCCGGGCACGGTCCTGCTCAGAACATGGGAGAGCGGGGAACAGATTTTGGGCACAGGATGGGAGCAGAGCCCGGGGGAAGAGGTTTCCACCACGCTCGTGCTGGGCCTTGCTTCATGACCGGGCACACCCTGGGCTGGGGGGCACCCACATGGCTGCAGCAGGAGGGCACAGCCCCAACCCTCTGCACCCCACTTTGCCACAGGGTGCTGTGCTGCCAGCAAGGCAGGAGGACATGGGGACACAGGGATGGCATGACAGGGACATCCCCAGGCCTGAGGTCAAGTTCGTGCCTCAGTTTCCCCCAGTTGGACCCAGTCTGGGGCAGGGGGAGGGCAGGAATGTGGGGTGGGCCCCATGCCTCAGTTTCCCCAGGGCCACTGATTTGCTGGGGGCTGCAGCCTTCACCCCTTTTTTCACCCAAAATATGTGGTAGGGGAGCTGGTCACGTCCCAGTCACCTCAGTGGGGCACAGGGAGGGCCATATCCCCCTGTCCCATCCCAGCCCCTGCCACCTCCAAACAGACCAGCTCTGAGACACCCCCCCAGGGCTACACAGAAATAAAAATAATAGAAATTTTATTGACTTATTAAAAACTATGTGAAAATACAACTTGGGAGGAGCTGGGGGGGGTCACTGTCACCCCTTCATGACAGGCGACAGCCAGGGTTGGGGGTGAACCACAGCCCCCCCTCCGCCACCTTGGAGATTTTTGGGGTGCCAGGGGCATCCCTAGAGCTGTGATGCCTTCACCCCTCCATGGGGCTGGTCCAGAGGCACCCATCCACTTGGGACACACAGGGCATGAGGACACGTCCCCTCAGCCCCAGGCTGTCCCCTCTAGCACTGCGGTGGCACATCACTGCCCTCTTGTGTCCCCTCCACCAGCAGGTCCCTGGGGACACCCACTCTCCCCCTGAGCACCCCCACCCCACGCAGGCAGGGTTGGAGGCAGAGGATGGCACGTGGGGACTAACCCCACTCCTGCAGGACACCGTCCCACTGCCACAAGGCCACCACGTCCCCAAAGCCACCACATCCCCAGCACGCAGGGAGTGACACTGCACCTGACTCTGCCCCGCACCGGGGGAGCCTTAAAATTGAAAAATAATGAATATGGGGGTGGCAGGGGGTGGGGAGGAGGGAGGATCCCACCGTGCCACCGCACTGGGCCACCCGGCCTGGGGACAGCCGTTATCTGCCGCTGTCCTGCCGCTGCTGCAGCAGCTGGATGACCTCGGCGATGCCCTCCTCGGGGACCTGCCGGGGGGGACACAGGGGGTGTCAGCCCCAGGGGACTCCCCGGGGCTGGTGGGGGGTCCCCAGGGAGGGGCAGGGGCTCACCAGGGCGTGGTCGAAGTTGAAGGTGCTGATGTAATAGGCCGAGATGTCAGCGGCCGCCAACGGCTCCGCGATCTGCGCCACGATGCCACACTCATCTAGGGGGGCAAAGGGGGTCCCAGGTCGCTGCCATGGGGACGTACAGGGACAGCAGTGCCCCTGGTGGCACAAGAGGGGACACGGCCACCATGGCCACACTCACCGAAGCCGAGGGGCTGCCCCCCGATCCGCACCATCCGCCACAGCTCCCCCGTGGAGCTGGTCAGCAGCAGGTCACTGGGGAACCTGAGAAAGGAGGGGCTGTGTGTCACCCCCAATCCCTGAGCCTCCAGACCCAGGGATAGAGGGACAGACAGCCCCAGGGACAGCACCCACCGCTTCTGGGTCTCAGCATCCATCACGATGGAGATGTAGCCCTCGATGAGGGAGAAGGAGAAGAAGGTGATGGAGTCGAGGTCCTGGCTGCTGGCACCCGCCTCCCGTGGGGGGCTGCAGAGGGGGAGAGGCACAGGGAGGGGTCACAACCCCCGAAACGGGGAGGAGAAGGGCTTTGTGCTGGCACTGGGTGTTTGAGTATCATGTTGGGATGCTGCAGGGTGAGAGGAGAGGGGACAGGAGCAGGTGGTCCCTGCAGGGTCTGCAGCTTGCAGGTGCTGGATGAGGCAGGACAAGGTGACACCAGGTTTTGGGGCATTCCTGAAAGGCCACAATGACTCTGGAGCAGTTGAGTGCCATCAGAAAGGACCCCATCACAAAGGACAAAAGGGACCTGGCCAGAAGCATCCCCTCACCCCAGCACCATTCCCACTGACCTTCCAAACCCACCCCCTCCCGCTTCACAGCAATGGTGGGTTTGCCCCCTCTGTCACCTTGGGGCTCCTACCCCCCGTGGTGGCAGCAGGACCCCCAAGCACCCAGACGACTGCAGCACCTGGGAGGGCAAAACCAGTTCGGAAAATACACCCGGAGCCTGAAAACCCACCAGGAGCGACAGGTGGGATGTGTCACCACAGTTCAGGTGGCACTGGGCAAGGGGCCACCCCCACGTCCCCTTCCCCAGGACCCACCTGTGGGAGTAGAAGAGGACGTCGATGAGCATGGTGGCGATGGCGGGCAGCGTGTCGGGGGCCACCGTCAGGACACAGAAGCGGGTCTGGGGGCTCTGCACCGGGTGCAGAGTGGGGCTGGTGGCTGGGAGGGGAACGGCCACGCGTCAGCCCTGGGGCAGCTCGGGGACAGTCCCACAGTGCCACCCCGTGGCCACCGCACCCACGTGGAGTCCCTGAGGGAGCAGAGGGGTGGCCCGGGGTCCCCAAGGTTGTGGGTATCACCAGCGGGAGCTGCAGCATCTCCATGGGGACTGGGCGGCCCTGCGGGTCTCCTATGGATGTGGGAACCACCAGTGGGAGCTGGAGCACCTTGGCAGGGACCAAGTGACACTGGGGACTTGGTGACCTGGGGGTCCCACAAAGATACAAGTACTACTGGTGGGAGCTGGAGCACCTTGATGGGGTTCAGGTGGCCCAGGAGGCCCCCAAGGATGTGGGTACCACTGGTGGGAGCTGGAGCATCTTGGGGAGGACTAGGTGGCCCTGAGGGACAGGGTAGCCCTGGAGGTCCCCCAGATATGCAGGTGCCACTGGTGGGAGCTGGAGCACCTCAGCAGGGCCGGGGACAGGTCCTGGGGACAGGTGGCCTGGAGGTTCCCTAAAGATGTGGGTACTATTGGTGAGAGAGGAAGCATCTTGGCAGCGACTGGATGGCCCTGGGACAGGGTGGCTCCGGGGACAGAGAGGCCCTGGGGGTCCCCCAAGGAGGTGGGTACCTCCAGTGGGCGCTGGAGCATCTCGGTGGGGAGTGGATGGCCCAGGGACAGGGTGGCCCAGGGACAGGGTGGCCCTGAACATCCCTCAAGGATACGGGTAGGGGGGCATCTGGGCAGGGCCCAGTGTCACTCACTCGGCTTGGGCTTGAGGAAGCCATTGCTCACGTCATCGCAGGTGACAGGGACACACTCGCCGCTCTCCTCCCTGTAGATGTCGAACTCCCCCGCCAGCGTGTGGATCACCACCGGCAGGTCCCGCTCCCGCACCTGCCGGGGGGCACAGGATCAGGGCCTGGACTGCCCCCCCCTTCCCACAGGCACAGCGGGGTTCTCAGGACAGCCAGCACCCCGGGGGGGACCAGGTGCCATGGTCCCTGTCCCTCACCAGGATGAAGTCAGTCTGGTATGTGGAGAGCATCAGCACCGAGACGTGGTGCTCGGCCAGCGGCGCGATGACCGAGCGCGCGATCTTGGTGACACCGGTGGCCTGGCAGCCGGGGGGTTCCCGCCCGTTGGAGACGACACTGAGCACCAGCCACGTGGAATCTGCCACCTGCATGAACTCGGAGGGCGGCAGCTCTGCGAGGGACAAGGGACACTGAGGCACGTAGTTCCCTGAGGCTCGGCACAGCCAGACACTGTCTGTGCCACGGAGCCAGTGCCAGCTCAAGCACTGCTGTCACACTGTCCCTCGGGAGATGAGTGGAGCCAGGATGGGACCAGTTCCAGGTGTGGGGTCACTGGTTTGGGGACACAGACCAGCCCCATCCCCAGTCAGGGCTCAGCCACTCCACACTGGGACAGTCACAGGGATGAGGGGGTTCAAGGCTACAACCCCCCCAAAACCCAGGATGTGTCCCTCCTCCCCACAGTAGCACCCTGGGCTGGGTGAAAAGGGGTGTGGGGGTGCACTGCACCCCTAAACTGGCACCACCAGGGCCCTGGAGTTGCCCAGCTCATCCCCTGCCCCCCAGGAGCCCCCAGCCCAGCATCCAGCACCAGGGATGATCAAAGAGAGTCATGGTGAGTACCAGAGGAGAAAAGGGGAGAGTAACCCCGCTGTTCTGGTGGTGCCAGCACCTGGTGCCAGTCTGGTAGGTAGGGAAGAGCCCAGGCTGGCGGGGCCAAGGACTGCTTCCCAAAAATCTGCTGGTATTGGTGGGGTGGGCACGTGTCAGCTGCTCCCTTCCTGCCTCGAGACCCCTCTATCTGCCTCCCAGTCCCCCTTGCTCCCACCCTCCTGCCCAGGAGAGGGGCTGGCACTGCTGGGACACCCCAGAAATCATCCAGGCAGCCCCTCCTCCCTGGGCACCCCTTCCCAGGAAGGAGAGGGGGTGGGCACTCAAAGGGTCTCCAACCCGCTCCCCCTGCCCGGCAAAGGTGCACAGGAGACCACACAAGCCCCCAGGCCTTGGGTGGGCACCCAGAGCCCCAGCCCAGCTGAGACCCCAAACTCATCCCAGCAGTGTCAGAGGGGAGGTCACCCCAGGAGGGTCTGACACCCACAGCAGGGATCCCATCACGGGGCAGGCTCTGCATCCCATTCCCAAACCGTGGCTCGGGGCAGGGCTGGAGCAGGGCCGGATCCAGGGCCTCGGCGGGTGTTCCCAGCGCCTGTTCCTGTGCAGGAAGAGCCAGAACAGCCTCGGCTCCGGCCCAGGGCCCAGTGCTGGGGAAGAGGCGGGGGAACACGGCCGCGGGAACATGGGGACCTGTCCCAGCACTCAGCGCTTAATTGCTTTTCAACACCACCCGGGGCGAGGCTGAGCGCGAGGGCACCTCCCTGGCCCCTGTCACCACCCCAGGGCTCAGTCCTGATCCCCAGGGGAAGAGGGAGCGCAGCCCTTCTCTGCTGGGGGTCCCCTCCAGCCCCAGAGCAGAGGGACCCTGGCAGCCCCCCAGCCATGGGGGTGCACAGGGCGCAGTGGGGCCGCCGGCTCACAGGACCATTGTTCGGCACTTCCCGCCCTCCCCTCGGGATTGAGGAACATTTGTCCGCAGGCCCCGAAATAAAACAATACGTGGGGAACAGCTCTGGCTCTGGGGAGTGGGGAGAGCCCGGGCCACGGTCCCGTCCCGGAGCAGAGGGAGCTGGGAGCCGGACTCGTCCGGGAGCGCCTGTGGCCGGAGCACTGACCCTTCCTCCTTGGGGCACAGCCAAGGGACACTGCGGCCGGTTCCTGCGGCCCCGGCAGGAAGGTTTGGGCGTGGGAAGCTGGGTCAGATCCGGACCCTCCAGCCCAGCCTGTTGGGCCGGTACCCCCGGCAGGGCGGGTGGTGAAGGTGATGCACGGCTGGGTGACCAGCGGTGGGGACGTCACCAAATGGCACCTCCCGGGGAGGGGGACTGGCTTGGAAGGGATCAAACCTGCCCTGGACACCTCGAAGTCTGGTCCCTGCTGCCGGGAAGGGCTCACCCCCGCCAGTCTGGCTGGGCAAGGATTTGGCCTGCTCTGCTAAAGCACCAGTTGGTCCTCACCGAGCAGATGACAGTGGCCATAGGAATGATGGCAGGAGGGCTGGCAGAGCCTGGAGCGCTGCCTGTAGGCATCCCGGGTGGTCCCTGCCCCCTGCCTGGAGCACCTGGGCTTTGGGCTGGCACCGGGCTCTCCGCAGACCATCCCCACCGTGTCACAGCCTGGGCCCACGAGCTGGTGGGGACGCGGCCGTGCCCGGGAGGGGCTGTCGGGGCGAGGGCAGCCACGCCGGGAGAGCCCCGGCCGGGCAAGCCGGTACATCCCCGGCGCAGGCGCCGAGGGAACGGGACGGGCACGTCCCGAGGGAGCCGAGCTACAAGCCGGGACTCGCTCCCCGCGGCCCAGGCGAGGAGCGGGGCTGAGAACGTGCCCAGCTCGTGCCCGCAGTGCCAGCCCAGCCTGCGGGGGACGCCGAGCCCACCGCGCGGTACCTTTGAAGCCCTCCTCGTCCAGCATGACCGTGTAGTCCTCGGGGGTCTCCGTCAGGCTGAAGAACTTGCATCTGAAGAAGAAGAAATCGGTGCCGGTGATCCCAAAACCGCCGCCGCCTCCCGAGGCCGGGCATCGGGGGAGGAGGAGGTAGGAAGGCCGGTACCGGCAGCGCTGGGGCAGGAAGAGCAGCTTGAGCAGCGGGTGTGTGTAGAGCCAGAGCCCGCGGCGGGCCAGGCTCAGCACCCGCACCCGGTGCTCCAGGATGTGCAGATCCATGGCGGCCGCGCCGCACCGGGATCCGCCGCCGACGCCGCTATAAGGGCGGGCACGGGACCGCCTCGGGACCGCCCCGCTCCGCCCGGGACCGGCTTGGGACCGCCCAGCACCGCTCCGGGACCGCCCAGCACCGCCCCGGACCACCTCGGGACCGCCCAGCACCGCTCCGGGACCGCCCCGGGACCGCCCAGGGACAACCACCCGGCACCAGAGCCCCAGGACCAGCCCCAATACAGAACTCTATGGTGCCCAAACCAGCCCAAATTCAGAGCCCCGAGGTGGCCGGAGCAGCTCCACAACAGAGCCCCGGGGTATCTGTACCAGGCGCCGACCCCGAGCCTCAGAGTGCCCAAACCAGACGAAATTCAGCATTCCCGAGGTGCCCAGACGAGCCCCAACCGGGAGCCCGGGAAGCCTGGAGCAGCTCAAACCTGGAGTCCCGCGGTGCCCCCGAGCTGCAGCCCCTGGAGTGCCCAAACCAGCCCCAGGACAGCACCCCGCGGTACCCGAACAAGGACTCACCCACGTCTCAGGGGGCCCAACCCGATCCAACTCCCTCACTTCCAGCCCCCACTGCCAATCCCACCGTACCCCCCCCCACCCCAGCACCCAGCCAGCCCCTCCACACTCAGCCCCGACCACCAGCCTTGATCAAGGATTCACCCCAGGGCAGTGTGCAGGACCAGGGGGGCACCCAGCACCCCGAACCAGAGCCACCCCCCGGGAAAAGGGGGTTGTGGAGGGAGGAATGGAGGCTTGGACAGAATTCCTGCCAGCAGAAAGCAGGAGCAAGAGAGAGGGCCTGGGCACCATTTGGGATGTGGGGAGCTGAGCTCTGGGGTGTCACAGGACAAATTAGGGGGTCTTCTGGCTCTGTTCCACCACAGGAGTTGTGTCAGTGGGAGGGGGGGGAGAGGCCTGGGTGCTGCGAAGGGAGTGCACTCCACGGCATCGCTCGAGGAACTCGGCATCCACCACTGTCACAAGCTGGGGCAGGTCTCAGCCTCCTCCCATCCCACTTCAAACGGGCAGCCCCAGGGCTGGGCGGGGCAGCAGGGCTGGGTCACCCTCTGTGGTGACACAGCGGTGACACAGGGTGATGGCAGCAGGGCCCCTCCCAGGACCCTCTCCAGCACCTGATTCCTGGAGCTGGAGCACCCAGGGGAGAGAGGGTCTGGGGCACGGTACCCCCAGGGCTGGAGCATCCAGGGGAGATGGGTTCAGGGCACGGTCAGAGTGTCCAGGGGAAATGGGGTGCAGGCCAGGGTGCCCCCCAGGACCAGGGGACGCAGGGGAGGTGGGGCCCAGGGCAGGGTGCTCCCCACCCCAGTGCTGGAGCACCCAGAGATGAATCCAGGGTAGGGTGCCTTCCCAAAGCTCGTACTGGCTCAGAAGGAAGTGGGAGGTGCCACTCCAATCCCCACCCCTTGACTCCCCCCTCCCAGGTCGAGAGAGAGTGGGAGCTGGGGCTGCGCCTTTACACACTTGCTTTATTGACCCCTTTGTACAAAACTGCTTTTCCCGCTTATGATACAAAGCCACCCCCGGCCCTGGGGAGGGCACGGGGGGCAGAGGGGACCCCACAGCCAGGGATCACCTGGCTGCTGCTCACCCACCCCGTCACACCTGCGCTGGGGCCTGGGGGGGGTGGCAGTGGTGGGGTGAGCCCTGGCAGGGTGAACGCTCCCCCCGAGCCGTGGGGAGCCCGGGCATCGGGGTGGGGGGGCTTTAGCCCTGTGATTGGCATCAAATCCTGCTGCCTCCAGCGCATCCTGCCTCGGTCCCTGTCCTGCCTCGGAGGAATAATAAATAGGCTCAGTGAGTAGGTAAATTGGGTACTACATATAGGGCTACAGCTTGATATATCCTCACTAGATAAAGAGGGGGGGCGAGGGGTCCCCTCGGCTCCTCGCGTACCCCCAGTGCCCTGTGCCAGGCCTAAGTGCTTGGAAACTGGGGCTGGGGCTGCCTGGCTGGCACAGGGTGGGGGCTACAGGAGGGACCCGGGGGGTGATGGGTTGAGGGGCTCTGGGACGGGGAGAAGGGCCTGAGGGGCAGCTCAGCCCCCCAGTGTGGGGAGGGAGCTCAGGTGGCTCAGCCACCCCCTGCCCGGGCTCCCACCGCTCGTGGTGCCAGCACCCTGCGGGGTGGGCACCCAGCGCAGACCCACGGTGTCCCCTTTGGTCACCACACCTGGCCAAGCTCCTGTGGACACCCCACGGAGTCACACCAGCCCCCCTGTCCCATCCCTCCAGCTCAGAGCCCCCAGCGCTGCGTGCCAGGGGTGTCCCCCAGCGTCCTCGTGCCCGGGTCCGTGCGCAGCCCCGCTGAGCCCGGCTGCCCGGGGTGCAGGCAGGGCCCTACAAGTACGTGTCCTCGCTCTCCCGGGAGCTCAGGCTCTCCTTGGACTGGTGGTGGGGGGAGACCTGGGGGTGCAGCAGCTCCCGGGTCGTGCCGGGTGCCCCGTTGCCCTCGGCCCCGGGGCCGTTGGCAGGGCTGGCCGGGGTCTTTTCCCGGCTCTTCTCCTTGCTCTTGCGGGCCTTGGGCACGGGGGCGGGCCCAGGGGGGACGATGATGGAGGGCACGGGCTCCAGCGCCTTGCGGGGCGCGGGCTCGGCCTCGCTGATGGCCTTGGCGCCGTGCAGGCGCGGGGGGGACTTGCACTGCAGCTCCCCGTGCGTCTCCCGCCACTTCTTCAGCTGGATCAGGTGCTCCCGCTCGATCTGACGCTCCGTCACCGGCAGCTCGATGACCTGCAGGGACACTTGTGCCATCAGCATCTCCCCCGGCAGCGACAGGGCCACCAGGGCTGCATGTGGGATCCACCCAGTGAGAGGCAAGCCCTAAACCAAAAAGCTTTCGGGGGGCTGCCCCCATGTTATGCCCCATCTGCCCACCCAGGGACAGCCCAGTTTGACAGCGTTGGCCAGCACCTCACCTCCTGCACCAGGAAGGCCTCCTGCATGATTTTGGGGCTGAGGGCCCTCAGCCTCTCCATGGTCTCGTACTGGCCCTGGCAGGACTTGAGCTTGTCTGAGGAGCCCAGTGTGTGTTTGAGCAGCACCAGGCCCACCCGGAAGATGATCTTCACCCCTGCAAGAGGAAATGTGAGGCAGTGAGTGCCAGGCAGGACAGGGTGACTCTGCCACCATGTCCTTCAAACGCTGTGGGGCATCAGATCCCAGTCTCACTAACGGGACACACAAAAGTGTGGATTTGGGATGCACGTGTCCCCTAATCCCCAGGAAAACAGCCCATCTCCACCCCAGGCACGTGGCTGCCTCAAACCTGCCCTACTACAGGTCCCACATGCCATGGGGTCATCCAAGAGGAAGAGGAGGATGGTGGGGAACTCCTACCTTCGCAGAAGAACATGTCCCAGACGCGCAGGACGGAGCTCCAGGGCAGCGTGCGGGAGAAGGCGCACATGAACCACTCCGTCATGTACAGGATGGGGTCGATCTTCTGCTTGCTCAGGTGCTTGTAGGCCACGGGTGAGACCTTGTGCAGCAGCGAGAAGAGGATCTGCCCATCCAGCTGGATGGCTTCCTGCAAGAACAGGGACCAGCATCCCAGTGAGTGCCTCAGTCCTGGGATCAGCCCCCAGTGCCCAGCACAGGGTGCCAGCCCACCTTCCACACCTGGCTAAGGGAGCAGAGCTGTGTCCCACTGAGCCCCCCACCCCTGACTGTGGGATGCCTCTGAGGCCACAGCACAACACAGAAACTGGGAATACCCAGTAACTTCCCAGATCTTTTCTTTCTCCAGGATGAGAAGCTGAGTGAGCTTTTGGCCTGGAGACATAGAATCCCAGAATGGTTTGGGTTGGGAGGGGACCTTAAAGTTCATCTCATCCCACCCCCTGCCATGGGCAGGGACACCTTCCACTAGCCCAGGTTGCTCCAAGCCCCCTCCAACCTGCCCTTGGACACTTCCAGGGATCCAGGGGCAGCCACAGCTTCTCTGGGCAACCTGTGCCAGGGCCTCACCACCCTCACAGGGAACGATTCCTTTCCAGTATCCCATCTATCCCTGCCCTCTGGCACTGGGAAGCCATTCCCCCTTGTCCTATCCCTCCATTCCTTGTCCCCAGTCCATCTCCAGCTCTCCTTTAGGCCCTGCAAGGGGCTCTCAGCTCTCCCTGGAGCCTTCTCTTCTCCAGGTGAACCCCCCCAGCTCTCCCAGCCTGGCTCCGGAGCAGAGGGGCTCCAGCCCTGGGAGCATCTCCGTGGCCTCCTCTGGACTCTCTCCAGCAGCTCCACATCCTTCCTGTGCTGTTCCCAGGGCTGGAGGCAGCTCTGCAGGGGGGTCTCAGCTGAGGGGGCATGTCCAGCCTCTCACCCACCGGCACCCCAAAATCCTTCTCCCCAGGGCTGCTCTCCTTCCCTTCATCCCGCAGACTGTGTGGATACCAAGGATTGTTCCAAACCCGGTGCAGCACTCTGCAGGTCCCTGCCATTGCCAAAGACACCCTGAGCCCTTTACTCACCAGCTTCTCACTGTAGTAGCCAGGGAGGTACTTCTCACAGATCTGCACCAGGCACCAGAACGCTTGCTGCAAGCCAAGGGACAGCAGTGAGCAGCCAGGGGACATCCCTGCGGCCCCTCCCTGCTCCCAGGGACCGCAGGGGAGGGCGGGAGGAGGCAGAGCACCCCGGGGTGCTTTGAGGTGCCAGGAGCTGAGCACCCTGCAGAGGGACCCCCGCCCTCCCAGCTGTCCCAGCTCTGCCCCGGCCGCGTGCCCGTACCTCGGCCGGCATGTGCATGAGCAGGACGGCGGCGATGGGCGCCTGGGCCTGGCAATATCCCTCCTCCGGGCGGTACAGCGTGTACGCCTTCAGCACCCGGAACAGGTCCTGCTGCCTGCGGAGACACCCCGGGCACGGGGAGCTGGGCACAGGGCACGGATGTGGCCCAGCAGCCTTCCCCGTGGATGCCAGGCACGAGCCTGGCTCAGACCCCGGCTGGGATCCCTTTTGCACACAAACCCAGGGCACTGGGACACAACAACCAGGGTGGTACTCTGGGAAGCTCTGCCCACAGAGGCTACACCTGCCCTGGATCCAAGAGTCAACCATCCCCAGGGATGCTGGCTCACGGTGAGCCATGGATGGGAAACGACCCGGCTGCAAGCACAGAGGCACAGACGCTCCCAGACACACTAGGAACAGCATTTTCCTGGTGAAACAGAGGCCATAGCAGGTCACCTCCTCCCTTTGCCCTCCTGCTGTGGCAACTCCCACCTCACCGGGTGTCAGAACCAGTGCCAAGGGTTGTGCCCCACACAGGGAGCTCCTGGGAAGCCACCCTGTTTTCAGGCCATGCCTGGATGCTCTGTGACTCTGGATGTGTAAGGACTGTGGGGTGACACGGGGACACAAGGGCCACGAGTGTGGGTGCATGAGCTGGGGCAGACAGTGCCCACCCCATGGCTGACAAGGACTGGACACACAGGAGCTCCACGTACCCGTGGCCTCCACGTGAGACGAACATCTCATGGAAGGGGAACTGCCGGTGGAGATCCCGCTCGATCACATCCAGCCACTTGGGCTCTCCCGTGAGGAGATCCAGTTCCTGGGGAGGAGAGGATTGGGATGAGCAACACCCCCGACACTCCCCCGAGTTGTCTGGGATCCCAACAGAGACCCCAGCCATGGAGGGAACAGGAGCCACCCCAGCACTGTCCTGCTCCCTGGTGGTGCAGGAGGGTCCCCGGCAAGGACTCACATCAAACTTGCCCATGTTCTGCTCCAACTTAACCTTGCTCCCGGAGAGGTACTGCCAGGCACGGCCCCGCAGAGAGGGCGGGATCCCCTTCTGGCACCGCAGCCGGATCTGCGGGAAGAGACACAGCCATCGCGGGAAAATCATGGAGCAGTGGGAAACAAAGGGGCTCCAGGGGCAAGATGGGAGCCAGGCCAGCACCACGGCCACAGGCTGGTCCCCTGCTGCTTCCCAAACAAGGGGATGAGTCCCTGCACCCCTGGGATGCAGGGATGCCAGCTGGGATGGCAGCCAGGGCTGCACCAGCATGGGGGAACAGGAGACCGGCCAGGGCTTTGTGGCTTGGAAACAGCTCCAAACAAGCCTGGCTCTGCCTCAAAGCCGGATCCTGCCGGGAGCTGGAAAAGCAAACACTGGAGCTAAGGTGGGGAACGGGTGGCTCCCTCCACATGGGAAGCACTGGGGATGTAGGGGAGGCTTTCCAGCCCCCATCCAGCCTCCCACTCCCCATGGGGCCATGGAGAGCAGGGATGTGTGCCCTGCTGTGTCTCAGCCGTTCCACTCGCTCATCCCAGGCAAAAGGGCAGGTCTGGCCCCAGCTCTACACACAGACGGCTCCTGAGGCCCCAGGGTCAGCTCTGTGCCCACAGTCAGCCCCTGGTTTCCTTGGCACTGGACACCAGGCAGGACCAAAGTCCAGGCGAGGCAGCTGGTACCTGTGTGGGGAGCTGAGCTGGCTTAACCCTGCTGTGCCTGCACCCCAGTCAGACCAAACCAGAGCTTCCAACATCCCACCCCAGCTCCTGGAGAAGCAGCAGCACCATCTTGTCGAATCATGGAATGGTTTGGGTGGGAAGGGACCTTAAAGCTCATCTCGTTCCACCCCCTGCCATGGGCAGGGACACCTTCCACTAGCCCAGGTTGCTCCAAGCTCTGTCCAACCTGGCCTTGGACACTTCCAGGGATCCAGGGGCAGCCACAACATCTCTGGCAACCTGTGCCAGGCCTCCCCACCCTCACAGCCAACAATTCCTTCCCAATATCCCATCTCTCCCTGCCCTCTGGCAGTGGGAAGCCATTCCCCCTTGTCCTGTCCCTCCATCCCTTGTCCCCAGTCCCTCTCCAGCTCTCCTGGAGCCCCTTTAGGCCCTGCAAGGGGCTCTCAGCTCTCCCTGGAGCCTTCTCTTGTCCAGGTGAACCCCCCCAGCTCTCCCAGCCTGGCTCCAGAGCAGAGGGGCTCCAGCCCTGGGAGCATCTCTGTGGCCTCCTCTGGACTTGCTCCAGCAGCTCCATGTCCTTATGTGTCCTTCTCCCCTCAGTCCTCAGCCAAGGCACGCACCAAGGTGGGCCTCACAAGCCTGGTGCTTTCAGTACAGTCACCCCACAAAAACCCTGCAAAGCTCCAGCACAGCCTCCACTCCTCATGTCCCCACTCGGGCGGCACGTGCCAGCTGTGCCAGGGCCCTGCTAGTAGTGGCCAACAGCTCCCAAACAGTTTCCGAGCCTCTCCTGCCTGCCCAGGGCTGCGTTTCCCTGTTTGCTGGAGTAACTGGGGAGCTGGTGGTTGTTTCCAAGCGTGGTACCACCACATCCCCGGGGGGTTTGCTGCTCCCTCACCGCAGCGCTGGTTGTTTACCGGGGCAGGTCCCTTTGTGCCGGCAGGAAGCGCGGTGGGCGATGCCCAGCGCTGCCATGGGCAGCTCCGTGGCTGCTGCCGGCTCCTGTTGCCAGCCTGCTCCCCTTCCTGCTGGCCGAGCTGCCAGGAAGGAAACGGCCTCGCCGGGTTTCGGTTCGGCAGCTCCTCCAACTGACCAGGCCCAGCACAGCCAGGGCCGAGCAGCTCATCCCACACAGGTCCTGCTGTTCCCTGCGATCCCACCGTGCCCTTCCAGGGATCAGGAGCATGTCTGGGCTGAGGGACGCTGACAGCAAGGTGCAGTCGGAGCACTGCTCGCCCTGGCAGAGCACTGGGAGCTGCCCACCCACACGTCTGCCCTCCTTCCAGCACATGGTGCTGGCACGGCTCAGAGCCACGAAGGATGCGGGGTCAGGCTCCGCTGGGATCCGGGCCAGGCAGGGAGCATTTTGGGATGCTGGAGCGGTGCAGGTGTGAGCGAGCCCGGCAGGAGCTGGCCCAAGGGATCCCCGGGCTGCCTGCCAACCCCCGTGAGGCAGCCAGAAAAGTCCCAGGGTTTTTTGGAGGTTCAGGGAGCTCCCCTGAAGCAGCAGGGCCCTGCACCAACCAGGCTCCTGCCAGAGCAAGGATAGCTGACAGCATCCAAGGCCAAGCCTGGCAGCCTTCCCTGAGCAGCCCCAGGGCTCCAGGCACAGAGCAACATTCCAGAGCAGCCTCTCTGAAGCTCCAGGCATGGATTTTTGCTGCAGGACAGACTATACAGCACATCAGCCCCATGGAGACTCAGAGGAGCTCGGCCCAGGCACTGCCAGGCGCGGCTGCCGGAGCACGTCCCCCATCCGGAGGGCACCCTGCGGCACACGGCCGGAGAGCGGCGGAAACGGCACGTGGAACAAAGCACCCGCCTGCCGTGGCCCAGAAAGCTCTCCCAAATCCTTTAAGAGCAGCCAAGAAGCAGATGAGGGATTCCAGTGTTGTTCCCCAGGCACCGAGTGGGGACAACGCTCCAGGCGCACGGAGCAGTGCCAGGAGGCTCTGCCAGTGGGGGGAAGGAGGAGGAGGCAGCACAGCAGCAACCCAGGACTTGCTGCATCCCATCCTGCCTCATCCACAGGCTCAGGGGGTCAGGGAGCACCAACAGACCAAGCCAGAGCCACCCCATCAGGAGTCTCCCAGGGACCCCAGCTCGCAGACCAGTGTCACGTGCATCAGGCTCAGACATTTCCTACATGGAGCTTTTTCTGGTCTACAAGATGCTCACAACAGAAGTTTCCATGAGCAAACAATTCCCATGGCTGCCTGCAGGCAGCCAAAGAAGCCCTAGGAAGGCTCCAGCCCGGCAGGGAACAGTCTGGCTCAGGGACCACTCAGCCTCTTCAAGCTCCAACTTCCACAGGGAGAGAACAGCCCACTCAAGCCAACAGCATCATCCAAAGGCATCCAGACGTCTGTCTGCGGGGACCCAGTGACACCAGGCTGCCCCAAAGGGACACCGCTGTGCCTGGCTGTCCCTCCCTGACACCTCCTGGGGGAAACATGGCTGTCACTTACCTTCTTGTGTTTCTTGGCCATCCATTTGTCCCAGTTGTTGAGCATATCCAGCCACTTGGACTCCCGCTGTCGGAGCACCTCCAAGGGGACCTCCTCCAGCCTGTAGGATGGGGAGGAAGAGGCCAGTCAGCGTGGTGCCCACCCCTCCCCTGTCCTCCCCAGCACCCCTGGTGACCCACATGCCCAGCTGGCTGCACCCCCAAGGCTCAGAGCCCAGCTGGGACACACTCAGCAGAGCCGGCATTTTGGCAGCTGGCGGAAGCGCTTGTCACCCGTGAAATCACCACGTCAGAGCAGCGGCTCAAACCTCTCGGGAGCAGCCTGCACTGCACCCACTGAGAGCCTCAGCATCCCTAGGGACATGCCAGGAAGGTGAAGAGTGGGGAGCACATCCGGAGCCACAAGCGAGGCTGGATCCCTGCGGCTGCACACAGAGAGAGCCAGGGCCATAAGCACCGTGTCACCCGTGCAGCCCCAGCCCCAGCCACGCCGCGCTCCCAGCGCCTGGCACTGCTCCAGCCCGGCGCAGAGCCCAGCCCAGGGTCCCTCAGGAGGGAGGGGAGTGTTTTCCAGAACGGCTCAGCCCAGCCAGGGAATCCAATTTAACCCTGCAGAGGCAGGGGTGATGCTGCTGTGATGCCAAAGCCGGCATCACGGCCTCCAACCCCCCACGGCACCACCTCTGTGCAAGGACAGGTCACAGGCAGCTCGGGCAGGCCCCAGGCAGGGACATCCAAGAGAAGCAGAAGCTCCTTCAAGCCATAAGTAATGACCTAATGCCTTCCCAGGCACTGCTCCACACTCCCCTGTGGCTGCACCAAGCCCAGGAACAGTCAGATCCTTCCCGAGGACCCAAGGACAATGGCCTGGGTGCTGAGCATCCTCCAGCACCCAGCTCCACTGCAGGACACACAGGCCCTGCCTCCTCCCAGACCTCTCTCCGTGTTCAGAGCCGGAAAGTGAGCAGCACAGCGCTTCCAGAGCCACATCCAGCTGGCAGCGCTGCCCTGCTCCCTGCCCAGCCCTTCCCCACCACGTCCCACCCACCGCAGCGGCTGGGACGGGGCGAGGGCGATTGTTCTAAGAGCAAACCCGCTCCCAAGGGATCTGCTTTGCCTGGATCCCCACCCTCCCCAGCACGGCCAGGCCCGGCACGGGGATGGAGGGAGCACTGGCCTCCAGCCGGGGCTGCGCGAGGCGTGGGAAGCTCGGGAGCGCGGGACGCTGGATACAGGAGCTGGCTGTGGGCCTGCTGGAGCCCAGCCAGCCCAGACTGGAAGCTGTTCCCAGCTGATGGCTGCTTGGCAGCGGGCATGGAGCGAGGACCAGCTGCATTTCATATGGCCGAGGCGGGAGGACATGGTGGGGGCACCCAGGCTAGGAAGAGGCGGGATGCCCTGCGCCGGGAATGCGCTCCTCTGCAGGGACATCGCCCTCCCCAGTGCCCCCAGACCCTCCCCAGAGGCTGGGACACCCCATGTGCCCTCCCTGTGCTATCCTTTCCAGCTAGAGGGACCCCAACTCTGCCAGCCACAGAAGGAGGCCACGTATTCCTGCTCCTCCACTCCTGGGACAGACTGCAAGCTGATGAAAGCCCTGGAGCAGGGCTGCATTGGACCCCAGTACACCTGCAGGGCTCAGTTCCCAGTGACTGCAGCCACCACACTGTCAGCACCCCTGGGAGCAGCCACTTGCCTCCAGCACCAGGAGCTCCATCCAGGGGGGCTGCTGCCTGCTAGACCCCAGGGACAGGGACACCCACCCCAGGGACAGGGACACCCACCCCAGGGACAGGGACACCCACTCCAGGGACAGGGACACCCGCTCCAGGGACAGGGACACCCGCTCCAGGGACAGGGACACACGCCCTAGGGACAGCCATAGGGACAACAGCCAGGACAAGTGTCCCCTAAATGTGATGTGTGGCCAGGACAGGGCGCAGTACCCTGGGAAGGAGAGAAAACTCCACTCCTGCGGTGTCAAGGGACAAGGTTTATCACCCAGAGCGATGCACCTTGCCCAGAGCCAACAATCCAACTCTGGGTGTCTTTTCACTCCACAGACCAGCCCAGGAACTCTCATAGCTTATGGGGGTGAACACTGTGCTCCTCACAGACAGGGAAACCAAGGCATGGCACAAAGCACGGGGGGCAGATCCCAGACCGCTCCAGGCGATGTCCCGGCGGGAGAGGAGGCGGTTGCCACGCGCCATCCCTGCTGTCACCCCGGCTTTCTCTGGGCGTAGCTGTTAAAGCAGGGCCAGAAAGGCAAACACCAAACACGCCGCTGAACCAGATCGACGGCAGCACATTCCTGGGTGTCAGCACCGCCCTGGGGCCCAGGGCCTCTGGGTGAGCCTCACTTCCTCCGAGGGCTTCCTCCCCGGAGCGGGGCCACAGAGCCTTCAGCAGCGCTACTGACACCGGGTCCCTGGGAAGGCATCGTGGCCTGGCTTCCTCAGCTTGACAGTGCCCAAAAATCCACCAGGATCAGCACCTGGAGGTGACCAGACACTGACCCTGGTGTGCTGGCACCTCCTGGATCCCAAGTGGGGTGGACAGCACTTCCCAGCCCTTCCCCCTCACTGGAGCAGGAGAGACGAGGGGAGATGGAACAGCTTTTGAGGCTCTTCATAGAATCATCAGGGCATCATGCAATGGTTTGGGTTGGAAGGGACCTCAAAGCTCATCACATTCCTATCTGCAGGGACACCTTCCACTAGCCTGGATTGCTCCAAGTCCCGTCCAACCTGGCCTTGGACACTTCCAGGGATCCAGGGGCAGCCACGGCTGCTCTGGGAAACCTAGGCCAGGGTCTCACCACCCTCACAGCCAACAATTCCTCCCCAATATCCCATCTAGCCCTGCCCTCTGGCAGTGGGAGGCCATTCCCCCTTGTCCTGTCGCTCCATCCCTTGTCCCAAGTCCATCTCCAGCTCTCCTGAAGCCCCTTTAGGCCCCGGAAGGGGCTCCAAGGTCTCCCTGGAGCCTCCTCTTCCCCAGGCTGATCATTCCCAGCGCTCCCAGCCTCACTCCCTTGTTCACATCCCGGTTGCCGCGGCCTCCGCTGCGGGCACGGGCGATGCCCGACCCAGGCCCCGCTCCGAGCCCGGGGGCGGCGGGGACAAACCCCCCCCGGGGCGGGGAGAGCGCGGCGGGCTCGGCCCAGCCCCGGGCCCGGCCCTGCGGGGGCCGAGCGGCCGGGGCAGGCCGGGCCGAGCCTGGGGCGGCTCCTCGGGGTCCCGGCGCCCCTCGCCCTCCGGCCCCTCACGGCCCCGGCGCCCCCTCACGGCCCCCACTCACGTCCCCTCGGCGCCGCGGCTGCCCACGATGAACCCGAACTTGTCGACGCGCCGCTCCTCGGGGCCGCCGCCGTTGATCTCGGAGTCGGAGCCGAGCGAGCTGAGCTCGTCGCCGCCGGGGTCGGCGAGGCTCTCGCGGGTGCCCGCCAGGCTGCGGCCGCCGGGCGAGCTGGGCCCGCCGCCCCCGCGGCTCTTGGCCATGGCGGCGCCTCAGCGGCGGCGCGGCCGCTCCGCCATGCCGGGACACGGCGGCGGCCACGCCCCGCCCCGGGCCCGCCCCCGCGCCAACGCCATTGGGCGGGAGTGGCGGAGGCACCAATCGGCCGCGGGGACGGCGGCGGGGAGGGCCCACCCTCGGCGCTGATTGGTGCAGAGGGCGGCGGGGAGCTGTCCGTCAAACGCCGGCGGGTGTCAGCCAGGGGCGGGGCCACGGGCGCGAGCGGTGGGGAGCGCTGGGGGCGAGGGACTGGGACCAGTATGGGACACGCTGGGACCAGTGTGGAACACTGCGGGGCTACTGGGACTGCACTGGGACCAATATGAGGCACAGAGGGGCTGTACTGGGACCAGTATGAGCTATGGCAGGGCTGTACTAGGACGAGTTTGAGCCACAGTGAAGCTTTACTGGGACTGTACTGGGACCAGCCTGAGCCATGGGGGGCTACACTGGGGCTGTACTGGGATGGTACTGGGACTCCAGGTCGGCTGGATACTGGCACTGCAGGATGGTTGTGCTGGGACAGCACTGGGGCTGAACTAGGGTTGCACTGGGCACATATTGGGATGGGGCATTGGGGGGATCTGTTTCCCACTCTGGAGCTGTCTCTGCCCTTCAGGTGACCATGGCCGTGTCACCCCGTCCACGGCACCCTGGACAGGTAAAACCGGCCTGGCTCTCCCAAAAATCACACACCAAAGGATTTACAGCCAACTGAGATGTGTTGGGACCTGTCCTGGGTGAAGCCTTCCACGGGCAGTTCCATCCCCCCTCCGGATGCTTCTCCCAGAGCCCAGCGCTCCATTTCACCCCTCTGACAGCACAGCACAGGGGGTTATTGCAGCCAGGAGGCCAAAGGAAGAGGGAATGAGGCTCCTTAAAATCAGCAACAACTCAACCTACTTCCAGATTTTTCTGGCAGCCGGGCCCTGCTGGTCCTTCCCACTGGAGTGGGAAGTGGAAGGCTCGGATAGCGGTTGTTTTGTACCAGATATCCACACACAGAGCCTGTTACAACATCCATCAGTTGGATTTAGCTGGAAACAGGCTGGCAAGGCTCCATGCCAGGGATTTCCAGTGGGAAGTTTTCCTGCTGGAGTGCTGGGAGCTCAGCATGGCAGGGCTGGCAAAGGGGCTTGGCTGAAAATGTCATCAAAGCACCAGGACATGGAGAGAACAGCCATCCCAGAGAACTCCATGGGCACCACACTCAGAGCACAGCGGGACAAGGAACACAGGGTGACCTTCAGTACAGCCCCAGCCCCGGACACAAACACACAACTTCTCCATTTCAGAGCTCTCTTGGCAGTTTTTTCAGTATCAGCTCTGGAAAACCCCACTGGCTGCTGTTTTCTCCAGGGCTGTACCTATTGTCTGGTTTTTAAAGCAAAAGGGAAGTGATTATCCCACCTTCCTGCAGGGTAGGAACAGCCTGCATCCACCACTCACCCTTCCAACCTGTCCATGTGCTCCAGGCTTGGTGTCCTGCAGCAGGGATGGGAGCAGGCTGTGACAGGGACAGGGACACGTGGGGACCTGTCAGGGACAACAGCTGGGACCACTGGCCACCTGGGCTGGGCCAGTGCCAGCCCCTTCCCCACAGCCACAGGGCTTCCTCCGGATCCCAGAGGAGCACACCAGAGCCAGGAGGATGCCGGCTCTTCCCTCCTGCTTCATCCCTCTCTCCCTAAGCACAGAATAAGGTAAACAGGATGTCTCTGCACTGCCTGACCACTGCTAAAAATATATAATAATAAATCCATTATTATGGCTTTGGGTTCTCCCAAAAAGCCACAGGTACCCAAATCCAGACACCCACCTCCTCTTCCTGGGCACCAAATTCTGTGGATTAACTTTGCTGTGTTTTGTTTCTATCAAACTATAGCACAGCTCTGACTGAAGGCCCAGGAATCATCTGTTTTTCCGGACACAGATGCTCTCCAGATCCAAGAGATTCCAGCTGCAGGATATAAGTGTAAATCACTTTTTCCAATAAAATTCTTGCTAAGTTCAGAGTATTTTTTCCCACCTCACACACAGGCACAAGCATTCCTTCAGGAATGACTGAGAAAGACCACAGAAACTTCAACAAACCCCCTTTTTTGCAGCTTTTCCTAGAACATAAGAGGATTTCCTATAGTAAACTGCTTAATTACAAATCCCAACGTATTTCCCCATCCGAGTGCTCCGAAACCAGGCACATCTCCATTAAAAACCCCAAATCCAAGGAGGGAGAGCTGCATGTTTATTATTAAAACAAATCACAGGCTGTCCAGAGCAGACCCAGATCTCCTTTATCACAGAACAGCCGCGCACAGTAAAGCCGAGGGAGGAAAAATTCCCAAGTCAGGGTCAGCGCAAGATTCGAGACAGGGAAAGAACAAGAACAAGGAGTTTAGTGAGTGTGTGGAGAAGAAGTTTTCAATTAGCAGGAGGTTAAATGAAGCAGCAAGTGCTGAGGGCAGACAGATGATGCTCCTGGCCTGTGTAAATCCCTCAAAGATGGATCTAGACTAAGCTGGGCATGACCTTGATGTTGCTTCCCGAGGGGATTCAAGGGAGAGCCGGCACTCGAGCAAAGCATCGATCACTACACACTACTCACTACACAGACACAGTTCAGGGCTCCATCAGCTTCCCCTCCCTCAGCAACAACCTGAACTGGGGTTCAAACTAATGCTGGGGGCAGTGGGGGCAGCCCTGAAAAGGCCGGGGTGGGAAAAGGATTGGGAGGGTCAGGGTTACAACGTGGACACGTTACATCTCAGCGCTCCACGGCTCCTATTTCTTCCTGCCTCCTCTCTCTTTGAGTGCCAGGTGAATCAGAGAGCCACTCGTCATGTTGTAATAAGCCAGGGAGTTGGAATCCTTGATGAAGATGCCCTGAGGGGAGGGGAAAAGGAAAAAAACACCAAAAGAAGTCAGAGCAGCAACCTTTCCCACAAAATCCCACCCAGATGGAGCCTTCCTGGCTGTATGCTTGGAACAGAACACTGCAGGTTCTGAAGGCCCTGGAGAGATCCCAGTGTCCAGGATGGACATTGGAGGAGGCAGGTACAGAATCCTGGAATCGTTTGGGTTGGAAGGGACCTTCCATGGGCAGGGACACCTTCTACTAGACCAGTGGAACAATGCATGAGCACAGCCAACACAGACAATGTGGCTCCTACAACACAGAGATAAGGAGTCCCACAAGTGAAGTTACTCAGGCTCTACTCCCCACACCTTTTTTTTTTTTTTCCTTAAAAATAACCAGCTCAGCTTCCTTTCTCGTTAAGGGTTAACAGAGTATCTGCCCACAGATGAACTCTTGAGGAGATAAGTGAACAAAGTTCACTGCTTAGGCAGCAGGTTGTGCCTGCCTGGGCACATGCATGACTGGAAACAAGTCATTACAAAGGAACGGGGCCTTTCTGACAGCGCCAGCCTCGAGAGGAAGAGAGAGAGAGAGAGAGAGTGAGCTCTTCCCTGCCGTGTTTTGGAGAGAGCCTGCTCAGAGCTGCCACGGTTCCAAGGCTCGCCCACCTCCCAGAGCACACGGCAGAACTGTGGGAGCAGGCTGCTGCAGCTAAATGTCACAAAAACCCTAATAAAAAAACAGGCTTGTTTCAGAGAAAGCCACATCAAGCTTGGAGGACTCATGTGCAGCAGCAACAACGTGAAGATCTGCTGATGTCACCTACTGAAGGCCTGTCCTGCTGTCACAGCAAGCAGTCCTGTCACCAGGTGTGCTGTGCAGGCAGGAAAGGCATTCCCTCTGCTATTCCCAGTGTGCATTACATTGTACATTGCAATTCTTCTTTGTAGGAAGTTTTGTATGTGAGAGAGCACTGAGGTAACAAATAGAATCTGAAGGGCTTATACCCACCTCATACTGCAGCTTCTGCTTCCCAGCTGGCATCCCTGTGGCCTCATGGATCTTAACCTTTATAACAGACACCTGGGGACATCAAAGGGCTCTCAGTGCTTGTGTCCTGCTGTGCAGCCATTCCTGCTCCCCAGCCACGCAGCCCCCCAGGGCTGGAGCTGGGAGCAGGCAGAGCTCCCACCCTGCCATGCAGGGCACCTGCTGCTCCCAGAGGGAGCACAGGGAGCAGGGCAGGTTAATGAGCTACGTGCCTGGTCTGAGAGGGGCAGGGTGAACACCAGCACTTGGCCGTTCAGCTTCCATTCCGTCTTGTCCTGCATGTTGGGAACCTGGACTTTGACTGTGACTGGGCCCTGTGGGAAACACAGATAATTAATGTCTCTCACAGGCACAGAGCTCAGAGCTGTGATAACAGAGCACCACACTCAGTGTTTATTCCCCAAACTACTCACATATCTCAGTTTCTTGGTAAACACACTGAAATGTATTTGCTTCAGCACAGAGAAAGTTACTCCACTGCTCCCAAAATAAAACATTTAGTTGGATTTCTCTCCTTAGTCCTTACTTTTCTGTGCCATTCACTGAGCATCACATGCACTCACAGTATCATAGAGTGAATGTGTGAAGCATTAAACAGGAGACAGCTTCTCTGTGCGCATGGAATCACAGAATCCCAGACTGCTTTGGGCTGGAAAGGACCTTAAAGCTCATCTTGTTCCACCCCTCTGCCATGAGCAGGGACACCTTTCACTAGCCCAGGTTGCTCCAAGCTCCCTCCAGCCTGGCCTTGGACACTTTTAGGGGTGGGGCAGCCACAGCTGCTCTGGGCAACCTGTTCCAGGGCCTCCCCACCCTCACAGGGAACAATTCCTTCCCAATATCCCATCTAAATATCTCCTCTTTTAGTTTAAATATGCCCAGGAAAACCATACAGTCCTTCTTAAAGGACTTAAAACTCCTCTTGCAATAGGAAGGAAGGAATTCAGCCTCACATTTAGCTCACCTTGTTATGGAATACACCACATTACCCTACTATCATGCTGGCATTGATACTCTAATCTCATTGCATCTCCAGCTTAGCCCTCCTCTCCTTAAAAGCTTATTAGGAGCTTTAGTTCTTCTTTACATTATTACCTGCCTCTCACTGCCCTTAATTACAGAAGAGCACTATCCCACTCAACTCCTGTGTGTAGCTCTTCCCAGTAAGATACAAAGGAGTTTGATTTGCTCAGGAATGACAGAAGGAAGGAGCCACCTCAGGAAGTCTCTCCCCTGCCAGGTATTTTTGCACATCAGCCCCTCTCTGTGCAGGGAGTTGACTTTACAGCCCCTCTGGGCAAAGCAGAACAGCCCAGGGGGGTCAGGGCTCTGCCCCACATTTGTACCTTGTTCCTGCGCAGGAATTCCTCCTCTGGAATCAGGCTATCCTCACTCTTCAGTTTCTTGGAGACTGGCTCATCCTCCATGGGTGGTGGGGGGTGAACGGGAGGCATCGGCGCCGGGGACGGAACCGGAGCCACGGGAGGCGCAGGGACAAACGCTGGAATGGGACGGGGGGGACACAGCACAACCCACAGTCACCCACTGAGCACACAGCAAACACCCCCTCACACAAAAAATGCTTTTAGCAGAGCAGCGAAGGCTGAAAATAAATGCCACAATACATGGAGGAAGTTACAACCCACAGCAAAACATGCAAACTTCAAACATTCGGAGATCTCATATTGGGAAGCAGTCCAGGAAAAGATAACAAGGCATGAGAGCTTCCTGCAGATCTTGCAAGAAAAAGAACACACTCTCAGTTTGGCATGCAGCGGTGCCAGCTCCTCCAGTTGGGAAAGAAAAGAAGAAGAAAAAAAGGAAGAATTGCTTTTTGCATTGTGCTTTTTAACTTCAAAGCACCTAATGAGGGAAGGGGCCAGAAAACAGCTTTTGCTCCTGCAGCAGCAGCTTCTGTGAGGAGCTCTAATACCCACTGGGGTGCTGGCAGCTCCTCTTTACCCTGGATTCTTAATTTGCACCCAGGCAGGCTCCCAGGGGACACATAACTCCCTGTATTTCATGGTGCAGGAGGAGCCTCGAGCCCAAAAGCAATACCAGATAAGCCATACCAAACACCCAAAACCCCTAATGTCACAATCCCAGCTACACACCGGTATCGGGGCACAGAAGGAAAACCCCTCCAAGCCCACGTTATAAAGGAACGATCTGACAATTACCCAGGAAAAGCAGAAGTCACTGACCTGTCGGTACAATCATGGGGGGCGGGCGGGGGCTCATGATGGGGGGAGCAGAGGGGGGCATGGGCACCACGTTGATCCGGGGGGTGTGGATGATGGGGGGCATTGGGGTGGCTATGACGGAGCCCGGAGGCAGCCGGACCACGGATGGCATCGGGGGCCGAGGCATGACTGGAACTGCAGAGACCACGGCAGCACGGACGGGAGGGGGCATCTGGGGAGAGAGGGGGAACTTCCTCAGCAGGTACGTGCAGGAACGCCCAGTGCTGGCCACAATCCTGATTCAATTACCCAGGGAAACAGGCCACAGGTTCTGCTGGCCACAGACTTGCTGGGAGCCTTAGTGGCCCCACCATATGGGCAGCCCAAGCTGTCCTGAACAGGCACAGAAGCCTCATTAACAGATTAAACGGTTCCTCCTTCCCTCCCCACTCCAGGATCAGACCTCGAGGCACTTTGTTTCTTTTTTAAAATTGCTATTTGGGAGTCACATTGCAGATCCCTTGGGGCAGGAACACGGGCAGTGAGTCACCTGTGAATGTTTCTTACCTGGAGCTGCTTTTGTCCTGTATCACTTTACACCTACAAAGGCTCCCACCCATCTTTTGTTAGCCACACTCTCTGCCTCCAAGATCCCAGTGCCCAGGTTTCTCCCCTGCCCATCTGATCCAAGTCTTTTTGATACCTCTAAGGATAAAAAACCCTAAGGATTATTTTCCATTTTTAACATTGTGTTCACTAAGGTTCCTGTAATGTTTCCAAACTACTTTTAAACCATGAACTTCCCACAAAATCCTCTTCCATGCCAGCACCCTGCTGTTATAACCCCTGGCCTTCCTCAGGACTCCCTTCTAATTAACTACAGTCCCAGTAATTGGCTTCTGGAAGCCCAAACACTCACGGTGGGTGGACGAGGCACAGACGTGATGGGCTGAGCGCTGGCGGGGGGATTGGAGGCTGAGGAAGGAGGGGGTGGCTGGGGGATCTCGTTGGGTTTGCTGGGCCCGATCTTCTCCTTGCTGTCATCCTCTGGCACCAGGCCCTTGGCCTTGTGAATGGCTTCGATTTGCTCTTGGAGAGTGATATTGGCCTGAGCAGCCTGTTGTGTGCGGGCCATGCTGCCCGAGTGGCCATCCCAGGTCACCTGAGAGGACAAAACAAATCAGAATAACCCCAACCTGGTCAGACTGCAAAGAAATCCAGGGAGCAGCTTGACAGCAAGAACTCCGAGCATTCACAATACAAGGGACCTGTTAAAAACCCCAGTTCCTACTCTACCTTTTCCTCTGGTTTCTGGATTTCCTCTTCACCAATCTTTTTACCAATGGCAGTCTCTTCTACACCGAAGATATCAGTACGGCGCTCTGCCAGCTGCTTCAGGCTGCTTTCAATATCCAAACCTGAGAGGAAAACACAGCAATTCTTATCTCAAGAGATATAATCAAATAGATCAAGCCTCTGCTACTGATCTTTCAATTATTTGGTACCTAATAGCTGAGTGCTGCTCTTTTTACGGTCACTTGGAAGGGACCCACAAGGAACATTAAAGTCCAACTCCTGGCCCCTTTCTTCTTTTTTAAAAAGATCCTGGCCAGCCACAGCTATTTCTGTTTAACTTTATAGAAGGCTTCGATGTACTAATGACAAATGTATTCAATTAATCAGCACATTAAGGACACCCCAATCAGTTCAGATTGTCCCTGTCAGCGGGGCCTGGGGGCAGAGAGGGGCTGTGCTCACAGCCCTCACCCAGCAAACCGTGTCAATCAATGCTCAGGCTGACCTGGGGCATAGACCTCGTCGTCACTCTGCTTCTCCCGGATGGATCTGTCGCGCTGCTCCAGCCACCGCGGATCCAGGAGGCCGATCCTCATGTGCTCCTGCATTTTACTGGCCGGAATTTTCTCTCCAGTGATGGGAGAAACCAGATACTCATCCGGAGCCGGGGCGGGTGGTAATGGTTTTGAGGCTAGGAAAGCAAAACCACAGTGTTGGTGCAGTGCAGAAACAAATGGTTTGTGATTATTCAGGAAGAAATAAAAGGGTTTTTTTCCCACTAGATGGATTTACCTTTGGGATCATAATCCTTCCGCACAATGACCTGATCTGGTGTGGGAGGAAGAGGGGGTGGCATCGGGGTTTCTGGAGGAGGAGGAACCTTCTGACCTTCATCTTCATCATCTGAGCCCTTATTTAAAAGAGAACAAAATCATAACCAAGTTCCAGCAGTCAAACACTCACAGACAAGATCTGAGAGGGATAAAATCCTACACGGTGCTGGGAGAACAGATCATGCAGCTTCAAAGCAATGGAGCTGTTTTGGCTCCGGATACCTATGGCAGTGGTTCCTTCGGATAACCACGATCCAGAAATTCAGCACACCCAGAAGAGGAAGCAAATACTGCTCAGCTTCCACATTGCAACAGCCTGGCAAGCAGGGGCTTATGGTTAACCACACTCTTGTTCCCTGTTACCAGAAAAACAGTTTACAGTGGGCAGAGTCTGAAATGAGTCATCTTTCAATGTTCCAGGTTCTGGGCAGAAAAAAGCCTGAAGAGACTTAATCACAGAAATATAAAATCCACACCACTGGGTGACAAAATTACTGGATTTCTCTCTTGGCACTTGTATTGTCATGGAAAACATGAAAAAAAAAAACTTATTCCAGCAGAAGCAGTTTGTTTTGAGATTTCATCCGAGGGAAATTTCATTTCCTCAAGAAACTGAAGCAACTTCTTACAGTGCAAGTGAAGAGCATCCCAAACCACACAAACTGTGGGGGACAAAAGCAATGCTGATTCCATTGGTTAGTTACCTCATCCATATCCTGCACTTGTGTGTCCTGATCCAGCTGTGCTGGGGGCTCATCTGTTTTCTCCTGCTTTTCATCTTCCTCATCTGACTCCACCTCCATCTCTACCTCCTCACTTTCCCCAAACTTCTCGTAACGCTCTTGGATCAGGATTCGAGCTCCCAACTCTTCTGGAGTGGTGGGAGGAGGGAAATTCCCTACAATGCAGAAAACAGAGCTTCTGTTTCTCTATCCCATTCCTCTGCTCTATAAACAGAGAAAAATACCAGTTTCTTGAATGAAAAGCAGTGGCATCAAAATCCCTGGGAGCCAAGGGCTATAGAAGGGAAGGTGAGTCTACACAGACCAACGCCCACACAGCACATGAAGTGACTTAGAAATGGTAACACTATTAGACAGTGGGACAAGCTCTGCTGTCCTGGTGGAAGTGGAGAAGTGGACACACCAGAGACAAACAACAACCCTGCAAACTGTCACTGTAAGGCTTTTCCCTTCACCCCTGAAGGATAAAAGGCTGCAAAACCCAGTGTCTGTCTAAAAATGGCACTTCAGGACACGTCCCCTGCTCAAAGGGGGCTGTTTCATAGAGATTACAATGCCCAACATCAGTACCTTGCTCATTGGGCTGGAAGTCAACTGTTTCCACAACCACAAAATCATGCCAGTCAATCTGGGCATAAGCAACACGTTCCTTCTCCTTCTCCTCCTCTTCCTTCTTCCTTTCTCGCTCCTGGAACTTGGCCCACTCCACTCTGTAATACACCTGCAGGAGCAGACATGGAGCACACACAGTGTCAGACAGGAACCAGCACAGTCAGCTCCCTATGGATTGCAAATGAAATGAAGAACAGCTGGAGCTGTGTCAGGGCAGGCTCAGGTTGGATCTCAGGCAAAGGTTCTTCCCCCAGAGGCTGGTTGGGCACTGCCCAGGCTCCCCAGGGCAGTGGGCACAGCCCCAAGGCTGCCAGAGCTCCAGGAGGGTTTGGACAACGCTCTGAGGGCCAGGGTGGGATTGTTGGGGTGTCTGTGCAGGGCCAGGAGTTGGACTGGATGATCCAGCTCAGGATATTCCATAATTTTACTTTGTAACCACTTGGAGAGGAAGTTGTGCAGCATCCCTGTGCTGCCAAAAACTACCTCCAGTACCAACACCAGCTGGTAGTTTTATAAGTCTGAGTCCCCTGTACTCAAGTGACAGCAAGTGACACACCCATTTTATTCTCTGTATATTTGTATTTGCTGCCAGCAAGCCAAAAACATGCAAAGAGAAAAAATTCAAAACATAACCAAAACGCTTCGGCAATTTTGCAGATTTTTCCTGGAATACCTGATCTAGGACTTCCTTGGGATTTTCAGCCTCCTTCTTGAGCTTGAGGAGTAAACCCTTCGGTGGGATCAAGATCTGAAACATATTTTGCACGACAGTTGGTAACAATTCTTTGTGCCAAAACCTCCTTCAAAGCAATTATTCTCTTTCCACACTGCTAAAATACCAGCAGACCCCCGGGGCTATGTCCCATTTATTCTACTGCAGCCCTCTCATTACTTACTGCTCATCCCTGCACTTAAAAATACTCACTCGTGGCCTTCCAATTATCCTCTATATTTAAAAACCCACAATTTTTACTTATATTACAATAGTGTGTGGTACACTTAGGTGACAGCCCGCTGTGCTCAGCATAATATGCACTCTGAAGAGTGTGATTTAAAGGATGGACTTCTCGCCTGGCTGGTTTCAAGGGCTTCAGCAGCCTTCCAAAACCACTCCTGCTGTGGAAAGGATCAACCTGCCAGGACTACCTTTGTGTACTGCTCCACCAGCTTGGTGAAGTAGTTGAAGAGGCTGTGCTGGGGGCGAAGGAAATCAAACTGGTAGTTCCTCTGCTCCTTCTGCATGAGCTGAGTGAGGAACTGGCGGCCATTCCGAGCCACGAACTGCGCCGTGAGCTTCACCACGTCCAGGTCGAAGGCGGAGATGGACGGAGGGTCCGCGATGAACTCGAACTCCGGGGGCGGCTCCTTCGGAACCACCGTCTCCTGGATCACCTGGGCCTGCACCTGCAGAGGGAACGGACACAGCTCAGTGAATTCCTGCAAGGAACCATTCAAAAACACTCAGGAGAATCCATCTTTCCTTCAGCTGCTGCAGGAAAGCAACACCAGTCAAGATATCCTGGCAGCTGCACAGATGAGAAAAATCAGTACCACAGGGTCTATCTGGCCACCTGTATTTATATTATAGAAAAATGGTTGCTCCAACAGCAAACAAAACTGGAAACCATCAGGACTTCACTTTAACCCTCCAGGACCATGAGAACCACACAGTGTTGGCTGTTGGCCATGCCAAGCCTTGGATTCAGTCCATACCCTTTTCCCACCCAGCACATATAAAGGCACAGCTGAACAAGATGAGCAGCATTTTGTACTCCATCTTTTAAGGGGAAGTTGATCCTTCTGGCAGGAAATGCTTCTACAAAACAGTGTGTGCAACAGGCCCAAACTGAACTCCAAGGGATGCCTCTGGCAAGAGGCCTAAACACATCCAGCCCAAGTGATGGGTAGTGTAAGCACTGTACCAGTCAATACACAGTAATTAAAATGGACCAATTACATATTAGCTTTTTCAAACACAACTCTGAGTTACCAGCACCTGGGGGATGCACATCTGCATCAAAACAAAGCCCCAGATGCTCAACTCCAAGCCTCTCACTGCTGTCTTTTTGGCAAACGTATAACCAACTCCTCCTTCTTGACTTTCAGGCCTCCTGCTCAACCCCAGGCTGTGCCAACGCCCCTCAGCAGCCAAGTTCTTCACCACAGTGTTGGAAGGAACACTCACCTTCTGTGGGAGCTGCTGCTGGGCACTCTGCTGCTGCTGCATGACCTTGGGGATGGCAGCTGAGGGCTCCTGGGCCTTGCCCTCCTTGAACTCGCTGACCTTGTGCCGGTAGTAGGCATGGTAGGGGTCGTTGGGGTTCAGGAAGTTGAACTTCGGGTTATTTATCTCATTCTGACGAATTCGGGCTTCAAATTCTGGCCCATTTCTGGGGATGAAAAAGAGAAATTGTTAAAATGAATGGGCATCAACTCAAATGGAAATGTCTCTTTCAGAGTGAGATGTGTTGAGGCATCAGCCCCTCAGCAGAGAGTTTTCTCTGCACATGGGAGGAGTTTATCCCTCAGGAACTCACACCCAACACAGCAGCCAGCTGGATACACACGACTTAAAGGCATTTGTCCTCCTAATTTTGTCTCTAATGTGAATATTCCTTAAGGCAGTTAAAAACTCACACTCACAAGCGTCCCACAATCTCACCTGGCTGCACACAAAGGCCATTTCCTGGACTGACTGGATGAAGTTCACAAGTTACTTACTAAACTAATTTTATTTGCTCTACTAACAAGTTTTTAAGACTAATTTCAGTTCAAGAAAGATCATATAAGGAAAAAAAAATGGTAACCATGAGGCTCTACAGGGACTGACCACCCTGGAGTGCTACATTTAGGAGAGCCCCAGTCCAGGTACCATCCACTCCTCCCACTCAAAGCACGAGCTGTTTATTTTAGGGCAGTTTGGGAAAATTCACTGCTGCCACAGTGTGTTTCTCTTCATATTCCCTGGATACCTCCCAGTCTTGTTTAGACACTCCACCTCCTCCTCTTTACAATCCCCAAGGATAAACACAGTCCCTTCCTTATCCTCAGAGGAAGCCAACACTCCTTGGCAGCATTTGAGAGATGAGTTACACAATAAGTATCTTTGACTAGAGCAGCATTTGGTGATTCTCTTAAACTCACAACAGCCAAAACATTTCAGCACTAAAACACAGCCACGACTCCTCTTGGCTACAGCACCTGTAACAAGGCTTCCCTTTCCAGCTAGGATTTGTTTTCCTCCTCAGATCAATCAGAACAGGTCCTATTACTGGTTATTGCAGCACACACTACACATTTCAACAAGAATTTTATTCATTTACTACCAGTTTCTCTAGTGTGTCTTACACCTCTTCAGTAGAATTTTGTTGTTTCTTTTCCAGTCTCACTGGTCCAGACTCAAACCTTAAAATCCTTCACATAAAACCACAGGACTGTGACCTGTTTCAGCTCCTGGAACTGCACTGAAGAGGAGAAGCATGAAAATCCCTGGAATCACCAGATCAGTGTAATTTACCTGGCTACAAAGCTGGCAGTCTTGTCCACAATATTCCTGACCTCTGGAGGAGGGTAAATAATTCCCACCACGGGCTTGGCTGGTGCTGCTTCCTCTTTAGGCTCTTCTTCTGGCTGTAATAAAAATTATTTCATTACAAAAGGTGAAGGGGTGTCAGAATTAGGCATTCCAAAGAGCAATCCCAAGGGAACACAGGGCCATTTATCCATCCTCCTCCTCAGCCTCCCAGGCACTGAATTCTTCCTGACACAAGATCTGGCTGAACAGCCTGAACCATCCATCCCACTAATTAATTCCTTGGTTTTTCAGGGTGGGAGACATTTGTCTGCCTGTCAGGGGCACCCACTGCAGGGACAGGGACAGGGGGACAACAAGGGAGGCCCTCCTGTGGAAATCAAAACAATTCCTCAGGGCATTTTTACCATCTCAGCCTCAACCCTGAGTAGCTTCGCAAATATTTAAAGGGGCTCTAACAACACATCCTGGAATATTTCAGCATTCCTAACCAGGTGTGGAAGTTCTGAATATTCCTAGAGGTGTGTGGGACTATAAGGAAGTAAAACCTGAGTGATTAAGTCCACGTTAAATAAAACACAGCTTTTAATCCTACTATGTTTGCATCAAAAGCTGTTTCATAGAGAAAAGCTCTGCAGGGTGTTTTTCTCACTGATATTACAGGAGGATCCAAACTAAAATCCCAGAACCCTCCCTGTGGATGGCTTTCTATTCCAGTAAAACCAGAGGCTGATCTTTGCAGGATACTAAAGATGTTACTCCTTCCCTCACCAAGCAGCTTTCCAAGAAAAGCTGTTATAAATCAGAACAGGTCTATGGGAAACTTTTATAATCCTAGCAGGGACAGTCAGGGAAAACTTAAAATCCCAGTAAAGCTCCCAGCTCTGCCAAATCTATAGGGACTCCAAGGGGAAAAACAATCCCAAGTCAAACTGATCCCTGGGAGTATCCAGGGCCAGGCTGGATGGGGCTTGGAGCAACCTGGGATAGCAGAAGGTGTCCCTGCCCATGGCAGGGGGTGGGACTGGATGGGCTTTAAGGTCCTTTCCCACCCAACCCATTCCATGATTCCATGAAATATGACCTTGATAAAAGTGTTTAAAGAGAAGGGTACCATGAATATTTTTAGGTTTCATTCCCACTCCCTCAGAACATGATCCTGAGGAGCTGAAGGATCAGGCAGCACCACACTTGAGATGCTGAGTTGCCTTGGTAACGTCTGTGCATGAAACTCAGGAGTTTTTTTGGGGGGGGAAGCCACAATTTTCCTCCTGAATGTGTTAATACGCCCAATCACCCAAGGTTTTCAGTGGGATCAGCTCCCTCTCCATCTCCACGAGGGCTGATGCTGCTGTGTGAGGGTTGGGACAGCAGCTCCAGCTGCATGGGAGCTGTATTCCCATTTCAGGAAAGGTGGGAAGGATACGAATAAGGACAAGACAGAAAGGATCCAGGAGACTACTGGGACACACAGGAATGCCATGCTCCCTTGGACATTTAATCCTTCCATGGGCTGCTCCCAGAGCTGTTGGTGACCCTCCACACCCATCACAATCACAGCCCTGGGGCACTGCCAGGAGAGGGCTCAGCACCCACCCGGCCCAGCAGGACGGAGCTGCCTGGTGAGGAATCCTGGAATGCTTTGGGTTGGAAGGGACTTTAAAGCCCATCTCATCCCACCCCCTGCCATGGGCAGGGACACCTTCCACTACCCCACGTTGCTCCAAGCTCTGTCCAACCTGGCCTTGGACACTTCCAGGGATCCAGGGGCAGCCACAGCTTCTTTGGGCAGGGCCTCTCCACTCTCACAGCCAACAATTCCTTCCCAATCTCCCATCTATCCCTGCCCTCTGGCACTGGGAAGCCATTCCCTGTGTCCTGTCCCTCCATCCCTTGTCCCCAGTCCCTCTCCAGCTCTCCTGGAGCTCCTTTAGGCCCTGGAAGGGGCTCTCAGGTTTCCCTGGAGCCTTCTCTTGTCCAGGTGAACCCCCCCAGCTCTCCCAGCCTGGCTCCAGAGCAGAGGGGCTCCAGCCCTTGGAGCATCTCCGTGGCCTCCTCTGGACTCGCTCCAGCAGCTCCACGTCCTCCCTGTGCTGGGATCCCAGAGCTGGAGGCAGCTCTGCAGGAGGTGTCTCACCTGAGGGCTCGGGGGGCGTCAATCCCCTCCGAACCAGCCACGCACAGGGCAGAACTCCCGCCTCCCCCACACCCGCACCGAGGGGTCAGCGCGAGAGGCCAGACCCGAAACACCCGCGGTCCGCCCCGTTTTACGCCCCCACACCCCATCCTCTCACGGCCCCCCATCCCCTCACAGCTCCCCATTCCCGCACCGGTTTGCTCTCGGCGGGGGGCGCGGGCTGCGCCGGCGGCACGGCCTGCACGGGTCCGGCCGGCATGGTGCTGCTGGGCAAGGCAGGGGCGCTTCCCCGCGGGGCCGATCAGGGACAGCCGAGGATCGATCAGGGTCGGGAGCCGAGCGGGATCTGCCGGGACCGTCCAGGCCCTGTCGCGACACCGGCACCGACACGGGCGAAATGGCGGCCGCGGGCCCCGCGCTGCGCGTGCGCAGCGGAAGTGACGCGCGGCCGCCAGGGGGCGCACAGTGCCGGGGCGTAGGGGGGAGACGACACAGCGCGCGCGCGCCGTGGGCCGCTCATGGTACGGCGGCTCCCGCGGGGGGAGCCCACACAGAGCAGGCGCGTACCACTGCGGGGCGGGGGGGAGGTTACCATGGCAACAGGGCCGGGACGCCGCGGCCTGGGCCGGGACGCCGCGGCCTAGCCCGGCCCGGCCCCTTCTCCCCACCGTTCACCCTGTTTCCTCCCGGTTCCTCCCAGTTCCCTCTGCTTCCCCCGCCCTCCTGAAGCCCCCCGCGCCCGGTACCACCGTGCCGGTCCCTCTCCAGCGGGCTGTCCCGGTAGGGCGTTCCCTCCATCCCACACCCGGTGCCCCCTCAGCACCCTGGCCTGGTGGCCCCGTGGTTCCCAGCCCGTGTCCCACCGCCCACCATGGCGCACCTCCTGGGCCACCGCGGCTGCATGGAGAGCCTGCGGGCCGACCTGCAGGACCTGCAGGCTGCCATTGCCGACGTGACCTCCCGGGCCGGCGCCGTGCGCTTCCCGTCATGGAAGTTCCCCGACAAGGTGTCCTGCGACCTGGACATGTCGCTGCTGCTGCAGCGGTACAGGCACAGCGAGAGCGAGCCCGAGTTCAGCCAGCACTCACATGTGGTGCTGCTGGAGCTGCTCATAGACAGGTGAGACAGCCCTGAGCACCCCAGAGGGAAAGGGGGTGCGGGTCCAACCTGCGGAGCTCAGCCAAGTCCCTGGGGCAGCTTTGGGCACCTCGGTACAATAAGGACATAAAGCTGTGTCCAAAGGAGGGCTGGGAGGATGGTGAAGGGCCTTGAGGAGAAGCTGAGGGTGAGGGCACTTGGCTTGTTCAGCTGGAGGAGACTGAGGTCAGAGCTCACCAGGGTCTGCAGCTTCCTCATGAGGGGCAGGCACTGAGCTCTGCTGTGTTTGACCTGTGACAGGACCCAGGGAATGGCTGGAGCTGTGTCAGGGCAGGCTCAGGTTGGATCTCAGGCAAAGGTTCTTCCCCCAGAGGCTGGTTGGGCACTGCCCAGGCTCCCCAGGGCAGTGGGCACAGCCCCAAGGCTGCCAGAGCTCCAGGAGGGTTTGGACAACACTCTGAGGGCCAGGGTGGGATTGTTGGGGTGTCTGTGCAGGGCCAGGAGTTGGACTGGATGATCCTTGTGGGTCCCTTCCAACTGGGATATTCCATAATTCTATGAAGTCTTTTGGACGCTTTCTCCCACATATTTCCATGATAAGCAGTGCCAGCATCTCAGCACTTCACCCTCATGCCGTGCAGCTCAACCCTGAGCTTTAAAACCCAACTCCTCTCCCTGCTCAGAGCTCCAAACTGGCCACAAAGGAGCAGAGCCAGCCACTGCTCCAGCTGGGAGCTGAGGGCACCTGGGCAGATGGGACAGGCTTGTTAACCTGCCTCCCAAAACCTTGGAAACACTCGGGCACAGCTACACTGACAGCCCTGGGAGGGCAAAGCCCCTCCTGCAGTCTGGGTGCAATAAATACAGCCCTGGTTCAAAAGATGAGCCATTCCCTCACAGCTGCTGGCCCTAAAAATTAGGATTGGTGCCCCAAAACTTTAGAGAGAGCCTAATCAGAGCCAGTGTGCACAGCCTGACTTTGATCCCACCAAATGCTGCTCCATGCAGTGATCTCGGCCGGGGGGGGAGGTCCCGGGGGCACCAATCCCACCCTCCTGCGCCTCACTGGCTTTGTGCAGGGGATGGGGAGGGGGCCAGCAACCTCTCCTGCCTCCCATTCCTGATCCCTGTGGCTCCAAGGCGTGTTCTCCTGCCGGGACAGGCTCCTGCTGCTGCTGCAGAGCTTCACGGGCTACGCGGAGATGGTGCTGTGCGGGCGCGCGGTGCCGCCGGCGCGGGGCCCGGGGCCCTGCATGTCCGCGGGGCTCACGGCCAGGAGGTTCTGGAGCACCATGCTGAGACTGGGGGCCTTCTGCCAGCAGCTCCAGCACCAGGTGGGACATTTGGGGTCACCCCCCCCGGGATTTGGACCGTGGTCCTTCTCTGGGACATCCTGTGCTCCAACCCTTTGAGTGCTGACCTGTGTGTCACATCTGTCCCACACTGTCCCCTCCCCGCCCAAGTCCCTTCCCTCCCCTACTCCCAGCCGTGCTGCTGGATCCATCCTCCACCAGGATCTTGGGATGGGTGACCTTGGCTGCCTCTATAGCTTGGAAAATATTCTCCTCCTGCCAAAATGCTGCAGTTCTGCCGACCCCACTGAGGGGCTGAGTTGCTTCAAATCTGTGAAATAACTGGTGGTAAAAACACCGCGTCCCTCCCCTGCATTTTATTTTCCCCAAAAAGTTCTTTCTTATGGAGAAGTCTCACAATAACCCATGTGGCACACCCAGGAGACAGCACAGGGGGTGGGAAAGAAGGGATGGTCACAAGAAGGGGAGGTGGGGAGCAGCTTCTGCTGCTGAGGCCACCCCTTGGTCACTGTCCCTTGGCTGCACTGCTGTCCCATTCCCACAGCTCACACCTCGGATTTGGGCTCTTATGGATCGTTTCCAGTTCTATCTGGGCACTGGTCCTGTTCTGTGCTCTCTCCCTCAGGACAAGGATTGCAGGAAGGAGATCCCCACACAGCAATCTCCTCCTCACTCTCTGGGCAGTTCGGGGAGCTCCCAGCCCAGGGCTGGCCCCAGCCTGGCCCAGGGCACCCGCAGTGTCCCCACACAGACCTCGAGGTGCCCCCCGCGCTCCTGTGACAGCTGCTCCAGCGCCCAGGCCAGCCTGCGGGAGGTGGGCAGAGCCATCACCAGCCTCTGCCAGAGCCAGAACATCCCCTCGGCCCTCAGCAAATTCCAGGGGGTGCTGGAGGACAGCACGGGGAGAAGGAGCCTCTCTGCGACAGACCTGAGCTACTGGGCCACGGAGCAGAGCAAGGATCTCTCCCGGATCAACAAACACCTCCAGGAGCTGCTGCAGCAGCTGAACCCGGTGAAGGCTGAGCTGGAAGAGATGGGGAAACAGAAGGAGGAGCTGAGGAAACAGGTGGAGGACTTTTCCCGGAAGCTGCAGGCGGAGAGGGAGACCCAAGTGCAGCAGCAGAGGAAGGCAGAGCAGAGCCTGAAAGCCAAGGACAAGGAGCATTCGGAGGCTGTGGCCAGGCTGCAGCAGGATAAGGATGATCTAAGGAGAGGTACAGAGCTGTTCCCAGCATTCTCTCCCAGGCCTGGGGGTATGTGCAGGAGAAGCACAGAGTTCATGGGCAAATTTGGGCCCCACCACCAGGAGCAGGGCTTTTGCCATGGATTTTTGTTGGTGCTGGGGGATTTTCCCTGGTCTGAGGATAATCCCAGGCAGCAGGAGCTGGTTGTCCATGTCCTGTCACTGCCTCCTCCCTGCTGCAGCACAACACAATCACTGGATGAAAAAATTTTGGTGGGGCTGTTTTCTGCTTCACTTCAGTTTTTTTGAGGAACTGATTAATTGGAGGGTTTTTTTATGCTGATTTAGGAGCAGCTCTGCTGGAGGAGCGACTCTCCACCCTGAAGGAGGAGCTGGAGGTGAAGCAGGCAGCTCTGCAGGAGCTCGGTGAGGACCCCAGGGTCACCCAGCACACACATTTCCCCCACCCTTGTCCCTCTTACGGTGTTTCACACCCACGTAGCCCCCAGTGCACCCAGATCAGGCTGTAGAGCTGGTAGGGATGGGCAGAGGAAGGGACTCCTTCACAGCAGCGCCCCAGCATCACCCAGTGCAGAATGGGCTGCTGCTGGTAGAGATCTAGGGGGTCACAGCTGTCCTGTCAGACCTTCCCCCCCTTGCCAGGACCTGTGCAGGGCGTTGGGGGCCCCTAAATCATAGAATAATGGAATGCTTTGAGTCAGAAGGACCTTAAAGCCCATTCAGATGCACCCCCTCCCATGGGCAGGGACACCTCCCACTAGCCCAGGTTGCTCCAAGCCCCGTCCAACCTGGTCTTGGACACTTCCAGAGATCCAGGGGCAACCACAGCTTCTCTGGGCAACCTGGGCCAGGGCCTCCTCACTCTCACAACAATTCCTTCCCAATATCCCATCTCTCCCTGCCCTCTGGCAGTG
>NW_020898040.1:402657-410029 GCF_003984885.1 Neopelma chrysocephalum
CCCAGCTCTCCCAGCCTGGCTCCAGAGCAGAGGGGCTCCAGCCCTGGCAGCATCTCTGTGGACCTTCCACTTGTTGCCCCCTGCCCAGCCTGGGCCACAGCCGCTGTGTCTCCCCAGAGCTCACCAAGACCACCTTGCTGGAGGAGATGAGGACCACCATGGTGGCCCGGAGCCAGATGCTGGAGCTGGAGGAGAAGGTGCAGATGCTCACAAGCCAGCGGGACAGCCTGGAGCAGGAGCTGAGTGCCACCAGCTTGGAGCTGGAGAAGGAGAAGGTCCGAGTGCAGAGTGTGCTGCTGCACGAGGAGGTACGGCCGGCCCGGAGTGCCCCCCACGTCAGGGCAGGGGGGAGCGGGTGCCACAGCCCCACACAGCCTCACCCACCCCCACAGTCCCTGCAGGCCAAGCAGAAGCTCCTGCTGCAGCAGCTTGACAGGCTGGACCGGGAGCGGGAGGAGCTGCAGAACAGCCTGGGAGAGGCCGAGGAGGACAAGGCCCGGCTGGAGGAGCAGCTGGAGCAGAGCCGGGAGCAGAGCGGGAAACAGCTCCAGGCACAGCAGGTGAGAGCTGGTACCCAGGTGTGGGACACAGCTGTGCCACGGGTGTGTCCAGAGCCACTCCCACAGCCAGAGCTTTCCAGGAGGGGCACTCTGGGTGACAGGGTGACATTGCCACATGGTCATCCCTCCTGGGACTCTCCCTCAGCCCCTTGCAGACAGGTCTCCACTGATTTTTTCCCACACCCAAGGCATCAGAAAGGGACACCTCACGCTGCTCCCACATCTCCAGTGTGCCCATTCCTAGACATATTCCATGGTCAGTGCTGCTGCTTCCAGGTCACACAGGGACCTTAGAGCCAAGACCCTGCGCATTATTCCTGTCCCTTTCTCAACTTCATGGGACAACCTTATCACATGAGGAAAGGGAGGGAGCTTTCCATGGAGGTCTGAGTGCTCCCATGGGATTCCTCATCCTGCAAACCTCCCCTCCTCCCCACTGTGCCATGCAGGAGCTGCTGGACACGCTGCAGCAGGAGAAGCTGGCCCTGGAACAATCCATCCTGGAGCTGCAGACAAACATGTCCCGGCTGGAGGAGCAGGCGCAGGAGCTGAGGGAGCGGGAGAGGCTCCTGGTGTTCTTCCCTGAGCTCCATGTCCCCGCCGAGGCGCAGGTTGAGAGTAAGGGAGTAGCAACACCCTGGGCTAGTGCCTTTGGGGTCTCCCAGGGGATCCTGCTGGCCCCAGACACGCCGTTTGTCCCACTGATATCCAGGAAGAGCTCAGGCCCTGGGCTGTGCTAAGCTGTGACCGTCCCAACATGCTTCCCTATGTGGGTGCCATGCATCCCACCCCCAGGCCAGGAATTACAGCAGGACCAGGACATGGCAGAGCTTCATTTGCCCACAGGGTTTGGGGTCCCAGCTGCCACCTCCCAGGCTGTGCCCGTGCTCCCAGGCTGGGGCAGGCTCCTTCCCTTGGCAGGCAGGAGGGATGCCCACACCTCTGAGCAGGCTGAGCTCCGTTGGATTTTGCCTGCAGGCACTGGGAACTTGACGGAGGACATGGAGAATCAGCTCCAGGCCAACAGCATCCGGATCGGGGTGCTGGAGCGGGAGAACGCGCGGCTGGGCGCTGTGCTGGCCAAGGTGAAGGCGGCTGCCCAGCAGGGCGTGCTCAAGGTGAGCTGGGGCCATGGGGCAGAGGGGTGGGTGCTGTGCACCCCAAAACCACTCCATGGCCCCCAGACATCCTCTGGGGACCCCAGGAGGGCCGGGCCGGGATCCTCATGCTGCTGGGAGGTCACTCTGCTTTAACTGGTGTTGGCCGAGGTGCCCAGGGCCGGTTCCAGCGGTGACACCTCCAGGCCAGAGGCTGAGGGCTGTGACTGGAGCTGAATGCTGGGGAGATGTGGAATTTCACCCCCTCTTCTCTTCCCTGCCTCAGCTAATCCCACAGGCCCAGCTGGGGTCCCAGCTCCAAGGGAAGGCCAGCGGGCAGGACACAGGGTGAGTAGGAGCCCAGAGAAAGGGGCTGGGAGTTTCCCTGCTCTTCCTCTTCTCTAACTGCTCCCACCACTGCAGGAGGCCCAGCAGGGGAGGCAGCAGCGACAGCAAAGACAGCAGGGACAGCAGAGGGATGCCGGGATGCATGGACAAGGCCTGGCATCGAGTTCCCAACAGCCAGCACTCCAAGCTGCTCCGGGCAGAGCCCACATTCCAGGCCAGACCCAGCCTGTCGCTCCCAGTGGGACGCCTGGGGCTCGACCTCCCTTGCACCACACGGGGACCTACCACAAATAAACACTGATGAGCTGATCTTCTAACAGGGAAATGAACTGTTCCACGAGCAGCCACCTGCCCTGCCCAGGGGGATCTCGTTACCAGGTCTTTGTGCGTCAGAAATGCACATTCCCTTGGGAAACCTGGGCTCTGCCTGTTCCTTGTGGAGCTGCTCCAGGGACGTTCCTGGGCACTGGAGCTCAGTCACCCATGGCTACGCTGCTGTTGGAGGCCCCAGCACAGCCCTGCCCGTGCCAATGCCTGGGCACTGTGTGTGTTAGTTCCTGCCAGGAACCATTCCCAAGAGGGGACTGGGATGTGGCCACACTTGGAAGAGGAAGGCAGAGCTGGGCTGGGATGAAGGAATCCCAGCCGCTCTTGGCCCACCAGCACAGCCACAGCCTGGAACAGTCATTCCTCACTCCATGAGCACCCAGAGGGGCTGGGGACCACCAAGGCACTGGCACAGGCTGGCCCTGACCTCCGAGCTGCCCCACGAGCCCCACACAAGCCACACAGCCAGTCCTTGCTCTGTGTTTAATAGGGATGGACACGTGCCACGCTGCAGCCTGTGGGGCAGGAGCCAGACAGGGCTCATGGCATGTCCCCACTCACTGTGTTGGGTGAGACGAGCCCAGTGGTGGCTCTGCAGTCAACTCGTGCCGTCCTTTCTAATAAGTTACTATAAATAAAGCATCCTTGCCCCCTGCCCTCCCACAGCAGGGCCGTGGGTCACCCCGCAGTCCTGCCAGCCCCAGCCCTGGCAGGTCTGTCCCCCACCTCCCCAAGGGGCTGGTGCCACAGCTGGGCTCTGCCCACCCTGCCATGGCCACCAGCAAATAGACAAAAAACCCAAGACTTAGAAAAATTCCCATAAGCAGGGCAAGGGTGGCAGGGTCAGGACTCTCCCTGCCCCCAGCCCCCAGCCCATTACACCCATGGGTGCCCCCGCAGCTTCCCTACCCGGCACTGCCCATCTGGACCTCCCACCCCTCTACTCACACCCATCGGAGAGCCCCGAGTCCTTCCCTCTGCAGTGTCCGGGCGCTGTGGTGGCACAGCCACACTGACCCAGCTCTGGCAGCAGGTGCCACTCACTGGGCACCCCCTGTCCCCTCCCTCACCCCGGAGTGGCCGTGGGTCTGTCCCTGGAGTGTCCTCGGGCCCGCTAGCTGTCCGTGCAGCAGTTCCCTGCAAGGGAGAAGGGTGGAGAGCCATGGCACAGGGAGCCTGGAGGGCTCTCAGTGCTCCCCAGCCCATGCCCCAGGGTGACCAAGGGGTCCCGGCCAGGTGCCATGGCAGTTCTCACCCAGGATGTTGCGCTTGCAGAGAGGGCAGGTCTGCTGCAGCAGGAGCCAGGGATCCACACAGTCCCGGTGGAACTCGTGGGAGCAGGGCAGCACCCGCAGCCACTGCCGGCAGGGAAGGGAGGGCACATGTGAATGGACCCAGCAGGGACACAGCCAGACCCTGGCAGGGACACAGCTGGACCCTGACAGGGACACAGCCAGATCCCAACAGGGACACAGCCAGACCCTGGCAGGGACACAGCTGGACCCGGCAGGGACACCTCATCCCAGGGTGGCACCAGCACCGGTGTCCCCAGGGCAGGCTCCAGGCCCCCCCAGTCCCACCTGGCTCTTGTGGAACTGGTCCAAGCACACAGCACAGCTATCGATCTCGCAGGCCCGGCTCCGCGGCGGCTTCCCGGGGTGGTACCGCCGGGTTTTCAGCGCCAACAGCCGCCGCCGAATGTGCTGCTTCAGGTCCAGCTGCAAGGGCAGAGTCAGGGGTCAGGGGCAGAGCCAGGGGGCAGGGGCAGAGCCAGGGGGCAGGGGTAGGCCCGCCTGCCACTGCCCCCAGCACGGGGCACAGCGGGGACATTCCCACCTCGGCATCCTGCTCCGACAGGTCCTGCCGCGACTGGCGCTGTGCCTGCACCATGACCCCGGTGCAGAGCAGCAGGGCGATCAGCAGGATGGTGTTCCACAGCTGCTGCAGGTACTTCTGTGGGAATGGCATGGTGGGGGGGTTAAGCTGGAGACCTCCCCCTGCTCCCGGCCCCGCCAGGACCCCACCGGTGCCATACCTGGACCTGTGAGCTGCTCTCCCCAGGGCAGATGACCCCCTGCCACTCCCCATAGAGGCCCCCTCGGGACAGGCCACACGTGGACCACAGGGTGAGGGTCACCCCCTGCAAGGCAGGACATGGCATTGCTGATGGCCACGGCAGCGTCCGGTGACGGGAGCACACGTGTTCCGGGGAGGAGGAACGGTGGCACTGCCACCTGCCCCGCTCCCACGGGGACACTGGGACACTCTGGGGCTGGGCACTGCACCCCCCAGCTGCTCCCCGTGCATCGGGGAAGTTTGGCTGGGCACAGCCAATGCCCTGCCCTCCCACTGGGAGAGAGAGGAAGAGGAGGAGGAGGAAGGACCTACATACCAGGTTCTCCAGCAGCACCGCCTGGTATGTGATCTTTGCTGTGGCCCGGAGCCCACTGTGAGCAAAAAGGAGCATCAGTTCCATGGGCACAGCAGGATCTGGGCACAGACTATAATGCCAGGGAGCACCCCCTTCCCAGAGGGACTGGTAGATGGGGATCAGGGGGAATAGAGGAACACACAGGAGGTGACAGCAAGACACTCCCTCCCCAGCCATGCCCAACCCTCAGTGACCCTGCCCAGGGCTCTTCCTCCCAGCCCTGTGCCTCAGTTTCCCCATCTATGACTCCAAGGCAGCAATCCCAATGTCCCACATGTCAGGACGACCGAGGGGGTCCCACCGCTGCAGCTGGTGAGGACAAACACCCCCAGGAGTGTTGGGGATGCTGGTGCCATGCCAACAACCAGCCAGGCTGGATAATTTGTACCAAGAGTCCTAAAGCTCTTGGCTGAGGCCACTGTCACCCCTGCTGCCATGTGAGGACCCACGGAAGGGCTCTAGCCCTGGGGAAGGGCTGGATCTGACCCAAACCTCTGCTGGAAACACGTCTCAGCCTGGCACAGTGCAGGCCACACCAGCCCAGCAAACGTGACACGCTGGGTAAGAGATCCCCAGGGCAGCACAGCTGGGTGGGGGACCAGGCAGGGACCAGGAAGGTATAGGGCAGGGACCAGGTAGGTATAGGGCAGGGACCAGGCAGGGAAAGGCAGTGCCCAGCCCGTACCGCAGCAGCGCTCCCAGCAGCCTGGTGACGTTGTCGGAGGACTGGATGATGATGACGGGTTTGGCGAGGAGCTGGGACACGTCCAGCTGCAGGGGGAGGGGGGCAGAGCCATCAGGGGGGCCCGACCCTGGCCCAGCCCCCCAGAGGCACTGCCCTACCTCCCGGATGGCGTTCTGGTTCAGCGCCAGGATGAGCAGGGCCGAGGCCCCCAGCACCAGGGCTCGCTTCATCTGCGAGGACAGAGGGGACACGCTCAGGGGGCAGCTCAGCGTGTCCCCTGCCAGCCCCTGTCCTGCTGCAGGGAGCACCCCATGCCTCTTTGAGGTCACAGGGAACTGAAAAGGGCCCTGTCAAGGACCCCCCTGGCACCAAGCACAAGCCAGAACCCCCAGCATCTGGTGAGAAGACACTCCAAGTGACACCTCTGAGGGCTTGCGACCCACCAATACCACGGCAGCCCCCAGGCCAGGCAGAGAGAACGAGGACTAGGGCCAGGCAGAGGGGACAGGGATGGGCAGAGGGGACAGAATCGGGCAGAGAGGACAGGGATGGGCAGAGGGGACAAGGATGGGCAGAGGGGACAGGGCTGGGCAGAGGTGACAGGACGGGGCAGAGGTGACAGGGCCCGGCAGAGGGGACAGGGATGGGGCAGAGGGGACAGGGGCCGGCAGACAGGACAGGGATGGACAGAGAGAACGAGCACCGGGACCAGGCAGGGGGGACAGAGATGGGCAGAGGGGACAAGGCCAAGCAGGAGGTCACCTTGGTGACGACGGCGGTGGTGAAGGACTCCTCTTTGGCCCCGCGGGGGCCCTCGGGTGGCTCCTCGGTGCCCACGGGCACCACCCCAATCCAGCTGTCGGCACTGCCCAGCTCCGGCTCTGCCTCACCCACCTGGGGTACGGCAGGGACCAGGACAGCCAGGATGGACACAGAGGCTCTGGGCACCCCCCAAAGCACAGGGTGGCACAGGGGACAGGGCCTGGCCTGCCTGCACCTCCCCTGTTCTGCTGGGCACCCCCAGGCAGCGGGACCCCCTCACTGCTCAGTGTCCCCCAGTGCCCCTGGCCTCCACACCAACCCCCAGCGCCTCCCAGTGCCCTCCACTTCCCACTGCTCCACAGTCCCCATTCCCCTCCCAGTGCCCAAAGATACCCCCAGTGCCCACTGCCCCAGTTCAGACCAATCCCCCTCCCTCGCACATTGACCACTAACTCCCGCCAATGCCCACTGCCCCCCAGTGTCTCCCAGCGCCCCTCAGTTCCCACTGCTCCCCCTCCATCCTTCCCACCCAGGCCCCACAGCCCCTCTCTCCACTGCGCAGTGCCCCCCAGTACCCACCGCTCCCCCTCCGTTCCTCGCCCGTGCCCCCCGCCCTCCCTCAGCCCCATTCCCGGTCCCCCTCGCTCACCAGCACCAGGCGGCCGCGGATTTCCATCTCCTCCCGCTCCCCCCGCGGGCCCCCCCGGCCCGGTCCGGCCCCGCCTCCCCCCGCGCCCAGCACGGCCCCACGCAGCGTGTACGAGCCGCCGGGCGCCGCGGCCTCACCGCCGGCCCCGTCCCGCTCCGGCCCCGCCGGCCCGGGCCCCGACACGGCCACCTCGACCCGTGCGGGGGTGGCGGGGCCCGGCCCGGCGCGGCCCAGCGCCAGCAGCGGGGCGAGCAGGGCCGCCCGCAGCGCCGCCATGGCCGCACCGCCCGCACCGCGCCGCAGCGCCCCCTGCCGGACGGGAGGACTGCCCGCACCGCCGCCATGGCCGCACCGCCCCCAGCGCCCCCTGCTGGAGGGGAGGACCCCCCGCTCCGCCCGCTGCGGGCAGGGGGAGCCCGAGAGACCGAACCGGGAATGGGACTGGGATCGGGATAGGGATAGGGATGGGGATGGGGATGGGGATGGGGATAGGGATCGGGATAGGGATGGGGA
>NW_020898040.1:410129-410503 GCF_003984885.1 Neopelma chrysocephalum
CCTGCCGGACGGGAGGACTGCCCGCACCGCCGCCATGGCCGCACCGCTCCCAACGCCCCCTGCTGGAGGGGAGGACCCCCCGCTCCGCCCGCTGCGGGCAGGGGGAGCCCGAGAGACCGAACCGGGAATGGGACTGGGATCGGGATAGGGATAGGGATGGGGATGGGGATGGGGATGGGGATAGGGATAGGGATAGGGATGGGGATAGGGATAGGGATAGGGATGGGGATGGGGATAGGGATAGGGATGGGGATGGGGATAGGGATGGGGATGGGGATGGGGATAGGGATGGGGATGGGGATGGGGATAGGGATGGGGATGGGGATAGGGATAGGGATAGGGATGGGGATGGGGATAGAGATAGGGATAGGGAT
>NW_020898040.1:410603-426480 GCF_003984885.1 Neopelma chrysocephalum
GGATAGGGATAGGGATAGGGATGGGGATGGGGATGGGGATGGGGATATGGACAGAGGCAGAGACTGAGATGGGGAAGGGGGTGAGGACCTGGATGAGGATGTGGACCAGGATAAGTACAGTGACAAGGAGCAGGGACTGAGACTGGGACAGGGACAAGGACCAGGACAGGGGTAGGGAGGGGGATGAGAACAGAGACCAGGAGAGGGATAGGGAGCTGGGACCAGGACTGAGATGGGGAAAAGGGCTGAGACCAGACTGGGCAGCGGGACAGGGAAGGGACAGGAATGGCACTGGGAACAGGGAGAGGGACAGGGAGCAGGATTGAGACTGACACAGAGACAAGGGGCAGGACCGGGACAGAAACTGGCACTGGGACAGGGACAGGGCAGTGACAAGGAGAGGAATGAGACCGGGACAGGAACAGGGGTGGGGACCAGGAGGAGGATGGGGAGCAGGAGAACGACAGGGACTGGGAGCGGGAGAGAGACGGAACTAAGGCTGGGACCAGGATGGGAACTGGCACCAGGACAGGGAGAGGGACAGGGACTGAGATAGGGACAGGAACCAGCACAGGCAGCAGGACAGGGACAGAGATGGACTCTGGGACCAGGAAAGTGATTGACACCAGGAGAGGGAGAGGAAGAGGGAGAGGGAGAAGGAGAGGGAGAGGGAGGAGGAGAGGCAGAGACAGGGACAGCTGTGGACACACAGCCCATCTCCATGTGGATGTGGGGGCACACGGGGTACCATGGGAACAGAGGGACACGTGTGCTCTGGGGGACACAGCCAGGAGGGAACAGGGACACACAGCCCTGCACACATGGGCACCCCATCCGTGCTACCACAGCCATGGCACACACCTGGGTGACAGGCACACACACCTGGGTGACAGGGACACACAGCTGGGTGACAGGGACACACACCTGAGCAACATGGACATGCAGTTGGGTGAAAAGGGACACACACTTGGGTGACACAGGCACACCCCTGGGTGACAGGGACACACACGTGGGCGCCAGGAACACACAGCTGGGTGACATGGACACACACCTGGGTGACATGGTGGCACACCTGGGCGACACAGGCACACACTGGGGTGACAGGGACACACACCCGGGCAACAAGGACACACACTGACACCTGAGTACCCCAAAACCCCACTGCCTCCCACCCCTGACACCTCAACACCCCCACCCCAGCAGGTGCCAGACACTCTCGGCCCAGCTCCTGCCACGTGTGCCCGGCTCATGTGCCACCGGGAGGATTTGCCGGCTGGATTAGCCCCGGCACGGGCCTGGGCTGACCTGCTTTGGGCAGGGGCCACACTGGGGACGGGGCTCAGGGCCATGGGACCCAGCTCTGGGTGCCGTGGGACGGGTCTGGGCGTGTCCCCGTGTCCCTGTGTCCCCGGTGTGTCGTAACTGCGGGGGTTTAATCACAGGCTGGGCACGGTTCTCCTCCCACGGCCCAACAGGAGCCGGTTTAACCACACGAAACATTCCGATTGCAACGGGCTGGCTGTGCCATAAACAACATCCAGGGGCACGGCCGGCCTGGGAACTGGTGTGGAGGACTGTGTGGGTTTGGGGAGGGACACCAAAACAGGGCCTGGGAGGTGGCTGCTGCCAGAGCTGCCCCACAGAGGGGACACACGAGGGACACGCACGGGGTGTGAATGGCTCTGGGGAGCATCCATAGGTTTGTGGGATATGATGGCTTCCTGTGGTTCCAGGGGGCATGGATGGCTCCATGGGACATCCACGGGTTCATGGGACATGCACAGACCAAAGGGACACATATGACTCCATGGCACGTGTATGGCTCCTTGGGGCATGCACAGCTCCATGGGACACAGGTGGTTCCATGGGACATCCCCAGGTCTCTGGGGGACACATGGCTCTGTGGGACATCCACAGCCCCAGGGGACATGTTTCTTAGGATTGGGGTGCTTCCATGGGATATCCTTGGACATGTATGACTTCATCAGACATCCATGGGACATCCACAGCTCCATGGGACACATATGGCTCCATTGGACATGCAGCACTTCATGGGACATCCAGCACTCCATGGGACATCCATGTGTCCATGGGGGACATGGGGGTCCATGGGACATCCACGGCTCCACGGGACATGCACAGCCTCATGGGAGGGGACAATGGGGACAGGAGAACCTTCCCCTGCTCTGGACCCCGACCAGAGTGGCTGTGGTTGCCAGGGGCTGTGGCACCTCCAGGAACCTCTTCTCCTGGCCAGGCCCCCCTTCCTGGCTGGGGTCCCCCCTCAGGGGGGTCCCCTCTCCCTGGGGACCCAGGAACTGGCAGTGGGAGGGTGACCCCCATGTCCCTGGTGCCTCTGCCCTGTCCTCTCTCTCTGGCATCCTGCCCCCAATCCCCTGTCCTCCAGTCAGTGCCTGAGCCCTCTCTCTGTCCCCTGTCCCCATCTCCCACCCCTGTCCCCATCCCCTCTCCCTGGCACGCCCTGCCCCTAGCCCTGGCTCCCTGCCCTGTGCTCTCACCCTGTCCCCACCTCTGGCCCCTGCCCCACTTTTCATCACTGTCCCCTCCTCTGTTTCTTCTCCTCCTCTGTCCCTTGTCCCTATCTCCCATCCCTGTCCCCTCTCCCTGCCACCTGCTCCACCCGCACTCCCCTGCCCTGCTGTGCCCCCCAAAGTCTCAGAGGACCCCCACCCTCCTGTACCCTTCATAACCCCCACAGACCCATACCCTCATCCCTCTCATGCACCCCATACTCCCCAAACCCTCATACTCCCTATACCCCCATGTCCCCCATATCCCTATAATCCCCATGCCCCCTATAGCCCCAATATCCCCCATACCTCCTATAGCTGCCCCCATACCCCAAGTTCCCTGAGGCCCCATACCTCTATATCCCTCACATCCCCCATACCCCCTACAGCCCCCATACTCCTTCATGTCCCACATACCCCCTAAGCCCCTCCATGACCCCATATCCCCTAGACCCCTCCATTTCCACGTACTCCCCATGCCCCCATACCCCCCATGTCTCCCTGTGCCCCAAACCCCCTATAGCCCCCCTACCCTCTATAGTCACCATATCCCCCATACCCCTCCGTGTCCCCCCATGTGCCTCATACCCCTTACAGCCCCCACATTCCCCCATACTCCCCTACAGACCCAAGTCCCCCCGTGTCCCCATATCCCCTATGCCCCCCCAAAACCCATCACCCCCGCCACCCCCCCTCCCGTGGCGGCGGCGAGCGCTGACCGTGCGGGCGGGGGTCGGGCAGGGTCCAAGGCCGCGGGGGTGTGCGGGGGGGCCGGGCCGGGCCGGGCGGGCGGGGGCGGTCCCGGGGCGGCGCTCGGAGGCTCCGCGGCCGCCGGGGCCGGGCAGAGCCGCCCGCAGCGCACCATGAGCGGCCGCGTCGGGGACCTGAGCCCGCGGCAGGCGGAGGTGCTGTCCCAGGTGAGCCGGGGCGGGGGGGGCGGGGGGCTGCGGGGGGACCGCGATGAGCCGCCCCGATGGGCTCCCGCATCCGCCGCCCGCCGCGGGCACCGGCATCACCCCCGCCCCGCACCCCAAACCTACCGGCATCACCCCCGCTCCCGGCCCCGCGGGGCTCCGCTCGCCCTAACCGCAGCCCAAACCCACCGGCATCACCCCTACTCCCGGTCCCGGGGGGCGCCGCACCCCAATCCCACCGGCATCACTCCCGCTCCTGGCCCCGGGGGACTTCCGCTCCTCCAGCTCCTCCATCCCGGATCCCAAACCCACGGGCATCATCACTGCGCCGGACCCGGGGAGCTCCTATCGCCTCCAGACCCCAACCCGGCCCAGGGGGGCTCCCACTGCCTCCACTCCCTATCCCAGACCCCAAACCCCCGGGCTGAGCCCCACCATGGTGCTGCCCACCAGGGACTCCCGGGTGGGTCCTGGGGATCCCGCTGGCTGGACCATCGCGCTGGTGACCCCACAACCTTCTCCCATCCTTCCCACGGGACTGGGGAACCTCCTGCCTCACCACAGGGCCCCTGGGACTGGGGTCTCCTGTCACCTCCATCCCACCCTGGACCCCAAACCCACGGGCTGAGCCCCTCGTGGTGCTGCCCAGTGGGGACACCTGGGTGACCCCCTGGACTGGGCACTGGCGAGCCCCATTTCCCTCTCCCACCCTTCCCGTGGGACTGGGGAACCTCCCGCCCCACTGCAGGGTTCAGGGGACCAGGGTACACCTGGAACTAGTGACTGTCACCCACCTCTGCCAGCCCCTCGTGGGGTGCCAACTTTTATCGGGGTTCACTGTACCCCAACCACAAGGGCATCCCTGAGCCTTTATCTTATCGCTGCCTTTCGGACCCAGCCAAACTCCACGGGCGGGCAATGACCCCGCTGGGTGCCAGGATGGGGGGCAGGGGCAGGCGTGGGGCACGGAGCCCAAACTGTGCCCAGTGCCAGCCATGCTCTGCCAGGAGAGGGAGGCGAGCGGCCGAACCCGTCTGTCCGCCAGCAGGGTGAAGGAGCTAATCCCGGGTTTAATTACCCCTAAATTCAGCAGGAGATAAGCTAATCAGGCTCATTAAGGGGAGGGCCTCGGCTGGTACAGAGATTTGGGCCGCAGCCTGGCCTGGGTGAGCGGGGCCACATGGGAAAGGGATCCCAGATCCCCCAAACCCCTCAGTCCTGCACCCCAACACCCTCCTGCCCACACCAGGGGGCTGTGACCCACTGGGGGATCGCTGGAGCAGGGGGATGCACAGTGACTGGCTCCATCCCAAAGGATGTTGCTGGAGGGGACTGGTCGGCCTGGCCCCAGCGGGGCGGTGACAGCCCACACTCACACCCTTGCGTAAGGGCTTGGGGACACCCGGTGCTGGTGGCCAGCCTGGGGACAGTCCCCTGCCAGGAGGTGACCGGTGATCCAGGCTGCACGTGGCAGCAGGGATGGGGCACAGCATGACCCTTCCCTGGGAACGTCCCAGTCTTGGCTGAGGGGTTTTTGGGGCGACAAGGAGGGGACGAACCTCCAGCCTTGGGGTTTCTGGGGAGGGATCAGGGAGCCCTTCACCAACTGTCCCTCTTGTCCCCGCAGTTCCGGGAGAAGCTGCAGGACGTGCTGCCCTCCCTGCCCGCTCAGGACGACTATTTCCTTCTGAAATGGCTCCGAGGTAACCCCAAAGTGTGGGGCATCCCTGGGGGGCTGGGAGACCCCCGGGGGTCCTGGGGGGGCTGATCTCTGAGCTCTCTGCTCTCTTGCAGCGCGCTGCTTCGACCTGCCCAAGGCAGAGGCGATGCTCCGCAAGGTGAGAGGGGCACCCCGCTTTTGGGGTGTCCTCGGGTTGTCCCCTGGCATGGGACAGTGCACCCCAGGCCATCAGCCCAGCCCCTCTCTCCCAAGGGTGACGTGCCCATGGGATGCACTCCGTCCCATGGGGCCCTCAAACCTCACCCCAGCTCACTCTGCCCCCCCCCCAGCACCTCGAGGTCCGCAAGCGCATGGATGCCGACAACATCATCGCCTGGGAGGCACCTGAGGTGGGTGTCCCTGGCCCCCGGGACGTGGCCCTGGAGGGGACTGTCCCCCTGAGCCCCCCCAGGGGTGTGCAGTGCCCTGAGCCCCCCCGTGCTCCCGCAGGTGATCCGCAAGTACATGTCCGGGGGGATGTGCGGCTACGACCGCGAGGGCAGCCCCGTGTGGTACGAGATCATCGGGCCGCTGGACGCCAAGGGGCTGCTCTTCTCCGCCTCCAAGCAGGACCTGCTCAAGAACAAGTTCCGGGACTGTGAGGTGCTGCGGCACGAGTGCGAGCAGCAGACCCAAAAGGTGGGCACCTGCCCGTGCCCTGCTGGCCACAAAGGCCCTGTGCCCACCAGCCCCACGGGACCACGGCCCTGCCAGCCCCTACTAGTCCACATCTGGTCCGTCCCTCCCAGCCAGCATCCTCCCCAGCACTACGGGTCCGTGTCCTATCCCCCATAAATCCACGTCTGGTCCATCCCTACCGCCCAATAACCACCCCAGCCCCACTTGTCCATCCCTGGTCCATCCCCATCAGCCCCACAAGTCCATGTCCTGTACATTTCCACCACCCTGTGTTCTCCCCAGCCCCATACATCCATCTCTGGTCCATCCCTCCCAGCCAACGTCCTCGGCCGCCAGCCCTATTAGTCCATGTCCAGTCCATATCCATCAGTCCATATCCCTGCCAGCCCCACAAGTCTGTGTTCTGTCCATCTCCCCCCCTCAATGTCCTCCCTAGCCCTATAGGTCCTATAGATCCAGGATCCCCTGTCCATCCCCCTCAGTCCATGTTCCTGCCAGCCTCACAAGTCCACATCTGGGCCTTCTCCATCACCCCATGTCCTCCCCAGACCCATATGTCCATCTCTGGTCCATCCCTACCACCCAATGTACTTGACAGCCCTATATATCCTGTATGTCCATGTCCTGTCCATCCCCCTCAGCCTGTGTCCCTGCCAGCCCATGTCTTGTCCATCTCCATCGCCCAATGTCCTCCACAGCTCTACAAGTCCACATCCTGTCCAACCCTACCAGCCATTATCCTCCACAGCCCTATAGGTCCTCTGGGTCCATGTCCATCCCCAAAACCCAGTGTCCTCATGCATCTATCTCTGGTCCATCCCTACCAGCCAATGTCCTCACTGACCAGCCCTATAGGTCATTCCATCCCCCTCGGCCCCACAAGTCCATGTCCTGTCCACCCCACCGTGGACCATGTCCCTGCCAACCTCATATGTCTGGTCCATCCCCACAACCCAATGTCCTTCCCAGCCCCATATATCCATGTCCTATCCATCCCCACGAGCTCCTGACCCCCAGCCCATGTCCCTGTCCCAGCTGGGACCCCCGGGTCCCATGATGCCCCTTGTCCACACACCAACACTTGGGAGGAGGCTGTGGCTGGAGGGGACCAGCCTGTCAGGGACCACCCCATCCCTGAATCCCCTTGCCTAATCCCCCCCATCCTCCTGCCCCAGCTGGGCAAGAAGGTGGAGATGGTGATGATGATCTACGACTGCGAGGGTCTGGGCCTGAAGCACCTCTGGAAACCAGCTGTGGAGGCGTACGGGGAGGTGAGGGGCTCCTGCCCGTCCCACTGCCCTGGGGGACCACAGGGGGACCAGGGTCGAGCCCTGGCCCTGGGGATGATGCAGTGCCCTGCAGCCCCCACCATTTTGGGGTGAGGGTCCTGGTGGCTGCATGGGATGGGTGACCTGAGCTCCCCCCATCCTGCAGCTCCTGTCCATGTTCGAGGAGAACTTCCCGGAGTCCCTCAAGCGCCTGTTTATTGTGAAGGGTGAGTTCAGCCCCGGGGCCCTGCTCCCCCTGTCCGGGTGCTGACACCCCTCTAACACCCCTCACCGGCCCCCAGCCCCCAAGATCTTCCCCGTGGCCTACAACCTGGTCAAGCACTTCCTGAGTGAGGACACGCGCAAGAAGGTCGTGGTGCTGGGATGTGAGTCCTGACCCCCCCTCGGAGCGTCCAAAACAGGGGTGACACTCTGCTGTCATCTCACCCAGGGGGATACCCCAACCCCGGGGGGCTCCCCAGCTGGGCTGGGGCTCACAGCCCCCCCAAACCCATTGTCACCCCCCAGCCAACTGGAAGGAGGTCCTGCAGAAGTACATCGACCCTGATCAGATCCCAGTGGAGTACGGGGGCACCATGACGGACCCCGACGGGGACCCCAAGTGCTCCAGCAAGGTAGGAGAGGCTCCCGCCGGATTACTTAGGGGTGCCAGGTGGTTCCCCCACGCCCACATCCTCCCTCCCCTCCCAGATCAACTACGGGGGGGACGTGCCGCAGAGCTACTACGTGCGGGACCAGCTGGCGCAGCAGTACGAGCACTCGGTGGTGGTCAACCGGGGGTCGTCCCACCAGGTGGAGTACGAGATCCTCTTCCCCGGCTGCGTGCTCAGGTGAGTAGGGCTCCGTGCCGCGGGGCGGGGCGGGGGTGACACCCTGGCGGTGCCCCCAGCCCACCGCAGGCCCCCCGTGCCCGGCGCAGGTGGCAGTTCCGCTCGGAGGGCGCCGACGTGGGTTTCGGGGTGTACATGAAGACCAAGATCGGGGAGCGGCAGCGGGCGGGCGACATGACCGAGGTGCTCCCCAACCAGCGCTACAACGCCCACATGGTGCCTGAGGACGGCTCCCTCACCTGCTCCACGCCTGGCATCTGTGAGTGACCCCGGCCCCGGGGTGCTGCCCGTGTCCCTGACCCCTGGAGTGCTGAGAGGGACCCCCAGGGTGCTCCCCCCATGTCCCTGATCCCCCAGGGTGCTCCCCTCGTGTTCCTGACCCCCGGGGGTGTTGGGGGGAACCACCGAGGTGCTCCCCATGTCCCTGACCCTTGGAGGTGCTTCCCCCATATCCCTGATTCCCCAGGGTGCTTCCCCCGATCTCCCTGTCCCCAGGATGCTCCTCCCATATCCCTGACTCCCGAGGAGTGCTTCCCCCGTGTCCCTGATCCTCAGGGGGTGCTTCCCGCGTGTCCTTGACCCTGGAGTGCTCGGGGGGGGACCCCCGGGGTTCTCCCCCTGCTTCCCTGACCCCCAGGGTGCTCTCCCCCTGTCCCTGACCCCCCGTCCCGTCCCTCCCCCAGACGTGCTGCGGTTCGACAACACGTACAGCTTCCTCCACTCCAAGAAGGTGAGCTACACCGTGGAGGTGCTGCTGCCCGACACCGCCTCGGCACAGCAGATCCAGCAGCTGGGGGACCGGCTGGGCGAGGTGTCCCTGAACCACAGCCCATAGACCCACCCCCCGCCGGGCCCCCAGGATGGCCGGGAGCTCCCCCGGAGGAGGACGGAGCCGGGGCTGAGCCCCGGAGCTGACGGACTGAGGCGAGGGCTGAGCGGGGCCGGAGGGGGCCGAGCGCCCGCAGCCCCCCCCATCTCTGTGCCTTACGTGGGTCCTGCGCCCACCCACTGCTGCTGCTGCCTGGGGTGGGGAGTAAAGGGACGGACTGAGCGGGGTCTGCTCCGGTTTGTGGCCCTCGGGCCCAGAACTGCCCCCCCAGCCCCAGATCTGCCCCTGCTGCCCACCTGCCCCAAAACTTCCCCAAAGCCCCATAACCGACCTCCAACCCCACAACTGCCCCTGCTGCCCTACCCCGGTCCCATAACTAACCCCCCAGCCCGAGAACTGCCCCCTAAACCCATAACTGCCCCTGCTGCCCCCCAGGCCCAGAATTGCTACCCCAGGCCCAGATCTGCTACCCCAATAACTGCTCCAACCCTATAACTGCCCCCCATCCTATAACTGCCCCCAACCCCATAACTTCCTCTGCTGGCCCCCAGGCCCAGAACTGCTCCCCCAGCCCCAGAAGTGCCTGCTGCCTCCAATCTTATAACTGCCCCAGCTTCCCCCCAACCCTATAACTGCCCCTGCTTCCCCCCAACCCTAAACCTGCCCCAGCTTCCCCCCAACCCCATAACTGCCCTTCCTGCCCCCAACCCCAGAACTGCCCCCGTGCCCCCATCCACGTGACCGCCGGTCACGTGCGCGGCCAGGCCCCGCCCCCACCGCCATCTCGCGGTCCGACGGGGGCGGGGCCCCCGATGACGTTCACGGGAGGGGCGGGGTTTGATGACGTTTCGGGGCGGGGCCGCGGAGGGGGCGGGGCATGCGGCGGGATCGGCGAGCGCCATGGGGGCGGCGGAGCAGGACGTGTACCGGGACACGTGGGTCCGATACATGGGTGAGCTCCGGGACAGCGGGCACCCACAGGCACGGGGGACCGGCACCGGCAGCTGCGGGAACTCCGGGAACAGGCACTGACATGGGGCACTGACACCAGGAACGGGGCACTGACACCGGGAACCGGACACTGACATTGAGCATGACACCGGGAGCCGGGCACTGACACCGGCAACTGGGCTGAGTTGACATCGGGAACTGGGCACTGGGCATTGACGCTGAGTATGACATCGGGAACGGGGCACTGACATTGAGCACTGACATCGGGAACTGGGTACCGGCACCGGGCACTGACACCGGGAACTGTGGGCTGAGATTGGGTACCAGCACCAGGAGCTGCAGGAATGCCGGGAACTGAGCACTGACTCTGGGCACTGGCAACCAGGCACTGACAGGGGAAACAGGGCACTGATACCCGGAACCAGCAGTGGGAACCAGGGCACTGATACCCAGCACTGGGCACAACAGCGGGAACCAGTACCGGGTACTGCCATTGGGTACAGGGTACTGTCACAGGGCACCAGCAGCGGGCACTGAGAGCAGGAACTGACACGGGGTACTGAGCAATGGCACAGAGTACTGACACTGGGAACTGGGCCCTGACATCAGGTGCCAGCACCCGGGGCAGGGGGCACTGGCAGTGGGATGGGGTCCTGGCACTGGGCACCGGGAACTGAGCACTGTCACTGGGTACTGACATCAGGCGTTGGGCAATGACAGCAGGAACCAGGCACTGATGTTGGTTGCTGGGCACAATGCGGGGCACCGACAGACGTGCAGCACACGTACCAGGCACTGTGTTGGGTACCAGCACCGGGCACCACACCAGAAACTGGGCACTGACACCCAGCACCATGTACTGGGCACCGCACAGGGCACTGACCCCCAGCACTGACCCAGGGTACTGGATATCACCACTGTGCACCAGCACTGAGCACTGGCACTGCACACCAGGTACCAGCACTGCAGAGCAGCACCACAACCTGGCACCGGCACCAGATACCCGTCATTGTCACTCGTGCTGGGCACCAGCACCTGTACTGGGCACTGGGACCATCCACCAGCACCACCCACAGACACTGGGGACCAGAACCCAGTTACCATCACTGGGCACTGGTCATAGACACTGATACCAGCACTGGGCACCAGTCACAGACACCAGTACTGCCACTGGGCACTGGTACCAGCACTGGGCACCAGTCACAGGCACTGGACACCAATCACAGACACCAGTACTGGCACTGGGCTCTGGGCCCTGTCGCTGGTCACCCCCAGCCCAGCTGTCTGGTGACAGTGGGGTCCAAGGAGACCCATCTGCTCCAAATCCCTCCATGCAGGATCCAGCCCTGCTTACAGTGACACAGGGACACCGGGGGAGGACAGAGGGACACTTTGGAGCGGTGACATGGGTACACAGCCCGTCCCTGTCTGTGCTGACCCCCCCATGCCCCCCAGGTTACGCCAACGAGGTGGGCGAGTCGTTCCGCGCGCTGGTGCCGGTGCCGGTGGTGTGGGCCAGCTACGGCGTGGCCACCGCCTACGTGACCGCCGACGCCATCGACAAGGGCCGGAGAGCTGCCGCCGTGAGTGCCACCCCGTCCCCACCCACCCCCACACACCCCACTGACCCCCACTGACCCCCCGTGTCCCCCCAGGCCCACGCGCAGGACCCCACGCGGGTGGGGGTGGCCGTGGTGGACACCTTCGTGTGGCAGGGCCTGGCCTCCGTGGCCATCCCCGGCTTCACCATCAACCGGCTCTGCGCCGCCTCGCTGGCCCTGCTGGGGACCCTGACCCGCTGGCCCCTGCCCCTGCGCCGCTGGGCCACCACTGCCCTGGGGCTGGCGGCCATCCCCCTCATCATCACCCCCATCGACAGGTAACGGGGACACCCCTGGGCAGGGGGGCAGGCGGGTGCCACCACCCCATCCCTGCATCCGAGGGATGGAATGTGACTTGTCTCAGTGTGGGCTTGGGGCTGGGAGCCTGGGGGGCTGGGGGAGGTGTCTCCACCCCAGAGGGGCTTTGCTGGAGTCCAACAAGGACATGTCCCTGTCAGGATGGGGATTATCCAGAGCTGAGCTGGGATTAGCACACTGAAGCTGTGCTAAGCCTTGTTTTGGTGGGGCTGGTGTCTTGGGGTCATCAGGGACAGCCCCACCCATCCCCCATCACATCCAGTACCACAGGGACCTCCCTGAGACCCCCTGCTGTCCCCTCTCCTGCCGCAGGACTGTGGATTTCCTGATGGATTCCAGCCTCCGCAAGCTTTACGGGACACCAGGAGAGCCCCCGACACCCCACTGAGCCCCTCCAGCCCTGCACACGCTGGGGAAACCAAGGCACTGCTGTGACCCACCTACTGTGACCCCTCGCTCCAGTGATGACCCCGGAGTGACCACTCTGCCCCACACTGGTCCTAATAAACCATTTCAAACGTGAGCCCTGGTGGGTGATGCTCAGGTGCCACCACAGTTGGGCTGGAGCCATGTCCCCTTCTGGGGGCACACGTGGGTCTGGCTGGGACCCAACCCATCTTGGGGGTCTCCACCCTGGGACAGGGGGTCTCTACCTGCCCAGAGCAGCCCTGGTGGCCCCACCATGTAGCCCCTCCATCTCTCCACAGCCTCATGGGACATCCTGCAGACTGTCACCCTAAGGAGCTGCCACCATGTCCATGGTCTCCAGGGACCCAAAATCCCCCCAGCTCCAGCACCACAGCCTGGGACTGTGCCACCACGCCTGGAAGTCACATCTCCAGGTACCCAGAGGAACCTGGAGGAGATGTGGCTTGTCAGTGTAGTGGCACGTCCCCATCCCATGGTGGCATCCACACGCTACCACCAGGAGAAGCTGTAGAGAAAACAAAGCCACGTTTATTGTGGAGAAAGGGGGTCTGGTCCCACCTCGCCCCGTTTCCCTGTCTCCCTGAGGACCAGGGCCCCCACCACGCTCTGCAGCTCAGCCTGGAAGGGAGACCTGTGCCTCGGTGGCCGCTGTCCCCGCCGGCGTGTGCCCAGGCGCCAGGTGGTCAGGGCCAGCCCCAGCAGCCCCCCCACCGCGGCCACCACCACCACAGCACTGCCCACCAGGGCCAGCCCGGCCAGCAGGAACCTCTTCATGGTGTGGCATGGCCCTGGGGACAGCAAAAAACACACCATTGGGGAGGTCACTGGGTGGTCCAGCACCGGGGGGGAGGAGGTTTGGGGACATGGGAGAGGGTTGGGGTGTCCCTCACCTTGGTACCACGGCACCTTCTCCTTCTGCACCAGCACTGGTCCAACTGTCTCCCGGTGGAGTGTCCCCTCACCTGGGAATGCTGTGGGAGGACGTGGCAAACACAGCCCATCCCAGGCCCAGGAGCTCCTCCCAAGACCCCAGAACAATGTGGAGTCACCATGTCCCACCCCCGGTACCTGGCAGGTGTCCTGGGAGGGTGTCACCGGGGGGACAGCTGGTGTCACAGCAGTGGCACTGGGCACTCTGGGAAGGGTCCTCCACGTTCTGCCAGCTGGGGGAGAGGACAGAACTGGGGGGGTGGTCTAGGGGTCCCCACACTCCAGCACAGGACCCACATGGTGCCACCCCAGAGGAGGTGTCCTCCAGGTGGCTCCAAACACCTCCCCAATTCATCTGCACCTTGAGGGTGCTTGGACCTGCGGTGATGCCACCAGCTGCCATCAGAGAAGAGGTGGCATCCAGCCCGCAGTGGGGTGACCTGGTTGCCCCCAGGTGGGTCCCCGTGACCAGTGGGTTCTGCTCCCAACACACCCACGAGTGCTCCAGCACCCAGCGTACCTGGCTGTGGTGTGGCTGTAGAAGCAGGACCTGGTGGCGTGTCCTTGTCCCCACGCTGTCAGCAGGCAGTGCACATAGACCTGCCGGGACACCCCCCTGCTGTGTCCTTCCTTGGAGACCCTGCTCTCCTCCCCTCCGATCCCGGGGGGCTGAGACCACGCCAGCAGGGAGCTGGATGCCTCAGGAAGGAGCTGTACGCCCCAGGAGGGACAGTGCTTTGGGAACCCCAGGTCATCCCCCTCCATGGGACCTCCATCCCACTATGTCCTTCCTTCCTCAGGGACTCTGCTCTCCTCCCACCCCACCCTACGGGGCTGAGACCACCCCGATGCCCCGGCAAGGCAGTGCTTTGGGACCCCCCAGGTCATCCCCTCTGTGGGACCTCCATCCCACCACCAAGGGCATCTCCCTGACCTCACCTCCTCCTCCTCAGCCTCACCCTCCAGCGTGGGGGCCAGGATGGAGAGTTGGAGGGCAGACCCCCCTCTCCGGTGCTGGACAGACACACTTCCCAGCTTCTCCCCGTGCAGGCACCTGTGGCAGGAGAGTGACACAGGGACATTCCCTGGCTGTCTCCAGGCCCTGGACAACCCCCTCCATCAGGAGGCCCTGCAGGACCACAGGGTGCCTGGAGAAGGGGTCCTCACTTCCCACCCCACCAGCACTGACCCCCGGCTGTTCACCACCATGAAGACCCTCCTGGAGCGTCCTGGCTGCTCCACGATGGTCCCATAGCACTGGTCCACATGGATCTTCATGGAGAAGCTGGGACTGAAGCGGACACTGGCTTCCAGATGGATGACAGAGCTGGGGCTGAGCACCAGTGGCTGCCCTGTGGCACTGGGGTCCCCTGAGGGGAGTGTGGGTTCAGTGTGACACCCCCAAACCTGTCCCACCAGAGACAGGGACACCAGGCACATCCCACACCACCACCCACCAGTGTCTTGGCCTCCATCCCTGCAGCTCCCCCATTTCAGAGCCCACCCCATCCCCCCCAGCCTGGCTCCCCTGCTCTCCAGAGCTGCAGCACCTTCCTGGACCCCCCCATGGAGCTGAGAGGCACCATGTCAGGCCCCATCAGGGTCAGAGCTGACCCCCAAAATCCCATTGTTGTATCAGACCCAGGATTAGGAACATCTCAAAGCCCTGCCATCCAAAGCCCTACACCCTCCACAAGACCGGGGGGAGCTCCTGCAGGGACAGCCACCTTCTCCTGGTGGTCCTAGTGCTGGGGCCAGCCAGGAGAACCCACTGGGTGCTGCTGGTTGAGCCCAGGGGTCTTGGCTGGACCCATCCCATGGTCTACCCCGAAAAGTTGTCCCCCAAGACCCCCAGAGCACTCACCATCCAGGAGCCTCAGGGTGAAGTTCATGATGGGCTCCTCAGAGCTGGGGTGAGCAGTAACCTCCCCTGTCCCCATGTCTGAGGACATCACCGGAGCCGTCACCATGTGACCAGGGGGTTCTGAGGCAGCTGGAGCCACAGTGGTCCCTGCAGCAAGGGGAGGGCTGAGCCAGCAGCAGCATGTCCCAGACACAGCAGGGCCACCCAGGTCCTCAGGTGTCCCCAGGACTCATGGGGGGCAGGTGACAGCAGCACAAAGGTGGGCAGAGCACCCAGGAGCCCATTAGGGGCTCCTCCATCCCCAGGCAGGAACTGCTGCACCAGGAGCATTCCCAGCACTTGACCAGGGCTGGGAACAGACCAGGAGCTGCTCATGGGGTGGGGAGACCACTGCCAGCAGCCACAGACCCCACTGGAGCCTCTGCTACCCTTCCCAAGCCTCCTAGACCTGATGGGACCTGAGGGAACTCCCGGCAGCCCCCTTGCCCCAGCCACACATCCCCAAAGCTTGGGGTCATTTCAGGAAGGCTCTTCTCCACCAAAACAACCTGCACCAGCAGGTCCAGATGACCAGCACAGGGCAAAGCCAAGGGCACCCACTACCCACCTTCCCCAGTACAACCAGTGGGGGGACTGAGGGGATTCCCAGCCCCACTCACCTGCCACCCCCAGCACAGCCCCACACAGCAGCACCACCCAGCACAGCTCCATCCCCAGTGAGCAGCAACCCCCACCCCACCACCTGGGGGTCTTTAAGGACCAGGGCTGGGTGCCAATGAGCCCCAGCTGGCACTGATGGGTTTGGGGGCTTTGTTGACCCTCTCTGCAGTCAGCAGCAACCCTACACCTGGGGCTGCTCCCACCCCTCACACCATCCCAGTCCCACCACAGGGGTCTGTGCCCACTGCCCAGTTCCTGTTCTGTCCCACAGTCCCACTCCCACCACTCAGACTGATCATGCAGGTGGTCCTGAGCATGGCCCCATATCCACCAGTTAGTCCTGGTCCCACATCCACCAGTTAGTCCTGGTCC
>NW_020898040.1:426490-431199 GCF_003984885.1 Neopelma chrysocephalum
ATCCACCAGTTAGTCCTGGTCCCACATCCACCAGTTAGTCCTGGTCCCATATGCACCAATCAGTCCCGTTCCTGTGCGTGGTGCAGGTTCCACCATGTAGTTGAGGTCCTGGTCCTCAGCAAGGTTCAGATCCCACCACGTTGTCCCATCCCCAGTTAGTCCTGGTCCTGTGCATGGTGCTGGTCCCACCATGTAGTTTTAGTCCTGGACATGGCGCTGGTTCAACCAGTTTGCCCTGGTCCCAGTTCACCACATGGTCTGGTCCCATCACTCAACCTTGGTCCCATGGATGTTCCTGGTCCCATCTCCATGGTCCTACATGAGGTCCTAGCCCCACCACAGTTTTGATCCCATTGTAATGATCCCATGGATAATCCCAGTCCCACCACAGAGTCCCAGTCCTCAGTGCCCCATCCTTGTCCCATCATGATCCTGCTCTCAGCTCTGCAGGACAGGGAGCCCACCTGGGAGCAGCAGTTTGGACCCAACCAGGACAGACACACACGTCCCTGTGTCCTGCCTGTCTCAGGTGACCCCAACACCCTACCACAGCCCCGACACTCCACCCCACCACAGCCCTTCTGTGTGGGCTGAGCTGGTGGCCTGGGTGCAGAGGGACGGGGAGCGTGTCCATGATGTCCATGGGGACATCACCCCGGGTGGGCTCTGCAGCCAACCTGCCTGGGACGGGGATTTTCCATCCCACATCTGCAGAGGCAGCCAGTGGCCAAGGTGGGATTTGGTCCCTGGTGCCAGCAGGAGACCTCAGCATGTCATGGGAGACACCTGTGGACCTCTGGGAGGTGTCCTCGGTGCCGTCCCAGTGTCTGTGGGCAGTGTCACACACAGGTGAGTTGGTGGCAGCAGTGGTGGCTGATGCCCCCCCATGGCCACCCCTGAAACGGGGTGCACCCACCAGCAGCAGAGCTGGAACACGGTGGCTGGAGTGACTTGTGTCACCTGTGATGGCTGTCCCGTGGTTCAGTGTCCCTGTGAAGCCAGCAGACCTTCCTGGTGCCACCTGCATGCCACGGGAATATCCCCAGCACCCGGCAGGGACAGCAGGGACAGACCCAGGTGCCCCCTTGCTCTGGGGGTCTCGTTCCTCAGCACTGCCTGGGAGACACAGGTCTCCCCACCCCCAGGGCTGATGGGAGCTGGGATTGACCCCCAGGAGGAGCAGGGACTGGCAGAGTGTCCTGCTGTGGCCACACACTGTGGCCTCGCACTGGGACATCCCCACCCCATCCATCCCCTCCCGGAGAAGGAGGTGGCTGGAGACCGGCTGGCCAATCCCTACATTAAAAACTGCCAAATACACAATTATCTTACAAAAGTAGAATTGTTTTTTTATTTCTGGTCTTTACAGAAGGAGCCAAACACGGGAGGGGAGTCTGGGGGGGGGTTCCCTCCTCTGCAGGGGAGGCTCAGCCACCGGTGCCACCTCCTTGCCCAACCAGGGCCACTCTCAGCAGGACACAGTGTCACCGGGGTCATCCAGCCCAGCTGGGACACAGGAGGTCTGTCCCCAGGGCAGGGTGGGGACACACCCTGTCCTTGGTGTCCCCACCATGCCCGGGATGGCATCACAGGGACAGTGCCCACCACACCCCGCTCCCTATCTCCTCCCCACACCAGTTCTCACCAGACCCCATCAGCCTTCTGGGATGTCCCCTGTGGGAACCAGGGCCACGGGGCCCTCTAACTGGGATGATGGGGGTCGGGGAGGGGGTGCCCTTTGCCCACAGGTACCTGTCGATAAATGCCGGGGCTTTGGGGATGGGTTTTCCGGTCTCCAAAGGGCTCTGGGTGGCTCTGGGTCATAGCCTGCCATGGCGTGATGGCTGTGGGTGGGCTGAGAATGTGCTGCACTCATCACACCCATGGGCAGCAGGCTCCAACACTCCACCACCCCAAAACCAGGACTCAAAGGTGTGATTTGAGGAGCCCCTGGAGGGTGGGGTTCCCTGCGGGCAGTTCTACCCACCCTGGGCAAGGGGGACCCACTGCCACTGCTGTCCTAGCACATCCCTGCCCACACTGGGCTGCCCCCAGCAAGGTGGGGATGGATGGATGTCCTGCTCCCGCTGTGACAGGGCCACATCCTTCACAAATACCTCCTCCAGTCTTTCTGTGGGGAAGGAAGAAGTGGATCCTGCAGGAAAACACTGTCCCTGAACCCTCAATCCTTGACCCTATGGGTGGAGGCAGAGTCTCCAGTCTCCAGCCCAAGCTGGGGCTCTGCAGGAAGGTGGTGGAGGGTCCCACTGAAAGTTCCTGGGCGCTGGACCCTCCAGCCAGTCCCAAACCATAAGAACCACGAGTAAGAAAAACGAAAGCACCTGGTTCTTCCCTAGGGGGAGCGCGGCACCCGCCAGCCCCTACCACTTGAGGAAGTCCCGCACGTAACTCCATAGCTTGGTGATCCAGAGGTTGGCCCCCAGGTCAGTCAGGTACTGGATTTCGGGCGTCAGCATCTTGCGGCACAGCTTCTGGTGCTTCTTGTTGATCTTCTTCTTCAAGTTGTACCCCAGGATGCTCTTCTCTCCCAGGGGCTGCCAAGGCTGCATGGAGGACTCTTGGATGGCGCTGGCGTCCACGGCGTGCCCCCCGTCGATGCAGATGCTCTTCATCTTCTCATTCTCCCTCTGCAGCTCGGCCACGTCCTTGGCCATCCTCTCCCTCCCGTAGGCCTCCACCTTGCGCCAGAAGGTGGCATTGAAATAGCGGTAGAGCTTGGCGTCGATGAGGTTCCAGGCGGTCGCCTGCTCGTACAGCTCGGGGGTCAGACGGGACACGGTGGAGCCCTTGCGGGCGTTGAGCTTGAAGTAGAGAATGTCCTCCAGCTGCCAGCACAGCAGGTCCTTCAGCAGCACCAGCGACTCGTCGAAGTACTCGAGTAACATGACAAGGTGGAAGCGGCGGTCGATCTCGCGGATGTGCTCCTCCACCAGCGGGCTGCCCGCGTCCATGGTGTTGTCGTAGCCGAAGTCAAAGAAGAGGAGGTTTTGGAGGTAGTGAGCGTTGAACCCGTTGGGGTCGTAGTAGTGCCGGGGGTCCCGCAGGAACTCGGCCAGCTTATCCTCCCCTGTTATCTTCCAGGTGAGGGGGACGACCTGCCCGAAGTAGTGGAAGGAGGACTCGAAGAGGTGGGCGGGGTCCCGCAGCACCGTGACGAAGGTGGTGTCGGGCGGCAGCAGCTCGCGCACCTCCTCGTAGTGGAAGCGCATGTGGTTGCAGATGATGTTGAAGCAGCGGCCGGGCCGGTAGTGCTGCACTTGGCTGCGCTCGAAGAACGACGGGTAGTAGAAGTCGTTGCGGCCATTGGGGAAGGCAAATTTCAAGTGGTGCTTCTCCCCGAAGCGGAAGAGGATGTTGAGGATGGTGCTGCTGGCGGTCTTGTGGGTCTTCATGAACATGACGTTGAGCTTGGGCCGGCAGCTCCATCCTGAGGGGCTCCCCGTGCCGTTGGACACCGCCGGAGCCCTGGCGGGGGACGGGCGGGAGGAGCAAGAGGAGGGGACAGGGATCCTGGTGGGAGAGGAGACAGGACTGTGGTGAGGTAAGGGCGGCTTGGCCAGTGCGGCCCCACCACTGTGAAGGGTCTGGCAAATTCTGTCCTCGAGGAGTCTGGGAATGGATGCTGGAAATAGGAATGGGTGCTGGAAATAGGAATGGGTGCTGGACCTGGGAATGGGTGCTGGACTTGGGAACAGGTGCTGGACCTGAGGATGGGTGTTGGACCCAGGAACAGGTGCTGGAGATGGATATGAGTGCTGGACTGGGGAGGGGTGTTGGACCTGGGAACAGCTGCTGGAGATGGGTGCTCACCCCCACACCCCCAAGCTCCCCACTGGAGACAAGCCCAGCTTCAGGCAGAGCCCCTTCACCCCCAGCCATGTGCCCAGTGGGATCAGGGCACCCACCCGACAGGAAAGGGGGGAAAAGGGGAGGAAAGAAGGGGGGAAAGAAGAAGAGGGGGAAAAAGGGCAGGGAAAGAAATGCCTGATATCAGATACATCTCTGAGCCACCAAACCACTCTCATTCACCCCTGAATAACTCGAGCCACTGAGGATGTGTTGTTGTGGTCAGCCCTCACCAGCACCAGAGCACCCTGAGCAGGGAGTCCACACCCCTCCCCACGGCACAGCCATGGTGGTCCTGGTGCCAAGAAGTGCATCAAGGGGAGCTTTCTATGGCTGCAACTCCATAGAGAGGAGCTGATAACATTCTTATGGCATCTGAGAGCTCTCAAGGCCTTATGGGATCCATGGAGGAGGTCTGGGAATATTCAAGGAAGAGGTCTGGGAGCTCTCAAGCCCTTGTAGGAGTCATGACCCCCTTGTGGGATCCATGGAGGACCCAGCCCCCAGCAAAGAGGGAAACAATTCCAGATCCTGCCCCCACAGGTGAGCTCACAGGCCCTCAGGGAGCATGGGAGGCCATGAGGGGTGTTATCTGAGCTGCCCAGGACAGGGAACAGAGACCACAGTCTCGAGTGACTTTGGATGCCCTTAATGAACTCCTCAAGATGATCTTGATAACGATCCCATGCGACAGCACGACAGCGCCGGTCAGCACCAGGTTTATGAGGCACATGGATCTTGTTTATAACCTTGAGATAAATTTGATGACAAGAGTCACGGGAGCTGAGCCATGCAGAGCATCAGCGGTGAAAGAACCTAAGACTTGACTCCTATTTCCTCTC
>NW_020898040.1:431209-438954 GCF_003984885.1 Neopelma chrysocephalum
CCTCTCCTCTCCTCTCCTCTCCTCTCCTCTCCTCTCCTCTCCTCTCCAACCCTCATCATCATCCTCACCCTCTCCCCACACCCCTTTTCCTCCCTCTTCCCTCTCCTCTTCCCTCTTCCCTTCTCTTTTCACGCAGGAGCAGCGAGTGCCCCCGGGATGAGCATCCCCAGCCCCCCGCAGAGTTGGGATCCACCTCCCCCCCAACCCTTGGGACAGGGCGCAGCCTCCAGAGGGAAGGGGACATCTTGGTGTGAAGCCACCAGAGCCTGGAAGACCCCAGGGCTGTGTCCAGCTGGGGGTTCCCAAGCTGTGGGGGGACACGCAGGGACCCCGGACTCACTCAGTCACGCTGACTTGCAGCGGGGGGCCGGCGTAGGAGTAGAGCAGCAACATGAAGCTGGTCAGGAGGGTCCCCAGGACCAGCCCCTTGCACATGGACCTCCAGGGCTTCCCATGGCACAGCATCCTGGTCACCTGCAGCCAGAAAGGAGCAACATTGGGGACTGAGGAGAGTGTGAAGAGGCACGTATGCATCTTGTGGGCATGACAATTCCTGGAAAAGCATCTCACTGGCCCCAGGTGTGTCCCAGCCACTGGCACAGCAGATTCATGGCCCAGGCCCGGCAGCTCTGCCTGCCCAGCTGACCTTTGCCTGCCCTAGGAAAGCCCTGAGTGACTCCTAGGCCCGATGCTGGAGCAGTGGGAGAGGCCGCAGGGCTGGGACTGGGGGAAGGCGGAGCTGGGCCATGGGCAGCCCAGGGGCAGAGTGGGGATCCTCGGCCAGGACACCACCAGCACCGGCAGGAGCTTCCCAAGGGCACTGGGATCCATTCTCCCAGGAAAATATCCAGGCTGGAGCAGGAGCTGCACCAGCTTGGGATGTTTTGGGTGCTGCCATACCCACCCAGAGCAGCTGTGTGGTCTCTCCAGCCTCTCTGGCACCAACAGGGGCCCCTCTGGCCATGGCACCACACCTGGGCTGGCCCTGGGGGGGCTGGGGACATGGAGCTGGGGACAGAGGGGTGTGGGGCAGGATGGCACCCCCAAACACACACAAACACACACACACACAGAGCAGGCATGTGCACACACCTGCACAGACATCCACCCACGTGTGTGCATGGACACACAGGGACACGTGTGCATACACAGGGACACACACACCCCTGAGCATGTTCATGTGTGTGCATGGACACATAGGGACACGTGTGCATACACAGGGACACACACACACAGCTGAGCATGTTCATGTGTGTGCATGGACACACAGGGGGACACACATCAGAACACACACACACCCGAGCACGTTCACATGTGTGTGCACACAGGGGTACACACCTGTGCGTGTTCATGCATGTGCAGGCACACACATAGACACACAGATGCACTCACAAATCCCTCCCAAGGGCACAGACATGCTCACACATGCACACACAGGGGCACGGACACACACCTGTGCATGTTTACACCTGTGTGTGCACACACGGGGCACACTCTGCACACACGCCTGTGCATGTTCATGTGTGTGCATGGACACACAGGCACACATGGGACACACACCCGCGCACGTTCATGTGTGTGCAGGCACACACAGGGGTGCATATCTGTGCGTGTTTGTGTGTGTACATGGCACAGAGATGCACACACGTACACATGGTGCACTCGTGAATCCCCTCCAAGGGCACAGACAAGGTCACACATGTACACACAGGAGCACACATGGGGCACACGTCTGGGCATGTTAATGCATGTGCAGGCAAACACAGACACACACAAGGGCACACGTCTGTGCTTGTTCATGTGTGTGCAGGCACACACAGGCACACACAGGCACACACATGGCCACAGGGATGCATCCCTGCATGTTCATGCATGTGCATGCACACACAAGGGCACACACACCTTTGCATGTTCATTCATCCAGATATGCACACAGACACACACAGACACACACACACACAGAACCCATGAATCCCCCCAAGGACACAGACATGCACATACATGTGCACACTGCTGCACACACAGGGGCACACATACACCACAACCCTCATGTGTGCTCACGTGTGCACGAGGACACACACCCCCAATGCATGTTCATACACACACACGTGCACACACACCCTAATGCATGTTCATACACACTCCAACATGTGTTCATACACACATGTGCACACACCCATCGCATGTTCATACACACGCATGTGGACACACACACACCAATGCATGTTCATACACACACGTGTATATGTTCATACACACACCAATATATGTTCATACACACACACGTGTATATGTTCATACACACACCAATGCATGTTCATACACACACACGTGCACACACATCAATGCATGTTCATGCACACACATTAGTGCCTGTTCATACACACCCCAATGCATGTTCATACACACACACACACACACACGAAGCCCCCACCACAGGCCGCCCCTCCCCAGCACTCCCCCCGTCCCACTCCCTCCGCCGCCGCGGGCGGGACGCGGAGGGTCACGGTCGGCTGTGACACCGCATTGCAGCAGGGCCGTCCCCTGCGCTAGGACACGGGGACACGGGGACACGCCACCCGTGACCGCGACCCCCGCTGTGGGGGGCTGCGGGCTGAGCCTCCCACCCGGGAGCGCCCCGAGCTGGGGGCAGAGCCCCCCCGGCCCCGCACCCCCGGTTAGCGGCGGGAGCAGCATCTCCGGACCGAGCTCCCGCTGTTCCCGCTGCTCCCGCGGCTCCGCATCGCTCCCGAATCCGTCAGCCGAGGCTGCCGCGCTCCCACCGAATGACACCCCCGAAACAACTCACCGACCCCCCCTCCCCGCCACACATCACCCCCTCAGCACCTCAAACCTCCAGCGGATAATCTTGCGGGACGAAATCCCGCTGCGAAGAGCCTCGGATCGCACCCCGACAGATTCCACCCCCCGAGCCCCCCGCGGCGAAGCCCCCCCGGCCCCCCAGCGTTACCCGCAGCCCGGCGATCCCGGGGTGCCGCTGCTCCCGCCGCTCCCCTGCCCGGCCCCCCCGGGTCGGATCGCCTCGTGCTGCCGAGATTTCCAGCTCAATGAATAATGAATGGAAAACGCAACCGGAGCCCCGGGCTGCGGCCGGGCACTGGGCACAGCGCCGCGGAAGGGGGGGGAGCCGGGAGGAGGGCACCGGGGGCACCCCAAAAGCTCATCCAAGCCTCCCCCCCAGCTTGCCCTGCAGCAGGGACCACTGGATCAGGCACGGTTGGTGCATCCAGCTTCTTCCCGCGTGGTTTTCCAGGGAATTTGTGGTGTCACTGCTAGGGGAGCAGATGGCTCTGGCCGTACCCCAAGATCACTGCGTGGGTGTCAGTGCTGGAGGGCTCCAAGTGCCTGGGAGCAGCTGGAGTTTGGTTTTACACCGTGGCTGTGATCCCACCACAGTCACCACCTGGCACCACCTGGAAAAGCCACTGGAGAGAGCCGGGGAGGACACCCAGTTTTGTGGGTGCTGCCGGATGGGAGCAGAGCTGCACCCCAAGGATCACCAGCGCTGGCACCAATCCCATGGAAGCGAATGAGACTGCACCATGAACCCCTGATGGGTCCCAATGAATCCCAATCAGTCCAGATGGGTTCCAATGGATCCTGATAGATCCCAATGGGACCCCGCCAGCGTCCCAGGCCCGCACAGCATCCCATCCCAGAGCTCTGGAATGCCTCCCTCCACCCTTCCTGGCTCCCAGGGGTGGTTCTGGCAAACACTTTTCAGCCCAACCTCTCTATTTACTTTGCATTCAATGAGCAGCTTAATTATTAATAATCTGCTGAGGGAATAACTCTTTGAGGGGAACATGCTGCACCAGGCGTGTTCCTGGGGCTCCCACAGGCACGGGGTGGCCGTGGCGCCAGCGGCTGAAATTCCCAGCCAGAGGACACAGCTGCACCAACCATTTCCTCACCAGTGACCCCCGGGACAGGCCGGGCCTCACAGCTCTGCATCCCCGTCTCAATGTCCCAGCAACTTCCCAGCTCCCCTGGGGCATCCCAGAGCTTGCTTTTGGGTTTTCCCTATTGGATCTACTCTTTTTAGGGCCAAACCCCTATATCTGCCATACACAAGGCGTATCCACCTGCTGTTTGCTCCTCCTGATCCCATAAATCCATGTACACTCCATTTTTGGCAGGCCCCATTCCACACAGACACGGTGCTTCCTACCCCCGTGTTCCCCTTGCACACTCTTATGGGTGCAAACATCCAGCCCCACATCCCAGGCTCCCTGCCCCATAGAGCTGCTTCCCAAGCATCCCAAGCCCCCCCCAGCATCCCAAAACTCTCCAAATATCCCAACACCCTGTCAAGCATCCCGCTACTCCCCAGCCATCCTGCTGTCCCCCAAGCATCCCTCTGCTCCCCAAGCAACCCAACAACCCCCCAAGCATCCTGCTGTCCCCTCCACCATCCTGCCGCCCTGCAAGCACCCCACAAGCTCCCAAGCATCCCGCTGTGCCCTCAGTATCCATCACCTTTTCCTCTGCCTGCGCCGCTGGCGCTGGGCTGTCCCTGTCCTGTCCTGGGCTGGCCGGGGTGCCAGGGGAGCGGGTGGCACGGGGCGGGGGTGCCGATGCTGCTCCGACATGGAATAAGCTCTTCCAGGGCAGCTCCCCGCAAACGCTGGCTTTTCCAAAGCCTCCCCGCTCCACCGCGGTGCTTATGGCATCGCCTGGATCCCGGCCTTGGCTCGCCGGCCTGGGAAGGGGGGAGAGGGAACGGAGAGGGAGCGGCTGGCGAAGGGACGCGGGGCTGCGGCCGGGCACTGCCCGGCTCCCCGGGGCCGGCCCTGGGTGCCCGCGGCCACCCCGAGCCGCCCGGCTCCCCACCCACTGCCCGGGCACAGAGGAGCCATTCAGCCCGCGCCGGGAACAACGGGGACGTTTGTCTCCATCTGCGCCCGCGGCCTCAACGGGGTGATTGTCCCCACGGGCCCCCGCGCCGGCCCCTCGGCTCCGCGCCACCGCCGGCCCCCGGCCCGGCTTGGCCCCACGCGCTGGGTGACGGCAGCCGGCCCTGGGCGGTGGCACCCACCTGTCGCCACCGGCCTCCTCCTCGTCCCACGGGACAGCTCACGGGCTGGCTGTCACCTCCTGCAGCCGGAGCTCACCCAGCCGGCCCTGGCCACGCACCGTTGGCTCCTCTTCATCCTCCCGCAGCCCTCCCTCCCTCCCGCTGTACCTCCATGGTTTTACGGCCTTGATGGCAGCAGTATTCCCGTGTCCCTGAGCTCAGCCCAATAACTGCAGAGCCACCGCGCTGTCACCGGCCTTTCCACCTTCCCCTGGTCACATTGGCTGAGTGGGTGCCGAGGGGCTGGGTGGGTGTCTGGGGGGGTGAGCAGGTGCCCCAGCTGCAACAGGAGGGCTCAGCCCCATCCCTGCTCCACCACCCCCACGTGCATGGGTGGAAAAAGGGCCTCTGTGCTCCTGGATCTGGCCTTTGCTCTTCCTGCTGCTCTCAGATTCAAGTCTCTGTCACAAAAGGGGGTGATGGCCTTGGGTCCCCAAGTGAGGGGTGACCACGCTGGCATTCAGCACCCCAGGGCACCCTTCGGCCATGTCCAGGACCCCCCATCCCTGTCAGAGGACTTTGGAGTTCAGAGCTCATCCCTACAGGATTTGGGGAGGTCACCCTGCAGTGACTTGGCAGCTCTTGCCCCATCCCTGGCAACTGCCCCATCCTGCCCAGCATTGGCGAGACCAGTTCCCACCCAGGGACAACCTGTGCAATCCCCCAGGAACGGGAAAATCCAGAATAGCTTCGTCATCGTCATCATATCATCATCATCACCATCATCATCATCACCATCATCACCATCATCATCATCATCATCATCATTGCAAGAGAAGGGATGAAGACAAGTGAGCTGGGATGTGCCCGCCCGCTGCGGGGGAGGTGGAGGCTGGTGCCAAGATGGGATCATGATTCACCCTGGAACCAGTTGTGAGGGGGCAAGGAGTGGTCCCACCCTGTCTCTGCAGGGCACCTCTTAATTCCAGGTTTACCCCTTTTTTCTGAGATGGATTGCAAAGAGATTCCACGTTTCCCCCATTTTGGGGGATGGGTTTCCAGGTTTCCCCCTTTTTTTTGGGATTGGTTATGAAGGATTTCCAGTTTCTCCCCTTTTTTGGAGATGGGTCATGAAGGGCTTCCAGGTTTCTCCCTTTTTTGGATATTGGCTGTGAAGGGTTTCCAGATTCTCCCTTTTTGAGGGGATGGGCTGTGAAGGGCTTCCAGATTTCCCCTGTTTTTAGGGGATAGTTGGGAAGGGTTTCCAGCCAGAAGAGAACAGCAGTGGCTGGGATGTGGCAGTCCAACAACAGGATCCCGGATGCCTCAGGACGGAGGTGACCAAGCCAAGAAGCCACAACACCCCATCTCCCACATCCACAGAGTGTAACCCTCTCCCACATCCCATGGGGTGTAACCATCCCCATGAGGGCTCCACCACCACATCCTCCACCCCTGTTCCTCGTCCCTCCAACCCAAGTTTTGGGGTACAAAGCAGGTACTCACACTGACAGCTGTGACCGCCGGAGCTGTGGATCCCGAGGGATGGGGTGAGGATGGGCAGTGTGGATCCTGAGGGACGGCGTGAGGATGGGTGGTGTGGATCCTGAGGGATGGTGTGAGGATGGGCGGTGTGGATCCTGAGGGATGGTGTGAGGATGGGCGGTGTGGATCCTGAGGGATGGTGTGAGGATAGGAGGTGTGGATCCTGAGGGATAGCGTGAGGATGGGAGGTGTGGATCCTGAGGGATGGCGTGAGGATGGGCAGCGTCATGCCCTGGCAGACACTGCTGCCAAAGTGTGGTGTCAGTGCCTTTATTGCCAGAGAGGCCTGTCACGACTGCAGTGGCCCAACTGGTTTGTAGCCACCCAGCCAGGGCCAGTGCCAGCCCTGTCCAGTGCCCTCAGGGCCTGGAGCCGGTGTTTGGAGTGAGGGCCCGGACTGAGGCCCTGGAACAGGTGTTTGGAAGCAAAGGCCTGGAGCCGGTGTTGGGAGTGAGGGCCTGGAGTGAGTGTTTGGGATCAAGGGCCTGGAGCCGGTGTTGGGAATGAGGGCCTGGAATGGGTGTTTGGGATCAAGGGCCTGGAGCCGGTGTTGGGAATGAGGGCCTGGAATGGGGTCTGGGACTGGATGTCCAGGGGCTCCCGGGATTGGGGGCCCCGTTCTGGGTCTCTGGCCCTGAGGGGGAGCCCTGGGCCTGGGGGCACCCCAGCACTCGATCCTTCTTGGGGAGAGGGGAAGGGGGAAAAAGAAAAAAGGGGAAAATCCTTCCAACTCCCTGAAGTGGGAAAAAAAAAAAAGGAAAAAAAGAAGGGGAAATAGAAAAAAAAAACAAAAAGGGAAAAAAAGAGGGAGGAGGAAATGGGGGGGAAAAGGGGGAAAATAAAAAAAGAAAAAATAAAAGAAAAAAAGGACAAAACAGGAAAAAATTAAAAAAGGGGAAAAGGGAAAAATAGGAAAGCCAAGGAGAACTAAGGACAATGAAAAGGAAAAAGGGAAAGAAAAAGGAAAATAAGGGAGAAAAGGGGAGAAAAAAGGTAAAAAAGGAAAGAAAAATGGGGGAAACAAAGGAAAAAAGGGAAGAAAAATGAGGGAAAATGGAAAGGAAAAAAGGGAGGAAAGTGAAGGAAAATGAAAAGGGGGGAAAGGAAAAAAGGAAAAAAAAGGAAAAAGGAAAAAAGGAAAAAAGGAAAAAAGGAAAAAAGG
>NW_020898040.1:438964-444197 GCF_003984885.1 Neopelma chrysocephalum
AAGGAAAAAAGGAAAAAAGGAAAAAAGGAAAAAAGGAAAAAAGGAAAGCTAATTGCAAAAGGAAAAATCTAAAAAGCAAAGAAATTCAAATAAAGAAGAAAAAAGGGGAAAAAAGAAAAACAAAAGTTATAAAGTAAAAAAAATCTAGGAAAAGAAAATAAATGTAAATTCCACAAGCTGGGCATTTCCCACCATTCCCTGTTGAGCTCACTCACTGCTGGTAAATGTCACCCCTGGGACTGGCAGCACTGCCATGACCCCACGGGCCACCCATGTCCCCTCAGCAGTGCCAGGGCGTGTCCTCCAAAAATCCCCATGGCGTGACAGAGCCTTCCCCACACCCAGGAACAAAGGTGTCAGACCAACGAGCCGGGGTGGTGTCCCCATAAACCCCATGAGATACCACAGCACAGGAAAAGGTGTCTTCAGGGTGTTTTGGGAGGAAAAAATGGGAGTGGGGGATGATGTTGCTGATGCCAGGGGTGTTGGCAGCCCTGGCATTGGCCATGGCAGCTCTTCGTGCATCCTCATCAGCCCCACACACATCCCAAAAGCAGGATGAGGAGCCTCCCCCGTGCCCAGGCAGAGGGAACAGACAACAAACACCACCAGGAAAGCAACACCTTTATTTAAAAATAAAAATATAAGGGAATATGGTTTTCTATGTGGATACTGGGGAGCACTCTGGGCTCTGCACTCCTCTGCCCAAGGGAGCCTGGATCCGGCACCCAGGGCTGTGCAAATCCATACGAAACATTCCAGAGCCTGGAGCTCTCCTCAACCTCATCCTCACACAGAGGTGGCTCCAGCATGGAGAGGACAGTCCTTGTAACATGGATTCCGTGGAGGGAGCCACGGGAGAGGCACAGCAGGAGGTGTATTTACTGTTGGGAAACGTTTCAATACAGCATTTCTGTCTCAGGAGCAAAGCCGAGGGTTTTCCACCCAACAGCAGCAGTGGAAAACCATCCTCCAGCCCCCTCTGGGAGCCCCCAGCCCCATCATGCTCGTTGTGCCTTCTTGCTCTTCTTCTTCTCCTCCCTGAGGGCCGTGTCATGGGCTTTCCTCTTCGCAGCCAGTTTGTTGGCCTGTGGAGAGACCCCTGGTCAGAGCAGACCCATCTGCAGACCCTCAGTCCCACCAAACCTCCAGCTGTAGGTGGGGATGGATCCCATGGCACCAGGATCAGGGGTGGGACACAGAGAGCGGCCACGAGGCAGTCCCGAGGGAGCACGAGGAGCTCTGCCCTGCCCTGGGGCAGCCTGGGGGTGCTGGGGAAGGGGCTGGTAGAGCCCAGACCACCTGCCCTCAATGCCTTCTCCAGGTACAGAGAGGAAGGAACAAGGAGATTTGGGAAGAGCCCATCCCAGGATGCCGGTGAAGGGCCCTGTCCCACAGAGCTCGTACCTCACGGACTTTGCGCTTCTTGCCGAACATGATCTTCTTGTAGAGGTATTTCTCCCTCTTCTTCATCATCATGATGGCCAGGCGCTTCTCCTCGCTCTGCTGCTCCTGCTCCAGGCGCTGCTTGTCCTCCACCCGCACCTTCCCCGCCGTCACCTTCACGGGAAGTGCCTGTGGGAGCCAGAGAGCTCAGGAACCCGGATCCCAGGAATCCACCACCCCCATTTCCAGCCCATTCACTGGGGGCCACAAAACAGTCGCAGCTCCCTCTGAACCTGAGCAGGTCCTAAGTGTGGGTGGGAGCTGCAGCTCACAAACATGGGGCCCAGAGCATCCCTGGAAATGTTCCAGGTCAGGTTGGACGGGGCTTGGAGCAACCTGGGCTAGTGGAAAGTGCCCCTGCCCATGGTGGGGGTGGAATGAGATGAGCTTTAAAGTCCCTCCCAACCTAAACCATTCCAGGATTCTGTGAGTGCCCCAGCAGTCCCAGGACAAGAACACTCCACAGTGAGCAGAGCCTCAGCAGGGGCAGTGCCCACCCGCCTCCTTCCAGAGCACCCACCCCGCTGCCAGGCACCCACCTTGTTGCTCTGAGTCTTCTGCTCTTCCATCTTCTTTAATTTCATCTCCTCTTCCCTTTCAGACTCATCTTCCTCCTCCTCTTCTTTGTCATTGTCATCTTCCTCTTCCTCCTCCTCTTCTTCCTCTTCCTCACTCTCCTCATCTACAAGGAGAGACCGTGGTTACCCTTGAGGGGCTCCAGAGCAGGCGCTGGCACCTGCCCAGCTCTGAAACTCCTCCCTGGCTCCCATCACCTGGGTTCTCTCCCCGCTGCAGGGCCAGCAGCTTCAGCTTCTCCGGAGGCACGTAGTCACCCTCCTGCTCCGTCACGAAGGGTGACAAGTGCGGGGGCAGCAGGACACCCGGGAAGTAATCGGCCACGGGCAGGCACAGCTTGGCATTGACCGAGTCAAACACCCACTGAGGCTGCAGGTAGTACCTGGGGGAGGCAGAGGGACCCCATCTCAGGCTCTGGAGCCCGTGGGACAGCTCTGGGGTGGCCCCCATGGCCGTTCTGGGGACAGGCCCCCGTCTCACCCACCTGCCCACCACCTGCTTCTCCACGCGGGGCCGGTCGATGATGTGGTGGGTGATGGAGGGGTCGGTGGCGTCATAGGTGGCCCCAATGCACAGGGACTTGTCCCAGGAGACCTGGCCACCAAAGCTCCTGCCAGAAAAGCCCACCAAGGAGTCAGGCAGGCTGGTGGGACCCTCGGGGTCACCTCACCCGCGGGACATGGGGCAGGGTGGGCCCAGAAGTGCCGGCAGAGGGGCTGTGGGAGGCCAGGGCTGCCCAAGGTGTCCCACCCCCCACGCACCGGATGACGAAGGCCAGAGGCTCCCGAGGCACCTCCCTGTTGAGGAAGAAGCGCAGCCCCTCAAACAGCTTCTTGTGCTTCTCCAGGGCCTCCTGCTCCTTCTTCTTGGCATCCATCTGCTCTGCCGTCTCCTGCTCGGAGCAAAGCCTTCAGCCTCCTCCCCAACAGCCCCTGCCAAGCCCCCTCAGCAAGAGGAGGGTCTCAGGTGCTGTCCCCAGACTCCCAGGACCTCGCTGGCCCTGCCAGCCTTTGCCTGGGCACAGGACAGGCAGGCATGAGTCCCCCACCATGCTCTTACCCCCTCCACCGGGAACTCGTCCATCTCCACCTCGTCCTCGTGGGTCGGTGCCACTACTCGGGCCAGGCTGGAGCTCAGAGCTGACAGTCTCTGCAGTGGGAGGAGATGGAGTCACATCCAGGGGGTGGGAAAAGGGGCAGCCCCATGGAGGAAAGGGATTTCTCAGAGCCAAAAGACCCAGGGACTGGGCAGAATTCAGCCTCCTCCACGGACAGTCCCCAGCACGGGGCAGGAGGGTCTCCTGCCACACAAGGGGAGGCCAGTGGAGCTCGAGGCCAAGCCCAGCTCCTCCCTACAGGGACAAGGAGTTTGGGATCAGCCCCCTCCACCCCTCAGTCCCATGGTGTCAGCAGCATCCCTCACCTCCAGGTAGCTCTCTGAATCCATGGCATACTCCTTGCCCTCCGTGGGCTTCAGCTCAGCATCAGCCTGGCTGTCGATCTGGAGAGGAACAGAGGTGGGGAGGCAGCTCCCAAACATCCCCCCCTGCAGCACCCCAGGGTGCACACCCAGCAGTGACCCCATGGCCTCACCTTGGGGGGGTAGAGCAGGTTGAGGGAGTGGTAGAGGCGGAAGTTGACGAAGCCCAGGAGGGTGGTGTAGAACTCAGTGAAGGTGGCCATGACCCGGTAATCCACGTCTGTGGGGTGCTGCAGGCACACGGGGGGGAGAATGTGTGGATAAAGGACCCTCTCTGCAGGGACAGGGCCCATCCCATCCACATGGGGAGGAAGGTCACGGAATATCCCCATTTAGGAAGGGACCCGCAAGGATTGTCAGTCCAACTCCTGGCCCTGCACAGACACCCAACAATCCCACCCTGTCCCTCAGAGCGCTGTCCAAACCCTCCTGGAGCTCTGGCAGCCTTGGGGCTGTGCCCACTGCCCTGGGGGTGCCCAACCACCCTCTGGGGGAAGAACCTTTTCCTAAGATCCAACCTAATCCTGCCCCCTTCACAAGTCAGGTCACAGCCACCGGCAGACCCTGGGCAGGGAGAGCTCCCCAGGCTGCAAGCAGGGTCCTGCTGCCACCCCTCCCTGCTTGGACACATGGAACACCTCATCCCATCATGGATGGGGACCTTGGGGCTTGGCCCAGGGACTTCAAATCAGGGTGAGGAGTGCAGGGTGTGGTAGAGCTGGACAAGAGCAGGACAAGGAGGATGAGGACAAGGAGAATGGCTTCCCACTGACAGAGGGCAGGGATAGATGGGATATTGGGAAGAAGTTGCCCAGAGAAGCTGTGGCTGCCTCTGGATCCCTGGAAGTGTCCAAGGCCAGGTTGGACAGGGCTTGGAGCAGCCTGGGCTAGTGGGAGGTGTCCCTGCCCATGGCAAGAATGACACGATCCTTAAGGTCTCTTCCAGCCCAAACCATTCTGGGATTCTATGATTCAAAACCACAAAGCCCCAACCTAACTGTGCCCAGCCCTGGAAATCCTGGGAGTGAATGGAGAGGGCACTGCTGTGCCCATGACCTCCTGCCTGCCAAGGTTCCAGCATGGTGGCACCCACAGCCCCCCTTGTCCTGCTGTGTAGGGACACAGCAGAACCTCCCTGCTCAAGGCTGCAGGATCTGACTCATCCCTTCCCTGTTTCCCTCGTTCCTGCACGTTAATCTTTAATGGCTGGTAAAGGTGTGTATTAATAGCTGAGGACATGAAGAACTGAGGAGACTGGTACAGGCAGCCCCGGGGGTAACAGAGGGCTGTGTCCACACGTGCCCCCTGAGCCAGGCCCCGTGGGCTCACCACAGGCTGGGCACTGCCTCCTCTGCCTCAGGATGGACCCTCAGCCCCTCCCTGGGCACAGGATCCCACCGTGCCCTTCCCAGGCACTCACGTCGTGGGCGAAGGCGTAGGGGGTGATCCAGGTGACGGGCTGGCCCAGCACCTCTGCCTGGTAGTAGATGCCCTTGATGGAGAGGAAGACCTGGCAGGAACACAGTGAGGGCTTAGTGGGAGGAAGGCCACGGGGCTGCTGTGTCCCTGTCCTTGCTCCCCCTTCCCTTGGCTTGGTTGCTTCCTCCTCAGGGAGGATCAAACATCCCGGTGGGACACACACCCCACCGGCAGCTCCAGCACAGCTGGGTCAGAGTCCTCCCAGTACCCTCCCAGTGCCCTCCCAATACCCTCCCAGTGCCCAAACCCACCA
>NW_020898040.1:454197-498615 GCF_003984885.1 Neopelma chrysocephalum
GTAGATAAAAGTACAGGTGCAGATGTGGGGTGCAGGTGCAGAAAGCTGTAGGTGAGGGTGTAGACAGGTGCAGATGTGGGTGTAGATACAGCTACAGGTGCAGATGTGAGATGTGGGTGCAGATGTGGGGTGTGGGTGCAGGTACAGATGCAGATGGTGGTGCCTGGGCAGAGGCAGCTGCCCCAGGGCAGGTGATGCTCAGCCCTGCGGTGCCCAGGTGCCCAACCACCTTCCTCCTCTTCTCGCTGCCCCACCACCTCCCTCCTGCTCCAGGTGTTCCTGGCCACAGGCATGTGCCACGTGGAGCCAGCTTACAGCCGGGCCATGGCTGCACTGCTGGAGAACCTGGATGCCTTCGGCACGGCCACCACCATGGCCCAGGTGCTGCCAGTGCTGCACGGCCACTCCTACCTGGACATCGCCTCCATGCGCTGCCAGGAGGAGTCAGGTATGAGCCGGGGGCAGCCGGGATGGGGTTGGTGCCGGTGCCACCGTGGTGGTGGCCGGGTGTCCATCAACGCTGCGGTGACTTCTCACAGATACACTGACACCCCTCGACGTGGAGCCCCCGACTGAGGTGCCAGGGAACAAGACAGTGCGGCTGGTGGTGGAGTGTGCCCAGCCCTGGTGTTTTGAGCTCCAGCTCTACGACCGGCAGGTGTCCACGCCTGCTGCCGCCTCCCTGCTGGATGTGCTTGGGGTGGCCGCTGCACAGAAACCCCACTTCACGTATGTGACCCACCTGGGGTCCACTGGGGTCGCACTGGGGTGGCCTTGTGTCCTGCGCCCACGCCAAGGGCTCACCCTGGTTCCCACTGCCCGGCTCCCCTGGGAGCTGCCCCGTCCCACTGCCAGCGGTGCCAGGCCTGGACACTCATCCCCCTCACTGCCCTCTGCCACCCCCCAGGTTCGACACCCAGGACACCCCCCAGGGCCCCTACCTGACCCAGGTGCTGGGGCTGGAGGCCCGGCAGGAGAAGCGGAACTACTGGCAGCTCCTGACAGCCCCCAGCACCCCCCTGGTGACAGGTAAGTGATGGGTGGGGGTCCCTGGGGAGGCAGTGGGGGTCCCAGGCAGTCCCCACGGCCCCTGGGGCCCCCAGTCTCACCTGAGGTCACTGTCCCTCCCTCTGCAGGTGTCGCCGACTACATTCCCCGCGATGGGGAGACCCTCATCCTGCGCCTCAGCGAGTGGTAGAGGGTAGGGGGCTGTAGGGGGTGATGGCAATGAAACCTCCCCTGTGGGCACAGCACCTGCTTTCCGTCTCCTGCTTTCCAGGGGTCAGCACCCCAAATCTGCCAGGGGGAGGAGGAAGAGGAGGGGGACAGAATGTGCCTTGTACTACGGGTGCTGTTGAATGGGAGCACTGGGACCAGCAGCTCCTCTGGTCCTGGTCCCTCTCAGGGATGGCGCAGGCAGGTGCTGGGAGCAGCCGGTTTTGGGGTGTCCAAAGCATTTTTGGGATATGCAAAGGTTTGGGGAGACCGAGTCAGCGCTGCTCATCCCCAGAAAGCCGCCAGCTGGGATCACCCTCCTCTGTAAACGCCTTGGCGGGGCCCTGGCCCTCCCCACTGAGCCCCCGGGGCCACACCCAGGGCGAGGGGCACCCGCGGGGTTTAGCCCAAGCCCCCGGATCACGGCAGGGCAGCGGCAGCGAGCGGGGCCGGGGGCGGTGTCGGGGATGTCGCCGCGGTTCGGGCTCGGGGGCGATGCCGGTGACGCTCCCGGGCGGGGGAAGCGATGGCGGTCGCTCCGTGAGGGCGGCGGGGGCTGTGGCGGGGAGGCCGCTGTGGTGTCCCTGGGGCCCCGAGGGTCCCCTGCGGGCCCCGCCGCCCCGGGCGGATCGCTGGGCGTGCCCGCGGTGCCCCCCGTGCCCCCGAACCCCGCCCGGCGGCCGTGACGCGCGGGGCCCTCACGGGGAGGAGCCTCCGCCCTCCGCTCCCGCCATCACCAAACTTTGCGCTGGTTCCCGGCCGCCGCCGCCGCCTCCTCCCGGCACATGGCCCCGGCACCGCGGGGCTGAGCTCCGCCACCGCCCCCGGGCGCGGGGACACCGCCGACAGCGACACCGCCACCGCCGGAGCGACCGGTCACCGCCCCCGCCGCTGCCCGGGTGCGGCGGCTCTCGGCGCGGCGCGGGAGGACGGGGCAGAGCGGCGAGGGGCGGCCGGAGGCAGCGGGGCCGGTGCCCATGTGCCCGCGGTCGCGGCGGGGCGATGAGGCCGCGATGAGCACGGCGGGCGAGGGCACCCTCCGGCCCTGGAAGCCCGACCCGGGGCAGGCGGACGGGGGGCGGCCGCCCCCGCCGGGCCCGGCGCTGCCGCTGACCCTGAGCGTGCTGGCCTGGCTGGGCACCGGCACCACCATGGCCGGCCTCAACAAGTGGATCTTCGCGGCGCACGGGTTCCGATACCCGCTGCTGCTCTCCTCGCTGCACATGCTGTCGGGGGTGGCCGTGGGGTACCCGCTGGGCTGGGCGCGGGGTGCCCGCTCCCCGCGGCCCCGCGCCCGCATCTACCTGCTCAGCCTCACCTTCTGCACCAGCGTGGCCCTGGGCAACCTGGGCCTGAGCTACGTGCAGCTGGACGTGGCCCAGGCCGTGGCCACCACCACGCCGCTGGTGACGCTGGTGCTGGGGGTGCTGGGTGGCCGGCGGCCGCACCCGCTGCAGTGCTGGGCCATGGGCCCGGTGTGTGCCGGGGCCGCCTGCAGCATCGCCGGCGGGCTCCGCTTCTCCCAGCCCGGCTGCGGCTTCCTGTTGGCCGCCACCGTGCTCCGCGCCCTCAAGTCCATCCAGCAGAGTAAGTGCCACCTGTCCCTGTCGCTGTCCTGCATGTGCGTCCTCCTCTGGCGCGGCCCCTGGGGCGCGGGGGGGCTGGTGGCACCTCGGTGTCACCGTGGGGCTGGGGACGCTCCCTGCTCGCTCATGCTGCCCACCCTGGCTCTGGTCAGTGCCACCCCCCTCCCCACCCTGTACTGGATGTCATCCTAGTGTCACCCCAGCCCCAGTGCCACCCCTTGCCCACCCTGTCGCTGGTGTCACCCCAGTGCCACCCTGGTGCTGGTGACACTCCCTGCCCACCCTGGCCCCAGTGCCACTCCATTGTCACCCCAGCCCTGGTGGCACTCTGGCCCCCAGTGTCACCCCCGCCCCAGTGCCAGTTCTATGCCATCCCAGTCCCATTGCCACCTGCTGTCCTCCTTGGCCTTGGTGCCACCCTGCTGTCACCCCAGTGCCACCCCTTGCCCACTCTGTGCCTGGTGTCACCCCAGTGCTACTCCAGTGCCACCCTTGCCCCCTTGGGGCTGTGTCATGCTCCTGGCCCTGAGGTGATGTGACCTCAGTTTGACCTCAGTGATGACACCATTGGTGTCCCTGCGGTGTCCCCTGGCACTGCTGGCTCCTGGTGACACTGACCCACGTCCTGTGGCCGTGGGGGGGCACAGGGACACCCAGCCTGCCCCATTCCCATGGGCTCCCTGCCAGCACTGTGGGCTCTGGACCCCTGTGAGTCCCCCATTCCCAGGGACTCTGGTGCCACCCGGGCCATGGTGTCCTTGGCAAGTGGCAGTGAGGAGCCAGCCAGGATGTTTTTGGCTGGGAAGGGAGCATTTCCTCTGGAGCCTGTGACTCAGGGCACTGCAGGGACGGGCTCTGCTGTGGGGCCCTGTGCCCATGGCTGTGCCGAGGTGCTGTGGCCCCCCAAGGGACAGCCCTGCCCATGATGCCACTGCCCTGTCCCCTTGTCACCCCCATGGGACATGGACAGTGGCTGTTCTGTCCCCCATGGACACAGCACTGCCCGCTGTGCATGTCTGTGTGTGGCAGCCAGCCCTGTCGTGCCTGCTGTCCCCACTGTCCCCAGATGACCCAGAGGGGGGATGTGGGGACAATGCTCCAAAAGAGGCTGGGAAAGCTGCCCTGTCCAACCCTGTCCCGTGGCACCCTGACCCCCAAACCAGGACACCCCTGAACCCGGACTCTGTCTGAACCAGGGCACCCCATAAAACCAGGGAATCCCAAACATGGGAAAGTTCTGAACTGGGGTGTCTTCTGAACCAAGGCACCTCCAAACCAGGGAACCCTCAAAGTGGGGGACAACCCCCCAAGGCAGGGGACCCCCAGCCCACAGAAGGGACTGTCCCCTCCATTTCCCCCTTCCCAGTGACATTTGGGATTTCTTAACTACTTGGGCAGCCAGCAGGGACCCATATTGGTGGGTGTTCCCATCTGGGGGTGCCCCTGTGGGTGCTGGGTGTCCCCCTGGGTGGGTGCCCCTGTAGGTGCTGAGTGTCCCAGCTGGGTGGGTGCTGCTGTAGGTGCTGGGTGTCCCCCCTGGGTGGGTGCCGCTGTGGGTGCTGGGTGTCCCAGCTGGGTGGATGCCGCTACAGGTGCTGGGTGTCCCCCTGGGTTGTCCCACACGTCCCCCTGACTGTCCCCTGTCCCCCCAGGTGTGCTGCTGCAGGAGGACCATCTGGACGCGCTGTCCCTGCTCGGCCTGACGTCCCTGCCCAGCTTCGTGCTGCTGTTTGGGGCGGCCGTGGCGCTGGAGCTGGGCCCCTCGTGGCAGGGGGTGCTGCGCCCCGACGCCGCGCTCTGGGGCTGCGTCCTGCTCAGCTGCCTGGGCTCCGTCCTCTACAACCTGGCCACGTCCTGCCTCCTGTCCCTCACCTCCGCCCTCACGCTGCACCTCCTGGGCAGCCTCACCGTGGTGGGCAACCTGCTGCTGTCCCGCCTGCTGTTCGGCACGCGGCTGGGCGCGCTGGGCTACGCCGGCGTGGCGCTGACGCTGGCGGGGATGGTGCTGTACCACCAGCCCCAGCTCCTGGCCGCGTGCTGGCCCCTGCGGGCGCTGCGGCGGCACCCGCGCCACGAGTAGGGGTCTGAGGGTGGAGCGGGGGCGAGGGAGGCTCTGAGCGAGGGCAGGGGGGCTCAGGGAACACGTGTGTGTGCTGAGGGGTGTCGTGCTGGGCACACGTGTGTGCCAGTGTGTGTGACACTGCACGTGTGTGTGACTGTGCACGTGTGTGCCAGTGTGGGACACGCTGAGCGCATGTGTGTGCCAGTGTGCCTGGCTCTGTGCCCACGTGTGTGCTGAGGTGCACGGTGCTGTGCACATGGGTGTGACTGTGCACATGTGTGTGCCACTCTGCACATCTGTGTGCCAGTGTGCCCGGCTCTGTGTGCCCACGGGAATGTTGAGGTGCACAGTGCTGTGCACGTGTGTGCCCGTGTGTGGCTCTGTGCACGTGTGTTTGCTGGTTTGCACAGGTCTGTGCACACACCTGTGGCTGTTTGCACAGCTCTGTGAGCACGTGTTTGCCGGTGTGCACATGTGTGTGCGCCAGTGTGTGTGACTGTGCACATGTGTGTGCTGGTGTGCACAGCTCTGGACATGTGTGTGCTGGTGTACACAGTGCTGTGCACATGGGTGTGCCAGTGTGTGTGGTACTGTGCACATGGGTGTGCTGGCATGCACAGCTCTGTGCACTCGTATGTGCTGAGGTGCGTGGTACCATGTACATAGTGGGTGTCCCACCCTGCATGGTTGTGTGTACATGTGGTTTGCACAGCTCTGTGCACACGTGTGCTGGGGTGCACAGTGCTGTGCACATGTGTTGGTGTGCATGGTTTTGTGTGCACATGTGACTGCACAGCTCTGTGCACACACGTGTGCTGAGGTGCACGGTGCTGTGCACACGTGTTGGTGTGCATGGCTCTGTGTGCACGTTTGTGGGTTTGCACAGCTCTGTGTGCACACACGGGTGCTGAGGTGCACGGTGCTGTGCGCTGCACATCCCTCCTGATGTGCAAGGCACTGTGCACAGGTGTGTGCTGGTGTGCACAACTCTGTGAGCACACGTGTGTTGATGTGCACACGTGTTGTGTGAAGGCTCTGCATGTGCAGGCAGGTCTCGTGCACGTGTGTGTTGGTACAGACTGTGCATATGTGAGTGTGTGCACAGCTCTGCATGTGTGTGGCACGTGTGTGCTGCCGTGCACAGCTCTGGGGGGGGGGGTCAGGCAGGTACAGGTGTGCACACAGGCTCTGTGCAGGTACCTGTGTCTGTGTGTGTGTGTGTGTGTGTGCAGCTGTGTGCCCCAGCTCCACACGTGTGTCCCCGTGTGCACACACAGGCTGGGAATGCTCAGGGACATGGCTGTGGATACACGACTCTGGATACAGGACAGGGGGCATCCAGCTGCTGTCCTGCCTGGGGAAACAACTGTCTGTCTGTGTGTGTTCATGTGTGTGTGTGTGTGTGTTCACACGTGTGTGTGTCACTACTGAGCTCTGCTGGCTGGAGTGGACCCTGGCTGTGTGTACACACTGTTCTCATGGCCGAACAGGATGCCCAGGACAGGGCGGGTGTGTGTTCCCTCCTCTGTCCTTATCCCCACCGTGTTGTGACAATCCCATGGGGCTGCCGGTGGTGCTGCCAGCGTCACCTTTGTCCCAGCTGTGCCCTTCCAGCCCCCACAGCTGTCCCCATCCCCCTGTCCCCATCCCTCCCAGCGTGCCGTGGCTGGCACAGACTGGTATCCGTGGCAGAGATGGCGAGAGCCCGGCTGAGGGGACGGGGACAGCCCAGACCACCCGCCATCGCTCCAGGGCGGTGCCAGGCTGAGGCGTGGGACGGTGCTGGGCTGTGGCACAGCACACACTCACCATGGCAAAGGGACAGCCTTGTGTGTGCCCTGGCACCGCCGGGGGCCCTGGGGGCCATTGCCACGCTCGTGTCTCCGTGCCGGGGCCGAAGGACCCAGCTCCGATTGCACTTGTCCCAAAATAAAGCTCTATTTTTGTCGTACGCCACCCTCGGCTCGCGGTGATCTCCTGCCCGAGAGGGAAGGAAGGGAGGAACCACACTCAGTGTAGGGATGGGAAACAGGCATGGAAATGCCTCGGGATGTCCCCGTGGCCGCTGTGTCTGAGGGCTCTGTGCTCCAGGGCAGGGACAGCCGTGGTTTGGCAGCCCCAGGGCTGGCGGTGGGACCCGCCCGGGAGGGTGCGGTGACACGGAGAGGAGTCACTGACCGCATGTCCGGGGCTGGCCCTGCTGGGAGCCTCGCCCTGCCCCGGCGCAGCACTGGAGCATCCTGCTCCCTGAGTCATGGAATCATGGAATATCCTGAAATTGGATGGGACCCACAAGGATCGTCGGATCCAACTCCTGGCCCTGCTCAGGACAGCCCCAACAATCACACCGTGTGTCGCCAGCCCGGTGACTCACCCCACTGCGTAAGCACGACCCTCTTCCCCTGGAAAATCCCTGCTCGCCCCCGCCCTCTTTCCCAAACAGCGATTCGTTTCCATTATCAGGGCAGGAGTTCGGAGGCCACTTCCAGCAGCTCCTTCCCAGCACACCCTGAAGGGAGGGCAGCTCTCCGGGGTGTGCCAGAGTGCTACGGCCGGTGCCACCTTTGGCAGGTGCTCCAGGTGTGGCTGGAGTGGTGCCCATCCCAAAAAGGACACAAAGGGCCCCCAGTTATCAGCCAACAGCCCCTACGCTGGCCAGGAACCTGTTTACTTTCTGGGCTCACATTCCAGAGGCTTTTCCATAGCAAGGAGGGTTGGAAGCCCTTTTGGTTTTCTGGGAGGAGTGGAGGGACCTGCAAACCAGCCATCTGTGGCATCGCTGGCTCAGGAGCCCTTCCCCAGGGAATTCCTGTCCATCCCAGCTCCTGGACTCATTTGCTGGCACTGGGTCTGCCCAGATCCTGACTCCATCCACAGCTTTGCCTTTTCCACCTTGGGTTCCTACTGATTTCTACTTGGTGCCCTACTGCTCCAGGGAGCTGGGCTGGGCACGGGGGTCCCATGGGCAGCATTCCTGGTGGGACTGGGAGTTGTGCTGCCCATGGAGGGCAGTGGCAGCAGGGCTGGCCAGGTGAGGTGACTCTCTCTCTGGGTATTTTGGGCCGTGATCTCAGCCCGGTGTCATCCCTGTGCTCCGGCCAGGCCCCAGGAAGGATTGGGTTTCCCACTGGCAGCAGCTGCCCATGTGCTGAGTCCAGCACTGCTCCGGCCGAGGTGGGTGAGGGAAAGGCATCCCAGCCCTGGGGGCTTTGTGGAAGGGGAGCTGATGGGACACCTTTCTGGAGAGCAGCCCCTGGCACAGGGCAGGACCAGCCCAGCAGGGAATGATGGGCACAGTCCTCACGTGGGCATGGGGAGGGGTGACCCTCCTGAGGAGGGGTGACAGCTCTGAGTGGTGACAGCAGGAATGGTGGCACCTCCATATGCTTGGAGGTGCTGGCTGGCAAGGAATCATGGAATTATGGAATCCCAGGATGGTTTGGGTTGGAAAGGACCTTATAGCCCATCCAGTCCCACTCCCTGTTATGGGCAGGGACACCTCCCACTAGCCCAGGTTGCTCCAAGCCTCATCCAACCTGGCCTTGGACACTTCCAGGGATCCAGGGGCAGCCACAGCTTCTCTGGGCAACCTGTGCCAGGGCCTCCCCACCCTCACAGGGAAGGATTTCCTCCCAATATCCCATCCAATCCTGCCCTCTGGCAGTGGGAAGCCATTTCCCCTTGTCCTGTCCCTCCATCCCTTGTCCCAAGTCCCTCTCCAGCAAGAAGCTCCAGGTGAAGCATGGAAGTCAGAGCTGGGAGAAATTAAATCCAATGGGACAGTTTAGTGATGAGATCCAGCCAGGCAGTTTCTCTTGGATCTGCTTCTAAACCACTGCTGGACCTTCCTTGGAGGCAGAGATGGAATGTGCCGGGATGGTGCTGTGAGCCCTTGGTGCAGGAGCAGGGGAGAGGAAATCCAGGTGGATTTACTGTGTGCCTGGGAGCACAGGGTGGGAATTATCTCATGTTTCAGGACAGGGATTAACTGCTGCCTGTTGGGAGCTCACTGCATTGGCAGGGCGGGATTTGGGATCTGCAGTGGGAGGCAGCAGGGACGAACACTTGCTAAGCTGGGGAGCCTGAGCCAGGAAATAATATCCTTCTGGGATATGCTGGGCTGTGCTCTTAAACCATCCACATCACAGTCCTAAAACTGTGTCAGGGACTGTTGTGGCTCCAGAGATGAAATTAAGGCAAAGCCTTTTTTGGGGTAGATGGAAGATTGCATTTTTCCTGGCAGGACAGCCCAGCTCAGGGGGGCCAGAGATCTGAGGATGCTTGAAGCCGCTTAAGCCCAGCTGGAGGCCAGGAGATGGACAGGATGAGCCTTCCAGCACCACATTCTCTGCTCCAGCACCCACAAAATCTCTCTAGAATTTTCCCTTAACCATTTTGGGGCAGGGGGCCTTCACTGGTGGCTTCACTGCTCACTCTCTGTGTCCCAGGCTCCTGCCCCACGCTGAACAGGCTGTTGGCTGAGTCGCCAAATTTCTAGAAGATGAAATCACAGGAGCTTGAAGACATTTTTAAAGCCATAGAATCAGAGAATCATGAAATTGTCAAGGTTGGAAAAGCCCTCTAAGACCATCGAGGCCAAATGTTCTCCCAGCACTGCCAAGGCCACCACTGACTCATGTCCCCAGGTGCCACATCTACATAGATTTGAAATCCTTTCAGGGATGGGGACACCACCTCTGCCCTGGGCAGCTGCGCCAGGGCTGGACAGCCCTTTCAGTGAACAAATTTTCCCAATATCCAACGTGACCCTCCCCTGGCACAGCTTGAGGTCGTTCCCTCTCATCCTGTCCCTTGTTCCCTGGGAGCAGAGCCCGACCCCCCCCGGCCCCACCCCCTCCCCTCAGCTGGGGCTGTGGGACCCCCTCAAGCTGAAACCAGAATGAACAGATGGGTTGGTGTGAGCGATGCCAGAGTGTGCCCAGATGAGGCTTCTGGTTCACAGTGACACGATGACTTCGTACAAGGATTCCCACTGACAGTGCACTTCCTTGGATTGCTCCCATCCTGGCTTCCCAGCCCACCAGGGAATGGGGTTCTTCATGAGCAGCTCACCCAAATCGTGGAATGGTTTGGGTTGGAAGGGACCTTAAAGATCGTCTCATTCCAATGCCCTGCCATGGGCAGGGACAATAACCATGGATCTCCCAAGGGAGGCCAAGGCACCTCCTGAAAAAGCCTTTGGGCAATCAGACTGGGGGGAGGAATGGTCAGGACATCTTTGGGCCTCTCCCAGTCAGAGATGCTGCCTGTGCTCTCCATTCCCTCTCTGGAATGCAGCAGAGGACGGGACTCTGGGTTGCTGCCTCAAAACCCAAAGCTCTATCCCAGTAAGGAAAAACAACTGTTGGTGACACTCCAAGTATCCTGACTCACAGCAAGTTGCTGTCCTGCCTCAGCAGCACAGTTTGTTCTGGAATAAAACAACACTCCCTGAGCACGTGGTGGTCTCAGAGTCCCTGTCAGGGCCCTGGAACAAATGAGATGTGAAAACTGGACTGATTTTATTTATGGCAAGATTCTCCACCGCTGGTGTATCTCAAACCCCCTGCACTCCCAGCAGCACAGACTTCATGCTCCAGCCCCTCAGAAGAGCTTATTTCCAGTGCTCTGGCATGGATCTAGAAGAACTGCTGCTGGTTTTCCCTGGATTTCCTGCCAAGAGGTCACACCAGCTCGTTGTACTTGGAGCAGCTGTGTTACTCTTGCTTCGTTTCCACAAACCCAGGGCCCCATCCCTGAGCCCCCGGAGCCTGCGGATGCTGAAGTTTGTGCTGGTCGTGTCCCTGCCCCAGGAGCTGCTGTTGGGCTGCATCAGGGGATGGCAGGATTCGACCCTGGAGAAAACCAACCATGCCCTGGGCTCATTCCACAGCGTGGGCAGCAGGGCAGGGGGGATTCTGCCCCTCTGCCCCCTCAGCTGAGACCCCCCTGCAGAGCTGCTCCAACCCTGGGAACAGCACAGGGAGGACGTGGAGCTGCTGGAGAGAGTCCAGAGGAGGCCACGGAGATGATCAGAGGGATGGAGCACCTCTGCTATGTGGAAATGCTGGGAGAATTGGGATTGTTCAGCCTGGAAAAGAGAAGGCTTCAGGGTGACTTTGTGGCCTTCCAGTACCTGAGAAGGAGCCTCCAAGAGAGATGGACAGAGACCATTGACAAGGGCCTCGAGTGACAGAACAAATAGGAACGACTTCAAACTGAAGGAAAGTAGGTTAGATGGGATACTGGGAAGAGATTCTTCCCTGTGAGGGTGGTGAGGCCCTGGCACAGGTTGCCCAGAGAAGCTGTGGCTGCTCCTGGATCCCTGGAAGTGTCCAAGGCCAGGTTGGACGAGTCTTGGAGCATCCTGGGCTAGTGGAAGGTGTCCCTGCCCATGGCAGGGGGTGGGACTGGATGGGCTTTAAGATCCCTTCCCACCCAACCCATTCCATGACTCTGTGTTTCTGTGACTCTGTGCCCATCAGGGACATGCAGTGGTGCTCCCTCAGGCCATGCAGCCAGTGGGGTCCTGCTCACCCTGTGTGTCCCCACGCTGTGGATCCCGGGTGCCCTGGAGCCCGACAGCTGGAGATGCAGGGGCTGGGGGTGTCCCTCACGGGGGGAGCACCCTCAGGGGTGCTCCATGTGGGGACAGAGGGAGGTCACCACCTCCAGGCAGCCATTGGTGACGGTGCTGGTCCGGTGGGTGCCAATGTCACCGTGGCAACCACCAACAGTGGGGACGGCGGGTCATGGAGGAGCAGGGCAGGACAGGGCCTCGTGTCACCTTCTTCCCACCACCCCAGAGCCGGCGGTTCGAGGGGCCCCGGTGCGGGGCTGGGGGACCCTCAGACCATCCTGGGGCTGGGGGACCTTCATGTGGGACTGGGGAACCCTTCCCCTGGGCTGGGGGACCCTCAGACCATCCTGAGGCAGGGGGACCCCACACTGGGCTGAGGGACCCTCCCGCTCAGGGGCTGTGAGCAGGCCTGTGGCTGAGCCCCCCACGGCACCCCCTGCTCTCTGACACGAAGCCCTTCTCACCCAGAGCAGCCCTGGGGACTGGGACCTCGACCCGGACAGTGTCCTGCCCGGCTCCACCGTCCACGAGCAGCTGCTCCTGGAGGAGAAGGTGGGCTCTCCTCTCCCCCTGACCCCTCCAGGCCCTGCTGGTGCTGACCCCCTGGGATGGGGTTCGTGGCCCCCTCTGGCACAAAGGGGCCTTTCGGTCTTCAGCATCAGGATGGGGGTGCCAAGGCTCCCTCCAATGGTCAGGAGGAGGCAGCTCTTGGATTTGGGCCACCTTTGACATGAATGGTTGAGCCTCCATCCTGACCTCTGGACACAGCTGCCATATCCTATCTCCAAGTCACCTGTGGTTTGGAATGAGCTACAGGCATTGTTTGCCATGGGCTTAACCCGGACTCAGATGTTGTTCCTAAGATATCCTGGGAGAAAGTAGGTTTAGATGGGTTCTTCCCTGTGAGGGTGGTGAGCCCCTGGCACAGGTTGCCCAGAGAAGCTGTGGCTGCCCCTGAATGTCTGGAAGTGTCCAAGGCCAGGTTGGATGGGGCTTGGAGCAACCTGGGCTAGTGGGAGGTGTCCCTGCCCATGGCAGGGGGTGGGAGGAGGTGGGTTTTAAGATCCATTCCAAACCAAACAGTTCTGGGGTTCTGTGATTACACATATTGGGGCTTTTTCCTTGGCCACACTGAGGGATACGGTGGGATGTGTCTCTTCCCGAAGACAAGCATCACTTTGGAATCCTTTATTTCATGGTAGGACAGCGGCTCTCAGGTCTCACGTTTGCTTTCACAAAGGTAAAACAATTTGAAGATGCCAAAAAGAAGACTAAAAGTCTCCACAAACAGCTACAGCAGCAGTTTTTGAAAGACCAGGAGAGAAAGACGGAGTGGAAGAAGAAGGCGGAAGAACAGTTTAAAAAATCCCTGGAAGTGTTCGATCGCAGGAGTGGGAAGGTGCCCGCCCGTCCCGCCCGTCCTTCGGCGGCGGCTGAAGCGAAGCCCAAGAAACCGGCGGCTGCTGCCGACAAAAAAAAGAGCAAGAGACGCGTCTAGAGAGCTCCTCCTGCAGGCCACAGCTTCCAACCCGCTGGAATTTTAGGAAGTTAATGCTCCCGTTACAACAATAAATCAGCACAATCCCTCCCTCTGTCTGGTGGTGCTGCCCTTGTAAATCCGTGAGGATGTGGTGGTTGGAGAGCCCCGGGCTGGGAATGGAGCAGTGGCAGCTGCAGGAATGAAACACCTCTCCAAAGACTGTTTTCCTTTGTGAAAGGGATGGAGCTTTTCCTGGCTCGTGCCTTGAGGGTGGTCGGGCACTGAACTACCCCAGGGCGGTGGGCACAGCCCCAAGGCTGCCAGAGCTCAGGGAGTGTTTGGACAACGCTCTCAGGACAGGGTGGAATTGTTGGGGTGTCTGTGCAGGGCCAGGGGTTGGACTGGATGATCCTTGTGGGTCCCTTCCAGCTCAGGAGATCCCACGATTCTGTGGCCTGGTTTTCCAGTCCCCATCACAATGTTGAGGTTTCATAACATAAACCTTTTCTCCTTGAAATGAAGTTGCTAATTTTTTATGCTTCCCAGTGGCCTTGAGGGAATAATTGGATCTTGGAAGGTTGCTGTCCCATGCTCAGGTTTTTTCTTCACTGGATTGAAAAATGCTCAGTACCTTCAAGTTGTGTCTCTCAGCTGGAATTCTGAAGAGAAATCTCATGACTGATGGGAAAGGCATAGCTCAAACTCCAGGACAGCACGGGCAAGTCACACTCCAGTGCTCAAAAACTGGGAGCCACCAGGCCTTGACAATGAATTCTGCATTTACTGTAAGACTATTTTTTTAAAGAAATAAAATTTTCCCCTAACCTCTCCACAGACATGATTCAGGTGCTGAAAGGCTCTGAAAATACTGCATAGAAAACAAGGGTTTGGCACCTACATTGGCTTCAAACCACAGGTCTATCAAGTCTTGCTTTTCCTGGGTATTTAAGGCACCTTCTTGTTGTCTGTCCTCCTCCCAGCTGGGATAAATCTGCCCTGCACGTTGTCCTCTCCACAGACAGGCCCTTCCTTCTTGACCTCAGCTTTTGCCTGCTGGGTTTGTCCAGGAAAATGGGGATCTGCTGTTCACCACGAGGAACTGGATGATCTTTAAGGTCCTTTCCAACCCATTCTGTGCTTCACTGTGACAGCTGCTGGACAGGACAGACAGGGAACATCTCTGGTCGTGCTGGCACCAGTGACAGGATGGTGTCCACCTACACCAGTTTTTGAGCAGCACTGACACCCAAGCAGAGATGTGTTGAGGTGAATAATAACAAAATGCCAACAAGCAAATCCTGCCACAAGTTTTTAGAGAGGAGCTGGAGGTTGTCGCTCAGGGGTGGCCGACCTGTGCTGGCCACCCCTGGGGTTTTCCTCGTGGGAAGATGCTGTGAGAAAAGGACTGGTTTAAAACCAAGTGTGAGAGTGGATTTGGTGGCCATTCATGTGGTTACCACACAGGGCTTCAGCTGCTGTTTGAACACTGCTCTGCTCATCCAGCAAAAAGCCCACCAGGGTCTCCCAGCCCACCTATTCCCCTCCAGCCCCCACCAGCCTGACCTGCCTTCCATGGCCTTTGGACTCTCCTGTACATATCCAGCCTCCACAGCATCCTGGAGCAAAGTCTTGGTGTTTAATAATGGAATGTGAAAAACCAGCACCTGTAGGTTGTTGTAAACCTACAATCTGGGCAGATTCACTGCATATCCCCAGTTCTTGTGCTATGAGAAGCAGAGACTGGCTGCTCTTTCCTTGTCTCCCCATTTTCTGATTCCAGAGTCCTTGGCTTTGTCCCCTCTCCATCAACCTCTCAACTCGAGGGGGTTCATGTTGGCTCTGCTGTGCAGTTCATCCCCATTGCTATGGTAACAACTGCATCCATCCACCCATCCATCCATCCACCCATCCATCCATCCATCCACCCACCCACCCATCCTCCAAAAGACACCCTGAGCACCATGGGGGTCCCCAGGCGGTTCCTGGGATGCAGCAGCACCCTGAAGGGAACAGGGATGTGTCCTCCCCTTGCCACGGAAGCAGAGGGGCTGTGGGGCTCTAACAGTGCTCCTCTGTGTGGAGCTCACAGAGCTCAGCCCCTCTGGGCCCCTCCCCATCCTCCTCGTGCTGGGAGAAGCCAGTCACCAGTTTCTCCAGTCCCCCAGCTCAGTGCTGTCCCTGATCCCAGTGTTCCCACGGCAGGAGTCAGCCCTGGCACGCAGCAGCACCCCCGGTACAAAGAGCCCCAGGCCTGGGGTGCTGCCTGGCCCCCTTTGCCCTGTCCTCACCACCTCCCCAGCCCCATGGCCTGGGAGCCCCTGGAGCTGTTGGAGCTGAACTGTTCCCCAGGGCAGGCTGCGGGTGTTGGCAGCCCCCTGGACCTGGCTCTGCATGGGCTGGGTCTCTGGGCTGATCCAGCCCTGGGTGTTCCCACTCGGCAGAGCAAGGAAGCAGCTGGAATTTGCCTGGGAGACTGGAGGTTGTGACTTAAATAGAACTATAGAATCACAGAATCTTTAAGGCTGGGAAATCCCTCTGAGATCATCAAGTCCAACTGTTCCCTCAGCACTGCCAAGGCCATCACTGACTATGTCCCCAAGTGCCACATCCACAGCTTTGAAATCCCTCCAGGGATGGGGACTCCACCCCTGCCCTGGGCAGCTGTGCCAATGACTGACCACCCTTTCCAGGAAGAAACGTTCCCCAATATCCAACCTGACCCTCCCCTGGCACAGCTTGAGGCCGTTCCCTCTCCTCCTGTCCCTTGTTCCCTGGGAGCAGAGCCCGACCCCCCCCGGCTCCCCCCTCCTGTCAGGGGGTTGCAGAGCCAGAAGGTCCCCCCTGAGCCTCCTTTTCTCCAGGCTGAGCCCCCCCAGCTCCCTCAGCTGCTCCTGCTGCTCCAGCCCCTTCCCAGCTCCATTCTCTTCCCTGGACATGCTCCAGCCCCTCAATGTCTGTCTTGTCATGAGGGGCCCAAAACTTAATTCAGGATTTGAGGTTTGGCCTGACCAAACTCACACACTCTGGTCTCAGTGTCCTGACACATCCAGGGAGATTTTCCTTTCCCAGAGCTGCCCACAGCTGGCTGCAGAGATGCTTCTGCCTGAGCCCATGAACCTCTGCACTCCTGCTCCTGCCACCCAGCTCCAGCCTGGTGCTCCCACATCCAGCCCAGCACTTCCAGCCCTTCCGCCCTGCCCCTTTTGAGTCCATTTGCTCAGAGCTTACACTAAAACCCCACCACACTCATCTCTTCAGCAAGTTCCGTACTGCAGGGACTCCCTGGATTCTCTGTGCCCTTCCTGAGCCTTTCTCACAGGCTCTGGGGGCCAGGGAAGTGCAGAATCCCTCCCAACTGCTCACTATATGGATGAGAAGCACGTCACCCCACTGACAGCACAACATGGGAATGAGTGAACAGCACCCGGAGCTGCAGGTGGAATGTGGTCAGGGATCAGTCAGCCCTGTGGATTCCTCCAGGGCTTGGTATGATGCCAGAGCTCCACATTCCCAGCAGAGTGCGAGGCTGCAGCTAGAGGATGGTGGCAGGAGGGGACTGTCCCTGCAGTGACAGGTTGTGGTGCTGTTGGCTGCAGCAAGGCTTCATTGTGTGCTTCTGCTCTTTCCCCATCATTGCACAATCGGGTTAAATCATCCCCTCCCTGCTGTCCCTTCCCATGTCCCATGCACAGGTGGCAGCAGGAACAGGGAATTATTGGGGCAAACCAAGCTGAGGTGGATCAGGGCCTTTCAAGCTGGTTGGGTCCCACACTCTGTGCTTCCCTTTGCCACAGAGCAGCAGGATCCAGCACCTGGAGAGGGGTTTGGATGGTGGGGGAAAGCCCAGCTGGGGCCAGGGAGGTCCCTGGTGCTCAGGTGTCTGTCACAGGGCCCTTGTGCCAGAACAAAGCCAGACTCAAACCATGGGGGACTCTGTGCTTGGGCTGTACCTGCACCCAGGGTCTCCTGGCTCTCCCTTCCTTGCTCAGATATGTCCCACATAATTTGGATTCTCGGGCACCTTTGGATCTGGACAGTGATGCATTCTGGTGGCTTTGGGTGTGGGAATTGTTTGAGGATGGATCTGAGGTTTTCCTACATCCTGGATGAGGTGGGATTGACGCAGGTTCAGTGGTGTTTCACCCAGCTCCCAAATCAACCTGGTTTCCTTCCTGGCACAAGAGCTGCTGCTGGCCTGGAGTGGTGTGTGAAGCTGCAGGATGAGTCAGGCTGCTCTGGACTTGTGTCATCACCTCCATCTCTGCCTCCAGGATGGGAATGTCTGTAATTACCCAGATCCAGGAGGGAGCAGCAGTGATCCACAGTCTTCCCTACTTTAGAGGAGGTTTGGATGAGACCCACAGCTCCACCCTTTTCCTCCTCCCTTCCTGTACATCCCAAGGACTTGCTGTCCCTCGAGCAGACTGTGTGCACCAGGACACAGGGGACTGGTGACAGTCACGGGGCAACTGATCCCATCTCCAGGCCGTGGCTGAAAGGAAGGCCAGGTCTGCAGTTCTTGGAGAGCAGTGGCCCATTTCAAATGAAGCAATGAAGACACTCCTCAACTTTGCAAAGAAAAAGACATTCTTTTCACGAGGGATTTAATTGCCAAAATATCTTCAGGGCATGTGGCCTCTTGCACACAGGGTGAAAGACCCTGTTTTGGGACAAGAGGAAATGACCTCAAGCTGTGCCACGGGAGGTTTAGGCTGGATATTAGGGAAAATGTCTTCACTGAAAGGTCTGTCAAGCCCAGGGCAGGGGTGGAGTCCCCATCCCTGGAGGGATTTAAAATCTGTGTGGATGTGGCACTTGGGGACACGGGTCAGTGGTGGCCTTGGCAGTGCTGGGGGAGGGTTGGACTCGGTCTCAGAGGGCTTTTCCAGCCTTAATGATTCTGTGATTGTACGTCCAGCCCAGCACCGCAGAGCCAACACAGGCCTGCTCTGATCCACGGTGCCGATCAGTTTGGGAAGGCACAGACCTGGGCAAGCCCGGCCCCTCCCTGGGTGTCCTGTCCTCCATCCTCACCACTGCCAGGCCATAAACCCCAGCCCTGGTGGTCCCACTGCACCTCCCATCACCAGACCCTTGTTTGCTTTGCGTAGGGAAAGTCAATAATGTGTGACGTGCTGGAGCAGTGGCACAGCCCCAGCGCTGCAGTTTTATTCACAGGCTCCAACACACCATGCCGAAATAAGGGGAATGCTCAGGCCAGGGAAGGCTGAGCCCCGGGACAAGGCTCCCTGCCGGCTCCTGCCCCACGGACGCAGCTGCCATCACCGGGAGCTGCCCTGGCACTCAGCGTTTTGCCAGGTTTCCCGCTGGAAATCCAATCCCTGCTGTCCCGAGGGCACCCGTGTCGCTGCCCGGGCTGAGGGCGAGGGCACGGCCGCTGTGCAGCGCTCGAGGGCCGGCAGCTGCCTTGCGGGCGTCGCTAATTAACTCACGGGTAACCAATTAATTGCGCCTGTACAACATCAGCATCCTAATCAGCTGAGGTTCATTACCGCTTTTATGGCCCTGAACGCTGTAAAACCAGTCACGTTAACAGTTCGGTTTAGGGGAACTCGGATGTGTCTGGGGATTCAAAACGGACCCCTCGGGGCTCCTGAACACCCACTGGGCTGACCCGCGCCTGGCAGATTTGACCTTCAGGGGATGAAGTTTGTTTTTCAGGTTATGCATCGTGCTCTCAGGAACACAGATCTGGGTAGCCCGAAGCGGACGCGCTGCCTCTTCTGCCCCTCCCCGCTGCCCTCACGGCGCCCGCAGCCGCCATGACAGACCCCTCCCGCAAGGTCGCCGCCGCGGGGCTTCTCATTGGACAGCGGAGCTGTCAATCAAGCGATGGGCGCCGCTGAGGGGCGGGGCCAACGCCTCTCGCCATAGGCTGTCCGGAGAGGCCCCGCCCCCTCGGTCGCCTGGCAACGTGAGGCGCTGGCGGCGGGTGGGACCGGTACCGGAATCGGGATCAAGGCCGGGATCGAGGTCGGGATCGGGGTCGGAGTCGTGACTGAGTGCGCTGCAGGCCGCCGGCGGCTGGCATCCCCCAGTAACGGGCGCCTAAGACACCCCCTCCACCCAGGGATGCCCCAGGGCCGCTGTCCCACAGCCCTGCCCGGATCCTCCCGGCCCGGCCCCCCGAGCCGCCCGCCCCTCACACGGGGGATGCTCCTCCTCGGGAATCACCCCTCGACTGCTGACTGTCCCACAGCCAGGGGTTCCTGGGTCCCCCTGCTGCCCCAGACCCACACCCAGGGGACCCTTCGCTCCCTGTCAGCCTCCCACACTCAGCTGCCTCCTGCCCCCTCCGTCTGCCCTCCCTGTCCCCTCCTCTTGGCCCTGTTCCCTCCAGATCCCCTCTCCCACCCTCTAGCAGTGCCAGGCCTGAAGTGTAGAGGTTTCCTGCTGGGAACCCTGCCCACCCTTCCAAGGTGGGCACAGGGCCCTACAAGAGCTGTAGGCTGTGCTGCTGTGTTTCAGCTGCTCCTCAGAAGCAGTTGGGAGCTTTCCTCCCACCACCCTTCAAGGCCAGGAAATTATTGTTAAGGGAATATTATTGCCTTTTTGTGGGCATTCACCAGCCTCTCTGGGACAGAGACCAGCTCTGACCCATGACTGCATGTCCTGACCCCATGCCCACACCCAGGGAGAACTCCAGTGTCATCTGAAACTCCCACGTTTTCCTATATTTCCTTGTTTCCCTAATACTGTCATCGTGATTTTCTCTTAGAGAGAACATCCAAGAAGGAAGATTTAAGTGACAGTGGCAGCACAGGGACCTTGATGTTCTTTGAGAGTCTCACCTTGTGTGCAAGCTGTGTCCCTTCTAGACTTCAAACCACTCAGCCCATGATTGAATCCATCGCAACAGAGAATCCCGCTGCATTCCAAGCATCATCGTGAAGCAAAGAACCTTGGTGAAGGAAATGGCAACTCCAGAGAAGGCAACGACCCCCATAGGTGCCATGAGGGTGTTGGAGCCACGTCAGCTAAAGCCTGATAGCACAGAGACGGAAAGAATCCTGACTGTCTTGGATGAGACCATTACCAAGCTGGAGATGACCAGGTTGATCCCACGGATCACTGGCTCCCTGGAGAGGTTTGCTAGGATGCTGGGACCTGAGCTCACAGCCAGCCTGTTCGAGCACCAAAAGCTTTCAAACGAAATGCAGCACCTGCTCGCCAGCCCTGGAGCACAGGAGACCATGAGAGCCAGGGAGCAACGCCTGAAATGTTCTCTTAGACACATCCTGAGGCTCCTTCTGGCCAACCCTCTGCTTTGCCAGGGACTGAAATATCAAGTCCAGGTGAGAGCATCACCAGCTGATGCGTTTATCAAAGCCTTTGCGGAGTTCAGGGATTTCATGCTGGAGAATCTCCTGACCAGTCCTGCTGAAGAGCGAGAAAAGATTCAGTTTGTGGAAGAAATGTCCCTCAAGGCTGAGCAAAACACTGAAGCGATCACAGCTCTGCAGGCAGAGCTGGCAGCAGCAATCCAGACTCGAAAGGAGGAGGTATGATCTTGTGGGAATATTCTCCCACAAAGTGTTACTGGAACAAAACTTTGGTAACTAAAAACTGACCCCTTTATTGCAGTTCTGAAAGAGGAAGTTCCAGAAATCATTCCTAAACTAGATCCTAAACTTAAAGATACTATTTTGATTGGAAAATAGAATGAGGATGCTTATTGCACATTTGATTTTTTTTTAAAAACTTGAATTTGGCATGTTTTGAACCTGTTCTCATCAGCCAACTTGAACAAGACAAGTCCCTGAGTTCCAGAGCAGCAGCAGGACAGACACAAATTGCTGTGGTGGTGTCCTGGCAGGGTGACAGTGCCAGCTGCTTCATTCCTGCTGATGAAACAATGAAAAGTCATTCCAGGGAGAGATTGCTCTGATTAAAATCCATTTTTAATGTCTGCCCTGTCTTCACTCTTGCTTAAAACCAACATTTCTGTGACTCCTGACTCTAATAGCTGCCTTGGAGCATTTGTGATTAATCAGTGATTATATGAATTACATCAATTTTTAATTTTATCTGCAGCTGAGGTGCAGATGAACGACTGGGCACTTCCCAGGCCCTTTCCAAGCCTGTGGACTGAGCCAAGCATCCAAGCCCTGAGCTCCTGACAACAATCCTTTGTTTTCTACATGGGCTCCTCATTCTTCTCCCTGCAAGAGCGCTCGGCGAGGGAGGTTTTGTCCTGTGCTCGCTGCGCTGGACGGTGCTGGCAGAGCCAAGAGCCTGCTTCCCCCATTCCCCCTGCTCCTTGGAGATCTGGGAATTGAGACACTTGAGATTTTTATGTGCAATTTGGCAGCTTGGCCAGGGCGTCGTGGATAAATCTGTTTCACTGATCCCAGCTGGGGATTTCCCCAGACAGTCACTCGGAGCCTGATCCAGCTCTCAAGGGAGACACGGGGCTCGCTCTGGGGAATCTGGGTTTGGCTGTTCCTCAGGTGGCAGTGCCACTGAGGCTTGGGGTGGTTTGTTCGCTCTCTACCTTTACTAACGGGGTCCCAGAGGAGCAAAGGAGGAGGTTTCCAAAGCTCCTGTGTAAATCTAACTCCCCTCAGCCAGCAGTGGCAGGTCCTTGGTGTTACCTGAGCAGGCACCTAAGGGTCTCTTCTTAGATCTCCTCCATCTTTGCCAGATCTTTTTTCTCCTGCCCACCTTATGCCTCACTGGCATTTCCCAATGATACTCCTCTTGTTTTCTGGCTCTAGACGGACAGGAAGGACAAAATGATTGAAGACCTCAAAACCACCATGGAAAATCTGGCCAAGGACCGCAAGGCTGAGATCCAGCAGATGAAGAAGGAAGGGGCAAAACAGCAAGAAGAGGAGATGAAAGCTGCCCAGGGCAGGTGTGCCAGGCTGCAGGAGGACGTGCAGCGCCTGCGAGTGCAGTTCAGTGCCCTGGTAGAGGAGCATCGAGCCTCGGAGCTGCTTCTCAGGAAGGTAAAGGGGAGGAGAGCTCTGGGACAGGAGATTTAAGCCTGTTTGCAGAGCTGTCAGCTGTGCCTGCTGTCTGCTGCAAGGGATTCCTTGGTCCCTGCTCGTTCCTGGCAGGATGCACATGGTGTTTGTCAGAGTACACCCGCTCTGTCCTCATGCTCTGCTGATTCCAGTGGAAAGCAGCCCTGCAGCGACAGCAGGGACAGAGCCTGTCACAGGTCCTGCTCCTGCCTTGGCTCTGGGAGCACCTTCCCACAGAGCTGTGACATGGCATGGGAGAGGCTGTGGGTGGGCAGAGTGCAGGGCAGCAAGGCTGGAGCAGGACAGGTGAGGGATGGTGGAGAAACAAGGGATCTGGTGTAGGGTGAGCAGAGCAAACACAATACTGGCTTGATGGAAAGGCATCTTTTAGAGTTGATTTAGTGTTCAAGGTGGAACGTGGCTGATGTTGAGGGCTCAGCAGTTCCTGCTCTGCTTGGCATGTTGCTGAAGAGATAAGCCAAGGACACGGGTTGTGTTGAATGAGGGTAAATGTGATTTCATAGAATCATCCCAGAATGGTTTGGGTTGGAAGGGACCTTAAACCCATCCAGTCCCACCCTCTGCCATGGGCAGGGAGACCTTCCACTAGCCCAGGTTGCTCCAAGCCCCGTCCAGCCTGGCCTTGGACACTTCCAGGGATCCAGGGGCAGCCACAGCTTCTCTGGGCAACCTGTGCCAGGGCCTCCCCACCCTCACAGCCAACAATTCCTTCCCAACGTTCCATCTATCCCTGCCCTCTGGCAGTGGGAAGCCACTCCCCCCTGTCCTGTCCCTCCCTCCCTTGTCCCCAGTCCCTCTCCAGCTCTTCTGGAGCCCCTTTAGGCCCTGCAAGGGGCTCTCAGCTCTCCCTGGATCCTTCTCTTCTCCAGGTGAACCCCCCCAGCTCTCCCAGCCTGGCTCCAGAGCAGAGGGGCTCCAGCCCTGGCAGCATCTCTGTGGCCTCCTCTGGTCTCTCCCCAACAGCTCCACGTCCTCCCTGTGCTGTTCCCAGGGCTGGAGCAGCTCTGCAGGGGGGTCTCAGCTGAGGGGGCAGAGGGGCAGAATCCCCCCTGCCCTGCTGCCCATGCTGGGGGATCAGCCCAGGGCATGGGGGGTTCTGGGTGCCAGCACACATGGGCGGGGCATGTCCAGCCCCAAACACAGCAGCACCCCAAAGTCCTTCACCCCCCAGTGCTGAGCAGATACAGGAGGAGGAAACAGGAGCACAAGGCAGGCTCAGGCCTCTGGAGCAACAGCTCTGCCCTGAGGAGAACACTCTGGTGACACAGAATCTAGAACTGGGAAAAGTTTCCCTCCCCATTTTGCTCCTCCTGGATATTCCCTCAAACCGTCACAGCCCCCCACGGGCAGGACAGCCCAGGCTGGTGATGGGGGTATCCCTCACTCTTGCTTTGGGTGATGCAGTACGACTTGGCAACAGGGCTGGGCACTGACAAAGCACCAAACCCAAGTTAGAGCCACAGTACAACCCCCAAAATCTATCCATTTACACCTCCTTGGGCAGTGTCAGGCAGTCCCTGAGGCTGCAGAGCACAGCAGGGCTTGTTGAGGAGTGCTCAGCTCATTCCAGCACTCAGGAAGACGCATTTATTGACCACAGAGGCCTCCTTTCCTCAGCAAGTACAAGTTGTACTCGTGTACAAGTACAAGGTTGTACTTGTGGTCTAATTAGCTGAGGTGTGACCTCGTGATGGCCTGGGAGCCCTTGGGGCTTCCTGGGGCAGTGTCACGTAGGAAATCACATGGCACCTGAGATGGACCAGGAATGATTCCAGAGAGCACGGATACAGCAGTTGGGGATAAACTGCCCATAACTGCTTGTACAGCAGTACAGCCACTGCTAAACTGTTCTACAGCCAGAAATATCTCTTCTTTTAAAAGAGCATCTTCTGAGTACTTTCTGTCCTGCGTTCATGCTTTGCAGTTCTTTATTGCTTCTATTTTAGGGTGGTTTCTCCAGTTTGTCGATGACTTACCGCATTCCATAGGATACATTCATTTCCTCCTGCAGAAAGCACCTTTCAGGTGCTGTTCAACCCCCCAGCTCCATGCTGTCAACCAAATAAAGCCCTTTGGGCCTCAGGGAATGTCCCAGGAGAATCCTCAAACCAGGGCAAACCACATATATGTCAGCTGAGGGAAGCCTGTCCCAGGGACGGGGTGTTATACACAGATACAATGATGCTGGGGCTCAAAGCTTCCCTGCTTTCTCACTCAGGATCCTTCTCACTCAGGCCCCAGGTGCCTGCAGGGATCTGATCTTGTTTTGTGTTTCAGAGGAGGTGCAAAGCGGAGGAGGAAATTGAGAACTGGATCCAGAAATACGACACAGACATGGCAGCAAAACAGGTATTGGCTCTAAACTGCTTTGCTCTGCCATGAGGGAATTTGCTCAGGTAGATTCCTGTCCAAATGGACATGTGGCTCTTACGCAGGAGGCCATGGAAGTGACAGACAGATCTCCATCCAGATGAACTGTAGGAAAGGGATCTTTGTCCTGCTTATGTGTCCAGGAGTTCTCTGCTCCTTTGGTTTTAGGAAAAGCTACATCCACTACTAAATCACACAGTATTTGGGGGCCTATGGATTGCCACGTTCTTTCAGGCACGTCCACCACATGCCGGGCAGCAGGTTTTTCAGGTTTGCTCCAATCCTCAATCCTCATGGCTCTGTCTCGTGCCCAAATCCCGCTCCTGTTCCTGCTAGATCCTTTAGAGATGTGCTGGGTGCTAAGGAACCCAACAGCCTGCACCCAGCTGAGCCATAACAGCCTAAGGGTCACATGAGCACTTCCAAACCTCACCTCTGGGAAGGCCCTGGTGGCTTCCCTGTTCCTGCACTATTTATGGGGATGGATAAAAGCTGCTGGACTTCAAAATGCAGGGAGGGGCCTGAAAGCTGCTGCTAATTGTAAGGAATGATTCCCCCGGTCAGGTGTTTAATAATGGGATTATTTTGGTTTCCTGTCTGTGGGGAGGCAGGAGCAGGTTTGGGGTAGAATTTGTCAAGGCAGACCCACCCCCCCCCACACTGTTCTCAAATATTCCATTGTGGGAGGATTTTTCAGAGGAACATGAAGATACTGGGACCTGGCATCTCATGAAATTCCCTGGGTACTGGGCACATGCCTTCTTTTTGAATCCCTTCGGAAAAGCTCAGCTCAGCTCCCCGTCGTGGTCCTGCATGGGTTTGGGATGGGTTTCAGGACCCTTGGGGGTGTACAGGGAGGAGCTGAGCTGCTGTACCTGCCAGGCCACGTTCGAGGCGATTCACGCTGTCTACACCGAGGAGAAGGCCCAGCTGGCCCAGCTGATGGAGAAACACGCTCTGCTGCTCCAGGAGTATTCCCAGATTGAGGAGGAGCGCAAGATGCTTAAGCAGAAGGAGGAGGAGGAATTGCAGGAGCAGGCCAGGAGGAACCGTGCTGCCACCCGCATCCAGGCCGCCTGGAGAGGCTACGTGGTGCGGTCCTTCTTCAAGGCAAAGCTGAAGAAGGCCAGGGCCAAGGCCAAGGGCAAGGGGGGCAAAAAATAAAGCCCCAAATCCCTTCTTTGCCCCAGCAAAGCTGCTGGGTCTGAGCTCTTCCAGAGAAAAGCATTAAATTGTTAAGTTTGGAAAAGACCTTTAACGTGATTAAGTCCAACCACCAACCCAGCACCACCGTGTTCACCACTAAAATATGTCCTCAAGTGCCACATCCACATGTTTGTTTGAACACTTCCAGGGATAGTGACTCTACCACTTCCCTTGGCAGTCTGTCCCAGAGCTTTAGAGCCTTTTCCCTGATAAAAGCTTTCCTAATATTTAATATAAAGGTCCCCTGGCACAACTTGAGGCTGATTCCCCTCATTCTGTCAAGTCCTGGGTGTGTGGATTTGGGAGCCTGCATCCCTTTCCACAGGAGGAAGCTGCAGGACTGTGAGTGAGTGACATGAGTCCTGCCTGGGCATCATCCTTGGAGTGTGCAGTTTTCAGGAGGGTGGGATGTGGCTCAGCCCAGCCTGAGCCGTGTTCCCAATCCTGCGAGCCACTTCCAAAGCTTAACTGCAAGCTGGGAGCAAACAGCCTTTTGGATCCAGCCTCCCAGTGACATTTCTTTACCCATGGCCCTTCCTGGCAGCCTCCCTTCCCGGGAGAGGGCAGTGGCACTGGCTACAAAGCCCAAATAGTCTCCACGATCAGGTGAGGCCACTGTCTCCTCTGACAGGGCTAAGGGAGGTGTGTTCCCTTCCTTGCAGCCACAGGAGATGCTGGGATATGGGAGACTTTGAGATGTTGGTACCCATGTGGGCAGTTTGGGGTGTAGGTACATCTCTCCAGGGAATCTTTGGTTCCAACAGCCTTAGAGTTTCTGGGAAAAGTTTGTTCAGCCTGGAGAAGGGAAGTGCCTAAAGGTGCTCCAGGAGAGCTGGAGAGGGACTTGGGACGAGGGCCAGATCCCGAGGTTTGGAGCACAGTGCCCTCACTGGAGATTTCACATGGCTGGGGGAGCCCCCTCACCCTCCCTGTGCCCCGCAGGGCCTGTGTGTGCAGGTGATGGGTGAGAATAATGGGATCAGTGGGATCAGGGTGGATTAGGGAGATCAGGGAAAGGTGATCCCCAGGCTAGGGGGGAAGGAAAGGAAGGGCAGAGGATAGAAGAGGAAAGAGGGAAGGGAAAAAGGAAGAGAAGAGGGAAAGGAAGAGAAGAGAGAAGGGAAGGGAAGTGGGAAGAGGGAAAGTAAGGGAAGAGGGAAGGGAAGGGAAGTGGGAAGAGAAGAGGGAAATTAAGGGAAGAGGGAAGGGAAAGGAGTGAGGAGGGAAGGGCTCTCAGCAGATGGGGACACCTGGCTGGGCAGCACCTGCCACTGACCCCATGGTGCCCTGTGGAGAAGGGACCCCTCAGGCATAAAATCCAGGCCCATGGCCTGGGACGGGGAGGGGGGAGCAGGTGAGAGGGACAGAGGGATGGGGCTTTTCCTCCTGGCAGGGAAGACAAGTCCCAAGGAGGATTTTTTACGGGAAAATTTTTATGGGAACTATTTTTTTTTTTACATCCCAATTTTTTATCCCCCCCAGCTCCCCCGGCACGAAATGGCGGCGGGGGGGCAAAAATGGGGGGGGGGGGGGGGGGGGGGGGCCGTTCCCCCCCCGCCGCCGGGGGGGGCGCGCCGCCCCCCCCCCCCCCCCCCCGGCCCCCCCCTTCTCCCCCCCCCCCCCCGCGGTCACGTGGCGGCGGCGCCGCCCCCGGTCGGCGCGGACGGGCCGGGGCGGCCCCGCGAGCGGCGGAGCCTCGGCCGGGCCCCGCGGGGTCTATGGGGAAGGCGGCCGCGCTCTGCGCCGGCGGCACCCGCGGGCTGGTCTCGCTCCTCAGCGCCGTGCCCTGCCTGGCCTGCCACGAGCTGCCGGCCATGAGCAGCGAGCCGGGCGGCCGCGGCGGCGGCGGAGGAGGAGGAGGGGGAGGAGGAGGAGGAGGAGGAGGTGGGGGTCCGGCGGGGGGTCCGCCCGCCGCCCCCCCGGGCTCCGACACCTACAAGGGGTGGCTCTTCAAGTGGACCAACTACCTGAAGGGCTACCAGCGCCGCTGGTTCGTGCTCAGCAACGGGCTGCTCAGCTACTACAGGTACCGGGGCAGGGGCCGCGGGGGCTGCGCGGCCAAAAGCGCTGCGTGTTACTCGCTTCGGGCTTTTTTTCTTCTGCCAAGGCCACAGTCGGAATTTGGTCTTCCAGAGCCGTGGTACAGTGCGAGTCCCCCCAGGGACCGGCCGCCCGTGGGTCTCCCCTCCATCCATCCCTCCTTTCCTCCTGCTGCAGCTCCAGCTGCTGGAGCTGCCCGGACTGAGCAAACCTTCCAGCAAAACAACCCGAAAGCATTGTCCCTGTGCTGTGCGACCTGCTCCTGCTGCTGGTTCCCTGCCAGGCAGGATGCCAGAGCATGGGAATCCTTGTCCCGTCCGTGCCTGTGGCTGCGAGCGCTGCGGCGGCCGGGGAAGGATGGGCTGGGATGGGATGCTGTGCCTGGGATGGGATGTTGTACCTGGGATGATGTGCCTGGGAAGGCAGCCCGGGCTCAGGCTGCGTTCCTGGGGGAAGGAGAGAAGCTCCAGCACTCGGCAGAGATTCCAGCCTGGCTCTCTGTGCTGTCAGACGGGCTGTGGGCTCAGCGAGGAGCGTGTCAGACACCCCGAGGCTGCGAGCTGGGATCCAAAGTGATGTCATCCCTGGAGGTTCTCTTGTGCTTTGTGTCTCAGCTCAGTGCTGAAAACACAAACGTGGACGTTGGTGTTTTTATCCTTTAGGAAGGTGTCCCTGCCCATGCAGGGGGTGGAATGAGGTGAGGTTTAAGGTCCCTTCCAACCCAAACCACTCTGTGGTTGGGATCGTGTTTATTCTTGTCACTTGGAACACAAACGCTCTGTCACCTTCAGTATTGTGGAACTGTTGGCTGTACTTCAGGACACAGAAGCAATCCCAGATATTGAAGATGGTTGAGCTTTATAAAATAATAAGTCTTTAAAGTGCCAAACCCTCTGAGAGAGGAATTCTCTGTAAAGGCTACGCCAGAGCTGTTTTTCCTCCCGACACAAAGTTCATCAGCTGATTTCCTCCCTGCTCCAGCTGCTGACACGTAGCCTGAAGCAGATCCCAGAGCTTCAGCTCCCTGTCAGGTGTGACTATAAACTCCTCCAGCTCTAAGAGACATCTGGAACCTGGGTCCTGGGGTCAGACCGTGGCAGGTAACAGGGCAGAAGTTCAGTGATGTGTTTATCTACTTGGAATTGTTTGAAACCACCCAAGAACTTAAGCCAAACAAAAACACCCCGACAAGAATGAAGTTACCTCTCAGTAATTCAGCTAATTTGCTTGTAATCCTTTCTGGAATGTTTTAACTCTGCCCCAGATCCGCCCCCCAGAGCTGTGTGGCTCCAAAAGGCTGTTGGAGTTAATGCTCCACTTATAACCATGTCAGAATATTATTTTTCTGTTTTGATGCCAAGTCTGTCATGAGCAAAGAAGTGGTTTTCTTCAACAGCATTATTTTAGATGGGAACAGCCGGGTTTATTTTAAGACAATTTGATCTGTTTTAGGCTGAAACACCGAACAGAAACACCCAAGGAAATTATTCTGAGCAGCATGTGAAGGAGTTGAAACTTTGTGGAACTTTCAGGCAGGGCAGACCTGCAGCAGCTGCTCCAGGGATGCTGGAGGGTTTTGTGCTTCTTTTCATTACTGGGCTTGATGACAACTGAATTAATTTAGTTGTGAGTCAGGAGTACAAAAATACAGTGCAGAACACGTGGTAAAATCTTTCTTAAATGGAGAAAAACCTCCATGATACTCTTCAAACCCAGCGCTCTGGAATAGTGGCTGTGTCAGCTGGAATTGCCCATCTCAGAGTGCTCCTGGGAGACAGTCTGGGGTAAAAACTGGCAGTTTTGTTCTGATATAACTTCCAGGTCACTGGCAGGACTGAGGCAGCTTCAGGTATCAGGCTGTGTGTTTTCACTGACCTTCCCTGTGAGCAGACAGCCCGGGCAGGACAGGGACTGCTGCCTGTTTCACTGACACAGAGGATATATCTATATTTATATATATTCTATAAAGGTTTCTGGCATTCTGTGAGCCACAGGTCTTGCTTTCTGCTGGCTCTTTATGTCCTTCCCAGCTTGGCAGGTCCATGCCAGAAGTGTCCTTTTGTGCCCTTGCAGGTGAACTGCTGCACTCTCCTTGTTTTGTCACTTTGGTAGCTGGAGTTTGGCTGCACAACCCACCTGATTTAGCTGCTGGCTGCTCAGGAGTAGCCTCATAGAAACTTCACTTTGCTTATGCTCTAAAATCATCCAGACTGGGGAAGCTGCCTCCTTGTGTGGATTGATTTTGTTCCAGATTGGAGCTTTTTGTTCCATTTGGGTTTCCTGCCGTTTGCTCTTTAGCTTTAAACCCCCGCCTGTCTGGTTGCCTGTGATTCCTGGTGATTCCTGGTAGGAGTTTTGTTTGTAGAGCTGAGCTCTTGAAATCCTGGGTGTTCCCTGGGGCTCTGGTCGTGCCTGTGTGTGGGTGGGCTCTGTGCCATCCTTTGGGAGCTGCTCAGTGTGGTTTGCTCCAGCAGCCAGGTGTGATGCCTCTTTGCTGCCCCGTTGGTTTCACAGGGACAGTTTGCTGAATTAAAGCTTCTCTTTTCCCCCACTGGAGTATTTAAAGCCTCCTGTATCTTTGCTACATCAATGAAGACATCAGGTCTTGCTGCCAGCAAAGCTTCATGTGCTTTTGCTTTGTATTCCCTACTCTAAACCTGTGGAAAATAACAGCTGAGGAATTCTTGCAGATTTCCTGTGCAGAACCCTCCTCTGGAGTGAGGTGTGTGGATTTAGAAAGCTCCTAGATAGTTGGACCATTTTAATTGCATTGATGGCCCCTCTTAGGTTGGTTTTTGACCAAGTTTTCTGGCTGATTTGGAAATCAGCAGTGATGCTGGTGTGGGAGGGCAGTTTGGGGATGGCACAACTCGTCTGCTTGACTTGCTAATGATCCAAACTCCCTCTCTGAACTCCTCTGCCACTCAGATTTATCATTATCTATAATTAGCGGCTCTGTATGGGAGAATCTAATCACCTTGAACAGATAAGTGTTTTCAAGGAGATTAGAGAGGATCTTCAGGTGAGTATTAACTCATCAAGGATTGGCTCATGTGATCATCGATGCGATGAGTGTCTGTTCTCCCAGCAGCTTTCTCACCTTTCAGGGGCTCAGGTTTCGTGTTGGCTGCTCTGTGGATTGGGTGTCTGAAGAGCCCCCAGCAGTGCTTTTTGTGGGCACAGGATGTAACAACAAAAGCAGTGGCAAATGGAGAGGGGAAAACCGTGTCGTGCTGTGTGATGTGGTCATTGTTGTGAAGTGAAAGGCTTCTCCAGTGAGCAGCATTAACTCCCCTCATGGCTCTGCTCTTAGAGCAGTGCTGGGTGCCTGGGGCGGTTCAGCTGTCTTGTCTGGGTTTTATCCTGCAGCTCATTTCCCTGGAAAAAGCTGTTTCCCAGAGCAGCGTTCACCAGCTCTGTTTATCCAGCAATTAACTCTTGGCTGGCATTGTGAGGGCTTGAGCACAACCCAGAGGGGTTTTTCTTGCTTCTCCTGCTGAGACTCCACTGAAAGCTGAGGTGAGGAGTTCAGCTTGAAAACTGCTGCTGATAGAAGAGACCTGGAGGGAACTGGGGGCTTCCAGAAGAGACCTTGGAACCTCTGATCCGGAGCCTGTTCCACGTAGGGCCTCCCAGTGAGGTTGCTCAGGACCTTGAGCTGCTGAGGTTTGGATGTCACAGAATCACAGAGTCATTTGGGTTGGCAAACCCCTCTGAGATCATTGAGTCCAACCAGCACTGCCAAGGCCACCACTAACCTGTGTCCCCAAGTGGCACATGCACACAGCTTTTAAATCCCTCCAGGGAAGGTTACTCCAGCCATGGCATGGGCAGCTGTGCCAGGGCTGGACAACCCTTTCTATTAAGAAATTTTCCAATACCCAACCTGACCCTCCCCTGGCACAACTTGAGGCCATTTCCTCTCCTCCTGTCCCTTGTTCCCTGGGAGCAGAGCCCGACACCCCCTCCCTCCTGTCAGGGAGTTGCAGAGCCAGAAGGTCCCCCCTGAGCCTCCTTTTCTCCAGACTGAGCCCCCCCAGCTCCCTCAGCCACTCCTGGTGCTCCAGACCCTGAAATCTCCAAGGTACGAGATTGCAGAGCCTCTCCACGCCCCTCTTCCAGTGTTGGACCAACCTTGGGGGAGAAATGTTTCTTTATATTTAGCTTTTACATAATAAAATGAGGCAATACAGTCTCCTAGAATGATTTTTGTAACACCTCCTCCCTCTGCAGACAAATCCTGGAGTGTTTGTCACCCTTGGGTGCTGGAGCATGCAGGTTTCCAGGAGAGCCCTGGAGCTCCTGGTGACTTTGAGCTACTTGTTTTTAAACAGTGATTAATAATTGGTGTTCCCAGTCATCTTGTTTTCCCATGGCACTTGCTGCATCCATATGGTGCTTTGCTGTTACTCCTTGTTCATTATTTGCCCACGCTGGAGGCAGCTCCTCCCTGTGCTGTGTCCCTGGGGACAGGGTGCTGGCACGGCTCCGTGGGGACATGGCACGTCCACGTGGCATTCCGGGGGTGCTGGGGGGCGAGGACAGTGATGCTCTTTGGGCTGCTGCTTCCAGCCTGGGTTGCTCTGCTCCCAGGATGGTGCTGTGGAGGGGGTTGGCATCACTTGACTCCAAACAGCAGCTACTGCTGATGCTGCAGGAGGGTGTCAGACATGGATCTTGTCCTTAAGGATGTCTCTATCATGGCCTGGTTACTGGTGCTATGTGAGGGGTTTTACAGCTGCTGCCTGGTTCTGTTTGCTGGCTGCAAACTGCAGCGAGAGCTGTGAACTCTGTTGATGCTTTATTTCTACCCATATCTTCTTAAATCAAGTACAGTTGATTGATTTGTTCCATCCCTGGAAGGGATGGCAAGGTTGGAAGGGGCTTGGAGCAACCTGGACTAGTGGAAGGTGTCCCTGCCCGTGGCAGGGGGTGGGATTGGGATGAGCCTTAAAAGTCCCTTTCAACCCAAACTGTTCTGGATTTCTGTCGCTCTGTACTGGCCCAAATGCTTCATTTGATGAAATCGTAGCAGAAATAACTGGCTTGTCTTGTGCAGAACTAAACTTTGAGAGGGGCAGAGCACTGCTGTCCTTGTGGAAGAGCAGCAGCCTGTGTTGCTGTCTCAAGGTCAGTCGTGTGGGGAACCCTCAGGTAGTGTTGCTCACACTGCAGTTTTCCCTCCTGGAGCAGTTTGCAGGCGTGAAGTGTGTTCATGGGCTCAGCTGCTCAGGTTGTCACCAGGGTGAGGTGCCTGGCACCCATTTCTGGTCTCAGTTGTCCCAGCTTCCATTACTGGAGCACACGTGGGTGTTGGTGCCCCTCTGCTGTCCCTGTCCAGAGCAGGGGGTCACTGCCCAGCCCTGTGTCTCTCCCACGGGGTGCTGGAGCTGCCTCAGCTCTGCCTTTTTCAGCTCTGCCTTTGGAGTGGGCTGGCCCTGCTCTGGGACATCCAGGGCCGTGCTGACCTTTAGGAGCAGAGGTTGGAGTGGGCTGTGTGTGCCTCAGGACATCCAAGGCTGTGCTCAGCCTGGATAACTCTCTCCAGCCCGCGGTCCATGTGCTGCCAGCAGTGCTGCTGGGTGCTCCAGGAGCTCTCTTTGGCTCCAGAGGTGACTGACATCACCTGCCTCTTGTCTGTAGCTCCTCTCCCTGTCTTTTTACAGGGAAATATGTATTCAGCTCCAGCCTGACTTACTCCAGTTACAGGTTTAAGTTGGTGCTTGCACGGCCTGTCATCCTCTGTGCCCACAGTGAGTCACCGGGGAAGGAGCTGATCTTTCTTGTCAGGAGTAATGTGAGGAACCTGCTGTGCTTTTCCCTGTAATATCCCTTGTATCCTGCTTGATTTCCTCCCAAACAGGAGTTTTCAGCCAGTGCAATAAGCTCTGTAACTCATCTCTGAACAACATGGACACTCCTTACCTGTAGGTTGGTTGATGCTGCAGTGGGTCAGACTGTGGAGCTTCTCTGTATTGTTTGTGCTTGTGTATCAATTGTTGTAGCTGGGTAACTCACCCTGGTAATATTAGGTAACTGAAGTGTTATCAGTGATATCAGAGCCCTTTTCTCCCTGTAGGTCTGTTCAGCTCTAGTGCTGATGGCCCACAGCTCACCCTGAAATGTGAGTTGTCAGGAGAGCAGGCAGCATCTTGGAGATTTATCCCTAAATAGGATAGTTCTTCCAAACCTGAGCTAACTGGAGGTGTTAAATATCCCTTCAGACCCTTATTATGCCATTCAATTATCATAATCATTCCTACAGCACGTTGGCAGGGATCTTTCCTACACTTTACATCAGCCTTTGTTTGGTTTTGCTCAAAAAGCTCGTTTAATAATTAATGCCATAATATTCCTGTGCGTGCCGGCTGCGGGCTGGGCAGGCAGAGCTGGAGGAGGAGAGCAGAGCCGGCTGTGCTGTGGTGCTGGGGCAGTGATTGCTGACTCACAGGGCCAGCGCTGAGCCCTCGGGCTGCCAAGGGATCAGCGGCGGAATTAAACATGCAGATGGGGAGCGTGGGACTGTGTGGCACTGACGGCCCCGCGCCGGGAGCAGAACAAATCAGAACAAATCTCCTCCTTGGTCCCGTGCCAGGCACTTGGGATTCACTTCCCCGGGCTCCTGGCGGTGCTGGTTTGTCCCTGGCTTGTGCTGTGACCCGGCCTGGCCTCCCGCTGTCCCCCGGTGGTGCTGCTGGAGGTGTGACATGCTGGGGGTTGGAGCTGCTCACAGGTTGTCCTGCAGCTCTCCGTGACACGGGCAGTGATGGAGCTGCTGCTGTGTCAGCACCATCGTGTCACAAACCCTGGGTCACAACCCCTTGTCACCCGTGTTTTCCCTGCATCCAGCTGCCCTTCCTTTCACACCCTGCCGGGCCAAACTGTGTTTCTATTCACTCTGCTGGGTTTTTTTATCTTTATCTAACTCTTCAAGGCTATTTCTGTTTTGAATCACGACCGGATAGATGTATGTCCCTGTGGTGACTCAGGGGGAGGTCCTTCATTCCCTAAAAATAGTCTTAATTCTCCAAATCTTTTGGATGAGAGCACTGTCTGGGCACGCGTGGCTGCTTAAAGCAGCTTCTGCAATGCATGTGGGGGTAAATATGGGGGGTAGGAGTCTGTGCCTTTCTTTTTTCCTGCTTTAACCCAAAGCAGTGATTATTAAGCTGTTATTAATAGGTAGAGCAGGTTTCTGCTGGGAACTTTATAAGAAACAGAGCGGGAGAATGTTGCCCTTGGGACCTGGAGGTTGTGCATTGCTGGCATGTGTAAGATCCTCCCAGTTCAGGCTGGTTGGTTGGCACAGACACCTGAACACTGTGGCTGGGTGGGCTCCTAAAGAACAGCAAACTCCTTCCCGTGGCACAGCCACAGATGTGACTCAGGGGCTGGCAGCGGTGACCTGGGTGGGAGCAAAGCTCCTTTGGGAGGTCACTTGGCCTCCTGCTGCTGGTGATATGTTCAGGTCCATTGCTCTGTTTCCTCAGGGCTGCTCCCAGTGCCGCCGTGTTTGCATCCATTCCATGTTGGTGTTCCCAGCTGACTTGGTGCTTTGTGCCTGTCACTCACCCGAGCACAGAATTAGAGTATTTGTCACAGCAGCAAATATCCATGGCAACTAATTCCCCAGTTCTGGGAATCTTCATGATTTTTGAAGTTTCTCTTTTCCTGTGAAATGCACAGGGGTGGTTCCACAAACTTTTTTTTTCAGGTCTTCTGCAACTGTCAGGAGTGGTGGCTCTTCTTGGAGGCGTGTGAAAAATACACCGGTCCGAGTTCGGAAGATGGGGTGAGTTTGGGTGGATTTGGCTGCACAATGGACGTGGGTGACTGGGACGTGCCTCTGCTTTCCAGGACTGTGCAGGAGTGGAGACCACAGGATTAAAGAAGCACCTTTTTGTCACAGAAGTGTGGAGTTGCCATGCAGCAGGTGGGGATGTCACCTGTGCCCTCAGCTCGTGCGGAGTCAGTGATGTTGTGTCAGGGCAAGGTCAGGTTGGATCTCAGGCAAAGGTTCTTCCCCCAGAGGCTGGTTGGGCACTGCCCAGGCTCCCCAGGGCAGTGGGCACAGCCCCAAGGCTGCCAGAGCTCCAGGAGGGTTTGGGCAACGCTCTGAGGGACAGGGTGGGATTGTTGGGGTGTCCTGTGCAGGGCCAGGGGTTGGACTGGATGATCCTGATGGGTCTCTTCCCAACTCAGGACACTCTTTGATTCCAAAGTTTCAGCCTTTGGTTTGAAGTCCTTTCTGGAGGCTCTGGCTGGGAGCCCTCAGGTGGTGCTGTGTGCCTGGTGTCAGGGCTGTGTTGTTCAGCAGCCCCATCCTGTATTTTGGAAGAGTGAGACCTCCCAGCTTTGCTGTTTCCAAACCTGCAGGTTGCTGTGCCTGATGCTGGACGCTGTTTATCAACTGTTTATCATTCCCCAGTTGCCACTGAGGGGCTTCCCAGCAGAGCTTGTAGAGCAAAAGGCACTGCAGGTTTATAGGGTGTGGTGAGGTGAGACTAATCCCTGGCTTTATTTTATCCCAGCAGTGTTTGCCATTCCTTGTCTGTTGGGTCTCTGTGGTCTGTGGGGGGGAGAGGCTGCTTTGGGCTCCCTGGCTTTGCATCTCCCCTGGGATGGAATTTTTATAAGCAGGAGGAAGAGAGTGCTCAAACCAAAAGTCACTTTGTGATGGTACAGAGGTGACAATCATCATAATACTGTGTAACTTGCACTGATCATGCACAGCACTATGAGCTCCCACACAGAACTGGACTTTCATCGTCTTGCCATGAGCTATGGGACTCCCTTTGGAAGCTGGTGTGGTGTTGGTGCTCCCTGTAGCCATTTCCTCTCAGGGATTGATTAGGAGTACCTATGACTTGATTGGTTTTTGGTAGATGTGATGAGATTCCACTCCATTAGTCACAGTATTTGCTGTATAATGTCATTATTAACGGGTGAGTGCCCTCCCAGCCGGGCTGTGGGTGATGCCAAGTGGAGCATAGAGGTCACAAGTCTGGATTTCAGAGGGACCATGACAGGCTGGAGTAACAGGATGGTGGGAGCCCTGTGATGTTCAGCAGAGGCAAACACCAGCCCTGCTCTGGGGTTCCTGGCTCGAAGCAGCTTTGCAGAAGAGCCCTTGGGAAAAACAAGGTGACCAGGAGTCACCAGAGGTCAGTGGTGGCTTTGGCTGCTCAGCAGAAGTGCAGCGTGTGGAGGGAAGGGCCCGTCCCCTCTGCTCAGCACGGGGTGCCCTGGCTGGGCCGTGGCTCTGGTTTGGGGGTCCCAGGGTGAGGCTGGAGGGGAGAAGGGATGTGGGTGTGCTCAGCTTGGAGCAGGGGAGGAGAGGGGAGACCCACAGCTCTGTGATGAGGGTGTGAGGGGACAGAGCCCAGCTCTGCTCTCTCAGGAGGAGGCAGTGGGCACATGGGAAATCCTGCATGGACACATGGAAACGTGTTTAACTGGGAGTGAGGGCTGAATACTTGGGGTCTGGAGGGAACTCTTGACTATTCCAGCTGTGGATACACGGGGTCCTGAGCAACCTGATCTGGATGTAGATGCTCAGGGCAGGAGGCTGGACCTGAGGTGCCTTCCAGACACGTTTCATGTACCATTCTATGGTAGTTTGACAGTAAGTTTGCCTTCAGCTCTCTGGATGCTGATGGGGGTGAAGAAAAACTGTGTCACGTCTGTGGCTTGTCCTGGAGCCCCGGTGGTTCCTGTGTCTGTTCACAGAGTTCCCCACTTCCATGGCACCCTAAATTGAGGGAAGGATTTCTTCCTGACACTGGGACAGCCTGAGGATTGGCAAGCCAAACTTAGGATGAGATTAAGCTGTGCTTTGCTGCTCTATCATAGTTTTATCTCTTAAAGCTTCTAATAAATACAGTGTTTTGCTGGAACACTTGAGGAGGCAAAGTCCCAGTTGGGTTTTTGATCCCTTTAGGAGTGGGATTGGCTTAGGAGCTGAAGGACAAGAATTTTCCTATTTTTTTGCCTGTGCAGTCTCTGGGATGTCTCAGCTGGGTGCTGCCCTGGAACTGTTTTCCCAGGAACCTGCATTTTTGTGTAAGTAAACATGGAGTGTGCACTGGGTGAGGCATCTGCCTCTTCCTCTCTGTTTCTTTCCTTTACACCACAAGGAAAGCAATAAAGACTTCTAGTGGAAAAAACTATGGATGCAAGCTGCTTGGAAGTTTACTTTTAAATTTGGAAGTTGACTTGCAGAGATGTAGAAGTTAATCCTTTTGCCCTGTAACAAACCCATTTTTCCCTCCTTCCAGCCTGCAGACATCCAGCCAGGAATTGTCACTTGTAAGTACCTGCAGAGGCTGCAGCTCCATGTCCCAGCACACACAAATACTGGATTGGAATGAATTTTGCTGCACATCTGCAGCCCTAAGGTCTCTTTGCAGCACAGGCTGCCCATAGTTGATATTCTGCTTTTTGGGGCCATTACAGGTTAATTTATTACCTGCCACCCCCTGCTACAAGCATGAAGCACATGCTGTGGGAACGGGACTGATTCCATCAGGATTTGTACATTTGAGTTGCAATGCACAAAACCTGAACAGCCTGAGTGGTTTAGAGAGTCAAATTCTGCTGGCAGTGGAGACTGAGAGCTTTAGGGAGGCATCCCTGTGGATGCTGCAGGGAGTCAGTGATGTGTTTGTAGGAGGCACTGGGATCATCATGTGGCTGCTGTGCCTGGAATTCCACAGGGTCAGGCTGGGGGTTGGAATAGCTGGAGGAGCTGCATGAGCTTGAATCATGGAATCATGGAATGGTTTGGGTTGGAAGGGACCTTAAAGCTCATCTCATTCCACCCCCTGCCATGGGCAGGGACACCTTCCACCAGCCCAGGTTGCTCCAAGCCCCGTCCAACCTGGCCTTGGACACTTCCAGGGATCCAGGGGCAGCCACAGCTTCTCTGGGCAACCTGGGCCAGGGCCTCACCACCCTCACAACCAACAATTCCTTCCCAGTATCCCATCTCTCCCTGCCCTCTGGCAGTGGGAAGCCATTCCCTGTGTCCTGTCCCTCCATCCCTTGTCCCCAGTCCCTCTCTGGCTCTCCTGGAGCCCCTTGAGGCCCTGGAAGGGGCTCTCAGCTCTCCCTGGAGCCTTCCCTTCTCCAGGTTGAACAATCCCAGTTCTTTCAGCCTTAGTGTATTGTGTTTTTAATGTTGGGAACTTGGTCCAAGGTGTTTGTTTCCATGAAGATTTACAATTCCTGTAATTTTAGGAAGAAGAACTTGTAGCTAAACCACCAATAATAAGTGGCCTCTAATCCCACAGGCATTGTCCTGAAGTGAGGCATCCTCATGGGTATGGAGGGAATTAAAGTTTTGTTTCACATTCAAGACACCATCCTTTAAATATTCCTGTTGTTTTCCATGTGCTTTGTAAAGGGAATAAGTTAAATCCAGTGAGCCCTTTGTCCCATGTGGCTTGTGCACAAAGTCCACTGTTAACATGAGGTGTATTTTTAATTTGCAGATTCAAAATATACCATTACACCATATAATGTACCATTACACCATTAGATGCGTTTTTAATTTAGAGATTGTGGTTTATTTATGGAACTGCTGCTTTGATGTAAACCCAGCAGAGGTGCTTCAAATCCCTGTTTGTGAGGGCACATCCTTCTGCCTGCTGTGATGGGCACCTTTGTCCCTTAAATCCAACCTCACAAGAAGTTGTGCCACACCAGGTCTCTATAAAAAGAATCTGCTCCCATGTGCAAGTGTTGTAGTCGGAACAGCTCAGCTTAAGTGAGCGTGGATTTGATGTGATCCCACTTGCTTACTTGGGAAAAATGGCTTTGTGCTGCTTTTCACTGGTGTGTGCTCCTTAATGTCATAGCATTGTGGAATGTCCTGTGTTGGAAGGGACCCACAGGGATCACTGAAGTCCAGCTCCTGGAATATGTTGGTATGGGACCATTTGATTCCCTACAGTGACCTGGCTTCTGTCCTCTCTGCCAGCATTGCCTTTTACCTCTGGTAAAATAAACAGAAAATTGAGGGTTTAAATAAAAATGGGTAGAGAAAGTAAGAAAGATGAGTTTTCATGCTTGAAAGCAGTTTGGTGGATCCTGGGAAGGAAAGAGGAGGATGAACACAGCTTTATTTGTCACCTGCATGTGGCTCTGCTCTGGAAAGCAGCTGAGCACTGTGCTGTGTTCCTCTGCAGCCCAGCTGGGCTCTTCCTCCTCCCCTGGGGACGCTTCCCATGTCCATCCTGCAGTGCTTGGGGCTCCTTTGGTGGAATCCTTCCCATGGCAGAATTTGCTGGGCTGAGACCCCCAGGGCTTGGGGTCCTTCCTGGCAGCTGCTGGACAGAGGGGACACGAGGCACTTCTTGGAGTCACTCTGAGGAGCATGTGGATGCAGAGGGTGCTTCTAGGCCCAGCTTGGCCTTTTTTGTCTGTTGAAATGTTTGTATAAGGTTTATAATATAAAAGTTTAAAGCTGCAGACCAGCATTCATCTCCCTGCTGTTGACCGGAGCAAATGTAAAGCTGTGGAAAAGCTCTGGAGAGCTGTTTTCCTGCTGATGCTGGCTGTACTTGTGGTGTTTGTTGTTGCAGGTGGATCTGTCCCTGTCTGGGGATCCACTGGGAGTGTGGATCACTGCAGGGAGAGCTGCTGAGGCACATGGCAAATGTCTGCTGCTTCTCCTGTTTTGCCTGTTGTTTCTCTGCGCTGGCAGAGCACCCAGCGTGTGTGTGTGTGTGTGTTTGCTCTCTTGTTACCTCTCTCCTTCCTTCCTCCGGTGGAATTTGTCCTGAGGAGCAACCAGAGCCCTGTGTTGTGTCCCAGCACTCTGGGGCTGCAGTTGTTGGGGAGGCAGAGGAGGAGGTGTTTGGAGGAGGGGAGCGTTGGATGCGGCTCCTGCGGAAATGGATTCTGCTGAGGCTGAGGGCTAAAAATAACCCATTCCCAGCCCTGTCCCTGTGACGGGAACTGCTGGACACGAGCTCTCAGGCACTCAGGGACCCAAGGTTTTCATGTCCTCTGTGAAGCACCAGGGCCTGGAACTGCGCTGGGGCTTTGGGACCTGCTGGCAAAATCCTGCTGCTTCCCAGGAGCCCCAGCAGGTGGGTGGGCTGGGGGGGTGTCTGGACAAGCAGTGTGCAAAATGGGGTTTTGCTTGTGCAAAAAAAACCCCTAAAGGTGGCTTAAAAGAAGGCTGGAAAGGGACTTTGGGCAAGGACCTGGAGTGACAGGACCAAGGGAAATGGCCTCCCACTGCCAGAGGTCAGGGTTTGATGGGAGATTGGGAAGGAATTGTTGGCTGTGAGGGTGGGGAGGCCCTGGCACAGGTTGCCCAGAGAAGCTGTGGCTGCCCCTGGATCCCTGGAAGTGTCCAAGGCCGGGTTGGACAGGGCTTGAAGCAACCTGGGCTAGTGGAAGGTGTGACCCTGCCCATGGCAGGGGATGGAACAGGATGAGCTTTAATGTCCTTTCCAGTCCAAACCATGATTTGCTTGTTTGCCTTTTGTGGTACATGTCCAGCAGGCTGCTTTGGAAGCCCCTTGGCTTCCCAGAGTGGCTGCTGGAATGGAAGGGAGTGACTTTGGATGAAGTGCTGAACCTTCCCTGCGTGGAGGAGAGGGGTGGGATGGCAGCTGGTTGGTCTTGAGCAGGTTGGGAGGTGTCCTGTGAAGGGTGGCTGGGAGGACAAGGGTTTGGCTTGGCTGGAGCCAGAGGAGCAGGGGGTGGGGTGGGAGTGGAGGGCAGGACTTGGACTGTGCTGAAACAGCTGGAATGTTGCTGCCCTAAAACCACTGAGCATCTTATTGCACCACACACGTTGTCTTGCAACACAATGCACTGAAATAACACCCAGAGCCTGGGCTGAGCACTTGGGAAATTTTGTTAAAGCTGTAACTTGTCCTTGTCTGCTCCTGAGAGCCCTCCCTGGGGAAGGTCACTGACTTTGCTTTCCCTCTTGGCCCTGTGTTTGACTCCTCTGTTCCTGGTAACCCACAGTCAATATCTGTAGGATTTTTGCAGAAAAGGTACCTCCCCTGAACACTGATCCCAGAGCAGAGTATTGGCATTACTTGGATTATAGAATCCCAGAATGGTTTGGGTGGGAAGGGACCTTAAAGCCCATCTCATTCCCACCCCCTGCCATGGGCAGGGACACCTTCCACTAGCCCAGGTTGCTCCAAGCCCTGTCCAACCTGGCCTTGGACACTTCCAGGGATCCAGGGGCAGCCACAGCTTCTCTGGGCAACCTGTGCCAGGGCCTCCTCACCCTCCCAGGGAAGAATTCCTTCCCAATCTCCCATCTATCCCTGCCCTCTGGCAGTGGGGGACCATTCCCTGTGTCCTGTCACTGCGACAGGCACACAGTGCTGAAAGGCACTCGGTCTCACAGGGAAGCAGCCGAGATGTGCCAGGTCTGTCCCGAAGCTGTTGGCCAAGGTCACTTGAGTGTCTGCAGGGTTTGGTCCAGGAGCACCATCAGTCCCAATCCCAGTAAGCAGTTAACTCTCAGTTTCTATTTTAAATGAAGCTCTTGGCATCTGCAGTGGCTGGAATGCCAGCTGCCGATGCTTTTTTATGTTTTGGGTTGTGCCATAAGGGATGGGAAAGGTCTTACACTGCGCCACGCTGCCCCTCGCAGTCACACTGCCGACACAACTTGCTGTGCTGCTTTCATTTCCCCCTGTGAAAAACCTGCTGTTCAGGACTGCTGACCTCCTCACTCCTCAGGAGCACGTCCTCCAAGGATCAGCTGATCATTTCCTGGGTAATGAATGTTGTGGAGGCACCTTGTGTGCATCAGTCTCTCTTGCAGTACTCAAGGTCATGCTCCCTTCTGCTCAGACTCAAGTGGCAATTTCCTGGCCCCTGGAATGTGTTCCACAAGGCTGGTAGCTGCTCCCAAACCTGGGATATGCTGATTGTAGAGCTGAGCACGGGTTTGTCACGGAATAAAGATCTGGGTGGTCTCAGGAGGCCACAGAAGTTGCTGCTGTTGGCTGATGTTGGGTGTTTGCCTTGAGCAGAGGCAGCTGCGTGTCCTGTTCGGGCAGAAGATGGAACTGAGGGAACCTCTGTGCAAACCTGCACTGGGCACACACCTGAAACCAACCTCCACACCCTGCAGCACAGAAACCTGCAGTAAAGTAGTTGTTGAACTGAGGATTCCAAAGGCAAGGGCTGAGAAGCAACAGTTCGGGTTTTAAATGGGAAGTTTCATCTTTCTTCTTGTGCCTTAAAATAGAGGAAGAAATATGTGCAACCGTGTGGGCTTTACATCTGGATATCAATCCTTGGGGAATATTTCATACAGCAAGAGATTCTGCATCGGGGTGTCTGTCCCTAAGGAATATTTCATCCATGGGGAGATCCTGTGCTATAATTGAGTGTTGTTTCAAAGCTGACGAGGAGTCAGGAGTGCAATGATTTTAGTGGGATGTTTGAGGTCACAGACCATAATTCATGTGGTGTCTGTGAGGGAAATTTATTTGGTACTGAAAGCGTTAACATTGATGGTAACTTGCACAAAGAGAGCTGCTTGCAGCGTGGAAAAATTCTTGGAAGTGAGCTCTTCTATCCACACTTGATCTTGGAAAGATGGATGAGTCTTGTGCTCAAAGCAAATACATCCCTGAACTCTGTAGTCTGGGAAAACGGTTTTTTTTTGACCAATCTGAATATTGTAAGTGGAATAGGAATTGATGGGATAGGAGTAAAAATGGTACTTAATGTTGGCTGTGCTGTGCCCTGTGTGCTCTTATGTCCTTGGCCATTGTGGTGAGAAAATATAAATGTGTGAGAAAATATAAATATAAATGTCTATGAATATATAGACTGTGGCTGATCTTTATTCTGATCATTTAATGCAATTCCCAAGGGCTGAAGGACCAGCAAAAACTTCAAATCAGAGGCTGTAACGAGAAAAATCACTGCCTGAGGCTCTCATTGCTGCAGTGCATTTATTCCTTGTGCAGCAAGAATATTTGTCAAGTGAACCTTGTGTGGGGTCACTCCCTGTTTGGTCTTGCTTAAAAAGGAGCCACCGAGCACGTGAGCCAGGCCTGACCCGGGTCCTGGATTATCCTGATGGCTGTGGAGGCAGTGGGATCTGCACCAGACCTTTATAAACTGTTCATTGATGTGATTATTTCAGCAGCAGCACAGCCAACGAGTCTTGGTGGGTTTTTTCCCCTCTGGATCTTTGGCATATTTGCTTGGAAAGCAACAAAAACAGCAAACTAGGGTGACTGGGGGCTTCCTCCGGCGTTTTTGGAAGAGGTGAAGAGGGTTTCTGATGGGGTTCTCTGGAGCTCTGAGTGTGCACCGGCCTCTTGTGTGGCTGCCAATGTCCCTGCTGGGCTCTGGGGGCAGTTTGGCACCTGCTCAGACAGGTTCATGGTGACCAGAACATCCCCCTGAACTGAGGATTTATCTTTGGGAGCTACATCTGGGCCACGAGTCAGAGAGGAGCGTGGGGAAACCCTGGCAGAGGTTGCCCAGAGAAGCTGTGGCTGCCCCTGGATCCCTGGAAGTGTCCAAGGCCAGGTTGGAGGGGGCTTGGAGCAACCTGGGCTGGTGGAAGGTGTCCCTGCCCATGGCAGGGGTGGGATGGGATGGGCTTTAAGGTCCCTTCCCACCCAAACCATTCTGGGGTTCTGTGAAGAGCCTAAAGGGGAGGAAATGAGTGCACTCACAGTACAGTGAGGGAGTGCAGGTGCTGCAGACAGCTCTGTCTCCCCAGGAACTTTCTGTGGTGGTGCCCGATGTTACAGCCACCAGCAACGGCCTTGGAGGAGATGGAGATCCAGGCAGAACCCATTCCCAGCTCCAGTGCAGATCCCAGGTCCCCTCAGCCATTCCCAGCTCCAGTGCAGATC
>NW_020898040.1:498625-500444 GCF_003984885.1 Neopelma chrysocephalum
TCCCAGCTCCAGTGCAGATCCCAGCTCCCCTCAGCCATTCCCAGCTCTCCACAAACATTCCTGTCCCGTGCTGCAGTGGATTTGTGGAAGCTGCTGAGCTCGAGGTTTGGTTTCTGGGCAGGACTGGCCAGCAGTGTCCCCGTGCAGTGTCCCCGTGCAGTGTCCCCATGCAGGGTCCCCGTGCAGTGTCCCCGAGCTGTCGGAGAGGACACTTGGTGCTCCAGAACACTCCTACAGTGTTTCCTTCTGACCACATACTGAGCTTTTCCCAAGCCTTTCCCAGTGCTGAGTTCCTTTAATTCTGGTCTTGCTGCAAGGGAAGGAGGAAGAGCCCGTTTTGGGGGGTGCAGCAGCGTTGGCTGGAGCGAGGCCGGGGTGGTTCCGAGTCACACCAGCACAGGAGCTGCTGCTGCCCTGCAGAGCAGGGGGATGGTTCACCCCAGGAGCAGGGGAAGCCTCCCACCCAAACCAGTGCCTCAGGGAGCCTTTGGGTGCCCGTGTTTGCAGGGCTGATATCCTTATCAGCCAGGGCCACCACCGGCCTCTCCAGAGCTGCAGAGGAGATAGCACAGCGTGCTGGGAGGAGTGGGAGTCATTTTTTTAAAATTTGTTTCATTTTTTCATTTTTTTTCCATAAAATCCCAATACCAAGTCCCTTTGCCAGACCATATCTGCACTTGCTGATACTGCACTATGGCTTAGTTTATCTCCTGCCCACTGCTGAGGTTTCCTGGCAGAAAACCTGCACCGTGCACGTGAGAGAGGCAGAAATGTGGTATAAAAGCTAATCCTGAAGGTGTGCAGCTGGCTGGGTTGTTTTTAGGGTATCCTTGTGTTTGGGGTGGGAGTCTTGTCAGTGGGAGCACTGCAGAAACAGAACATCCCTCTTTGGGGAATGAAGAGAAGGGAACTAGAGCTTGTCTGTGCCTTTTACTGTGATTCTGATTTTGGCAGGAACAGCATTTATAGGTCTGTGTGCATTTGTACAGGCTTTACACAGCACTGCCTTGGGAAACGAGACCCTACACTTGCCACCCTGCTCAGATATGGAGATTGCCCAGTGGCACAGCCTGTGCAGCTCAGCCACCCACCCAGCAGCTCTGCCCCTGTTTTATTTAGGAGAAGAAGTCTGGGAGAATCCTGGCTGTTGTTTGCAGAGCCCTTTCAGCCTGGTTTCTTGCCCTGCCCACCCCTTACCCCCGCACTCTTTCCCAGCAGTGAGTGTGCTGATGTAACTCGCTCACATCCGAGATGACTCCACTCGTGCAGTGCTGACGTTGGCACAACGTGCTCCCGGGATGTCCCTGTTCCTGCCAGGCAGTGCCAGGGCCGAACATGGCACCACATCCTGCACTGCGGCTGGGGGGGATTGTCTGACAGATCACCTGCCCCCAGCTCCTCTGGAGCTTTGTCCTTCTCCCTGAAGCACAGGCTGTGTGTAAGTGATGTGGAGCAGAACGTGTCCTCCAGGTTTTTCCTTGTGAAAAGCTTGCCCTTCACTGGGGTGGGTGTTGCAGCCAAACTGAAGTGGGAAAGCGCTGGAGAAAGGAGGGTGAAATCCAGGTTGCTGTGCTTATGGCTCACTGGCAGGAGAGGTGTATGGCCAAGTCTGCCCTAAATCCATGCTTGGGTGGTGTTGCTGAGGCTCACTGGTGTTGGGTCATGTGTGGGGGCAGGGGTTTGTCCCAGAAGCTGGCTTGGGAAGCTACTGGATGGCTTGGGGGGGAATATTCCCATGATTTGTGGAGGTGGTGAGTACCCGAGCTGCAGAATCCCTCTGGCTAATGAGGATTGCAGCCTGGATTGCATCCCTCTGGCT
>NW_020898040.1:500454-500999 GCF_003984885.1 Neopelma chrysocephalum
ATCCCTCTGGCTAATGAGGATTGCAGCCTGGATTGCATCCCTCTGGCAGGTGGGATTGCAGCTGGATTGCAGGCTTTCCCTTAAACCTGATCCTCCCTAATCTGTACCCATCCTGACTGTGGCCAGTTGCAGATTAATCGGCCTTTAAATAGAACAAAATCGTGTGTTTTCACAGCAGTCTCAGTCCAACACTTGCCATGTGCTGGTTTGGGGTTGGTTTGTGCTTCGGTGGGTTTGGGGAAGGCAAAAAGAGGAAGGAAAGAGAAAATCTGAGCTGTTTGTCACGTGGAGCTTGTGGTTTGTGAGAGCCCTGCTGAACCAGCTGTGCTGTGCTGAACATGGATCCTGCTCACTGGGAAATCACCTCTGGAGCCACGTGCCTGCTTCCTCTGGGGCATTTCAGTTCTGGGATTGAGTCGTCATAAAAACCCTTTTTCCTTGAACCCGGGGAGAGTAATAACCCCAAGAGGTTTGGTGTCCATGTTCCCCCCGCTGTGAGCTCAAACAAAACCAGTTCTAAAGTGCTTTTTGGGATTTCTCACGCC
>NW_020898040.1:503999-512967 GCF_003984885.1 Neopelma chrysocephalum
CACAGCAGGGCTGGCACAGCCCAGGGGCCATTGGCCTCCTGCCCCCCCGGGCACACCCGGGCTCGTGTCCAGCCACTGTCACCAGCACCCCCAGGGCCTTTCCTCCCAGGCACTTTCCAGCACCCCTGCCCCAATCCTGGAGCAATCCATGGGATTGTTGTGACTCCAAGGGCAGGACCTGGAACTTGGCCTTGTTCACCTTCACATCAGTGACCTCAGTCCCTGGATTCAGCCTGTCCTGGGCTGGGACCAGCAGAGCTGTGGTGTGGAGCAGGGATGTGCTGTTCTCTTGTACAGGCTGGGGGGCTTTGGCCCCTGGACACGGAGTCCTGGATGTGGCTGTTGGCAGTGGGAAGGTGTTGGGTAAGGCTGCTGCAGGGTGGGTTGTCCCAGGTGTGCCCAGCTGGGTGAAAGGAGGGCTGTTTTTTGGGAAGTGAGCTCATCTGGGTGAGCCTGGGGAGGGGCTAAGCAATTGTGCCAGTAGCAAAGGTGCTCTGACAGCATCGTGCTGCTTTTGTTTGCCTCGCTGATGGAGAGCTTTGCAAGCAAGGTCTGAGCACAAAAAACCAGAAAACAGTGATGGGAGAGGATACAAGGAGCCACAAAATGCTGGATGCAGGATAGCAGGGAGAAGGGAGGAAAGCAGCAATGGAAATGAGGGGAGAAAGGTCACTGATGTGCAGATGGTAACTTTGCTTTTAGGGCAACCAGAAGCAGTGGGCACAGTGGGATGTGAAACCACTGGAATGATGGGGGATATTCCTGCAAGGGAACAAGCTCTGTCTAAATGCTGCAGCCCGTCCTTGTTTCTCTGTTTGAGGAGCTTGTCCAGTTCCTTGGATGGGAGTGTGGACTGTGGGATGTCTCCATGGATCTTTGCTGGATGAGGGTGCATTGGTGATGTTTTGGGGACTGTCACTGCATGTTTTGGGGACTGTCACCGAATGCTGGGAAATAAATTCTCCAACCAATTTGCTTGGTTAGAAATGCAAACTTCACTTTATTAGCAATGCTGGATGCATGGGGATTATTCCTCAAAGTAGCAACCCAACAGACCAGGTTATATTCATGAAACTAGTACATATTCATCATATTTATATTACATATTCATCACATTTCCTGAATACATACGTATATGCTAATTATTTATATAAACTTATTTGGATATGAGTAGGGATCTTTTGAGGGTCTTTGGTGGTCACTTGGGAACATCCCATTCCCTAGAATTTCCTTTTATGGTCTGGGATCTTCTGAATCTTCCTTCCTTGAGAGTATCTCAGATATCTGGTCAAGTCCTGATACACTTCTCTAATCGTTCTTTACTCTGACACTCTTATCTGTGTTCTCAAAACTAAGATATCTACTAGTACATATTAATCACTAATATAAGTAAATGAGGAAGCACAGTACATATTAATCACTAACATAAGTAAATAAGGAAGCATTAGCTGACACAAGCCTTGCTAGTCACAGATGCAGGGAGGTAACACAATCTCTGGTATTTGTACTAAGTACTGTATGGCCCAAAACTAACCATTAACCATGAACATAGGGACCAGACACTATTGTGCTAAAGTTAAAAGAATTTTCCAACATCTTGCCCTGCTGCTGCAGAGACTCCTTCTTAAAGAAATACCCCTTGTTTGGTAACAGGAGGGGCTGTGTGCAGGGGCACTGACCCTTCCTTGTCCCTCTGTTCCCGTGCAGGACGCAGGCAGAGATGGCCCACACGTGTCGGGGCACCATCAACCTGTCCACGGCCCACATCGACACGGAGGACTCGTGTAACATCGTGCTGTCCAACGGGGGCAGGACCTACCACCTGAAGGCCAACTCGGAGGTGGAGCGGCAGCGCTGGGTCACGGCCCTGGAGCTGGCCAAGGCCAAGGCCATCCGCATGCGGAACAACCAGTCAGGTAGGGAGCCTTCCCAGTACCCCCTGGCACCCAGATCCTCCTCCTCAGTCCCCCCTGCAGCAGCTCCTCTGTGCCTGCCCAGCTGTGCAGAACCTGCGCGGATCCGGTTTCACGCACGGTGGAACAGAGCTGATGGTTTCCCAGGGACACAAAGGGTTGGACACAATGCTGTGGGCACCACTCCTCTTCTCAGCTGGTTGGGCAGCTCTGGGAGGTCTGTAGAGCTGTGGTAATGGCTGTACATTGTGGGCAGCCAGTAACAATGAACTCATGATGATGAACTCGTCCTGGAAGGCAGGATGATGTGCCTTTCTCCTGGAGACTCTGCTGCTCTGTGTGGACAGGGAGTGCTGTAAATGCAGCAGACAGTGGCCCGTGCACCACATGGGTGGTGTTCCCATGGCTTAGTTTGGTAGATGACACGTATATTTAGTTGAGCTGGCTCTGTGTGTATCTCTCCTCCTCCCCCCTCCACACACCATGCTGTGCTGTGGTGTTTGTTGTGGTATTTATTGGAGCAGCTTTGGCACTGCTGCATTGTGTAAAACTGTCAGAGCCCCGTGCCTGTGACACAGCTCCTCCCCAGAGTGACATTGTTACTGCTCTGCTGGGTAATGGGTTGGTTAACAAACAGAATATTTTAGAAATAGTTCAGTGTTTATAACTCTTTTGGGATTAACCTTGGGTTTTCTTCCACAAACCAGCATGGCTTCAAGTTGCAGAAAACAAACCTCAGGAATGGAGAAAAGAAGGCTCCAGGGAGACCTTAGAGCCCTTTCCAGTACCTAAAGGGTACTTCAAGGGTACTTCAACCTAAAGGGGTTTCAAGAGAGCTGGACAGGGACTTTGGAAAAGGGCCTGAAGTGCCAGGACAAGGGGGAATGGCTTCCCACTGGCAGGGTTAGATGGGATATTGGGAAGGAATTCTTCCCTGGGAGGGTGGTGAGGCCCTGGCACAGGTTGCCCAGAGCAGCTGTGACTGCCCTGTCTCTGGAATGTTCAGCCCTGGATGGGGCTTGGAGCAACCTGGTCTAGTGGAAGGTGTCCCCTTCAGGGGGTACACAGACAGGAGAGTTGGAAGATGGTCTTTAAGGTCCCTTTCAACCCAACCTGTTCTGTGATTCTGTGATTCTGTGAATGTATCAAAAAACTGGCTGTGTCCTCTGTCCTGAAATAAATAAGATCTTTTATTGGATACTGGAAATCACCATTTTCTCTTATTTCATCATTTTCCCTTCTAGGAGAGAGAAGATGGAGTGAACACCTGATTTTATAATGCTTCTCTTAAAATGAAAATGTATCTGCATAAAATTCCCTGAATATTTAAGAGAAGGGGCGTGTGAAGGCAGGACTGGGGAGTGCAGTGGTGAGGGATCTGTGGTGGATCCTGGGGTCACTTTGGTTCAGTGCCCATCACACCTCCCTGTCCTGGCTCAGGTTTGGGCTTTGGGCCCCTGCAGATGCTGCTCTGTGTGGAGAACGTTCATCCAGAGGTACAGTGTGAGCTCAGCTTTGAGTCACCCTGGGCCAAGGCTGGGGTTGGTTCAGTGTGCCAGGAAACCCCTCAGCTTCCCTGTGGGAAGTGCTGCTGTGTGCACAGCAAACCCCCAGCGCTGAGGGGGACACAGGGCACGGCTGTGAGGGGTTGGAGGAGCAGCAGAACTCCGAGTGCTGACGGTGTGAACTGGGGGGGAACAAACCCCAGCCCTGGGCTGAGGTGGCTTCTGAGCAGTGGGTGGTCACACAAGGGCAGGCAGATGTTGATTCATGTGTCAGACACCCATTTCCCAGGACTGTTGAAGCATGATGTGTGCCAGGGCACTGGCATCCATGGACTTCGAAGCTTTCCAGGGCCTAAAGGGGCTCCAGGAAAGCTGGAGAGGGAGTTGGGACAAGGGATGGAGGGACAGGACAGGGGGGAATGGCTTCCCACTGCCAGAGGACAGGGATAGATGGGATATTGGGAAGGAATTGTTCCCTGGCACAGGTTTCCCAGAGAAGCTGTGGCTGCCCCTGGATCCCTGGAAGTGTCCAAGGCCAGGTTGGACGGGGCTTGGAGCAACCTGGGCTAGTGGAAGGTGTCCCTGCCCATGGCAGGGGGTGGGACTGGATGGGTTTAAGGTCCCTCCCAACCCAAACCATTCCATGATTCCCTGATTCTAAGTATTGTGAACTCTTTGTCCCTTAGAATTCCAGCTCTGGAATATGCAAATGCAGGGGGAGAGCACAGCTGACCGAGGAGAAGGGGGAAGTTACTGGGCACACTTGTTTATCCGGGCAGAGGGTGACACTGTGCTGGTCCTGGCTGCAGTGAGCTGGCTGTGGAGGCTGTTGGTCCAGGAACATCCATAGTGGGATGTGAGTCCTTTATCTGGGTGAGTGTGTGGAAAAGGGTCTCATGGAGAGGTGGGTGTGTGGCTTCACCTTCCCCTTCTGGCCCGTGGGGCCGCGGGTGATGCTGGGGAGACGTGGAGGGGCCGTGGAGCTGCAGCCCAGCCCGGGGCCGTGGGAGCCTGTCAGCAGCACTGCCCCAGAGCCAGGCACAGTTATTTTGGTTTGTCTCTTCCCACAAAAATAGCAAGTGCAGAGACTTGCTGTCCTGAGGCTCTGGCTGTGCTGAGTTCCTCACTCAGGGCTGAGGGCAGGGCAGCAGCAGTGCTGGTGTGGCTGTGCTGACTCAGCTGCCATCCAGCCCAGGGAGCTCAGGGGAGATCAAAACCACACACACTCCTCTTATTCCAGGCTTTTCTGATCTGATCTGACGGGATAATACACTCTGTGAGCAGGTGCTGAGTCCTTGTGCTGTGGAGGTAGAGCTGAGGAGATCACTACGTTACTTTGTGCTTTCACGTTCACCTGGCTGATGGTGTTTTGTCCCAGTTAGAGATCTTTTCATTTAGGTAAAGAGTTTGTGTGTTAGGTTTGACTGTTTTGCTTGAATCAAAATAAAATTCCTAGTGTTGTGTCCCTGTGAGTGCTGGGTGAGCCCTGGGGTGGGTGTTAAGGAAGGAGGAGACTCTGGATTTGCTGAAGAAGTTCTGCTCTCATGGGGAATTGTCTGAATTGGCTCCTCTTACCCTGAGTGATCCCCCAAACCCGTGTTGTTTTCCAGGGCTGCTCTGCAGAGCCCAGATGGGCTCCAGTGGGCACAGAGGGTGGTGAGGAGCCCTATGGATCTGTGCTGATGAGGAGGAGCATCAGTGACTCTCACAGGCTGTGTCTCTGCAGGAATCAGTGCTCCCTCCCTGCCTTCAGGGGGTTTGACATTTGAGGGGTGTCAGACTGGCAAATTGGGGTAACTCTGCACATACCTTGGCTACTGGGAGACCATTTTGGGGTGGATGAAAAGAGTCTGTGGAAGTGTTTTTAACTTGCTTGCTGGCTGGAGCTGTGCACCCAGAGAGGCCTTTTCACAGGTCTGATTTTCATGTCTGTTTTTAAGAAACAGCAAAACCTGTCCCCTGAGCAAGTATGAGATGGGAGACTTTGCTGTTCCCTGTGCTGTGTAGCTGGAGGAGCTCTGGTTTCCCCTCTGCCCAGTGCAGAGCTGGGACTATTTTGGTAACAAGCTGTGACCTGGGACATTGGTGCTGAGAGAGGTGGCCTGGGCTCACTGTCATCCTGCTTCCTGGGGAGAAACCTGCCTGGGGATCCCGGGGGATTAGTGGCAGAAAGTGAGAGTAGAGCTGAGCTGCTGGCTTAGCTCTGCTCAATTACCACGTGTGCTTAATTCCTCTCAAACACATGTGTAGTGTCACAGGAGGACAGCAGGGTCCCACACCTGACTGGACAGCTCACCTTTAGCCTCTGTTCAGCCAAACCTGGCATTCCTGTTCCTAGTTGGGATTACAAAGTGTTGGTAAAGTTGTAGTAAACTTGATCTGCCCACATGGTTCCCAGCTCCATCACCTGCTTTCATCAGTGCTGGGTATGACCCTGTGCTGTTCTCTATCCTGAAAATCAGATTTCTGTGCTCACCCCCTGTATTTGGTGACTGTGGTTGGTTGATATTCTTTAAGAAAAAAATATAAAAATATGTATAAAACTATCCTTTGTTTTTAGGGCAATATCATGAGATACAGAAATGATATGAGTGATGAATATATGGGGATTGTTTTCTTGGCTCTGTGATGAGGAGGTCTTGGGAAAAGTGTGCAAGAGGAGGTTAGGAATCTGTCTCCGTATTTTAAACACTGGGAAAAGTCCCCAAAATGGGCTTGGGCTGCTTGGGGAGGGAGTTGGTGACTCCTTTTGCCCCCCTGCTTGGCGGTTCCTGGGAGGAGAGAGGGTGAAGGTCCCACTGTGATTCAGGTGCTTGTCTGATCTGGAGCAGATTCCAGGCTGGCTTAAGGTGGTTTTGGTGTTCATGGAACTAAAATCCAGGAATTCACTGGATGGGTCAGTGCTGGTATCTGTGCCAGGACCAACTCATCTGCCAACTGTGTTCAGAGGTGTCTGGTTCCTTTGGCTGGGGCTGAAGTCAGTGCAGCAAAAAAAATGGGAATTGATAAGAAAAGTGGAAAAGATAAAAAGTAGGTTTGCTCCATGTGCAGCTGTGATGTTGTCCCTGGAGAGGCCCTGGCTCTCCCCATGTTGGCTCAGAGGGTTTTCAGCAGAACTTAAAAAACCAAAATCAAAGCAAAAAACCAAACAGGCACAAGATTAAGCAGACAAATAAAACCTCCTCCACCAAGGGAAGGGGGATGATGGAAAGTAAATTTTCCATCTGGAAGAACAACAGCTGAAGGTGCCACGTGGAAGATGGTCAGTGCTGCAGGAAATGTGCTGGAGCACAAGTCTGATGAGTCTGAGGGAGCACAAGTCTGAGGGAGCTGGGGGGGCTCAGCCTGGAGAAAAGGAGGCTCAGGGGGGACCTTCTGGGGGACCTTCTCTACATCTCCCTGACAGGAGGGGGCAGCTGGGGGGAGTTGGGCTCTGCTCCCAGGGAACCAGGGACAGGAGGAGAGGGAATGGCCTCAAGCTGTGCCAGGGGAGGGTCAGGTTGGATACCAGGGAAATTTTCTTCATGGAGAGGGTGGTCAGGCACTGGCACAGCTGCCCAGGGCAGGGGTGGAGTCCCCATCTCTGGAAGTGTTCAGAAAACATGTGGATGTGGCCCTGGGGACACGGGTTGGTGTGGAAACCGTGGTGGGGATGGGTTGACAGCTGGACTTAAAGGTCTCTTCCAACCTGAATGATTCTGTGACTGAGTCTATGAAAAGTTGGGGACAAGTGCCTATAACAAGAAGAAGGAGGAAATTATCAGGTCATAGGTTTAAATGGAGCAGGAATAATTAATACTTTGTACAACACCCAGTTAAATTGTGGCACTCGCTGCAGGGAGCCAGAAAATCCAGAGAGACTCAACAGGTTTGGGCACAGTTTCATCCCTTGGGTTACAAGCTCTAACTCTCTGTGTGCAGAATGTGACCCAGGAGGTCCTTAGGCAGCACAGCACTGGAAGGGAAGGAGCAGTGCCCAGAGGAACCACTGCCTGTGCCCTGTCCCATTATCCTGTTCCCAGAATACCAGTTACACCTTGCTTATCAGGGAAGAGATGGAATTGCCTGGGCTGACCTTGTTCAACCATCCTGGGAAGGATTCACTTTGAAACCATCACCCTGTGGTGTGGCTCTGGGATTTGGGATAACCGGATTTGACTGCTTGGGTTGTCTGGTTATTCTTCCTGCCTTAATCCATTGCTCTCTCCTTGGCAAACAGGGCAACTTTTTGGACTGCAGGAGAAAGGGAGGTCTGAGTGGTGCTGGGGGAAGGAGGAGGGTTGTTGTTGCTGGTGATGCCTTCTGCCCTGGTCCTGGGGTGAGTTTCTGCTGCAGCAGAGTGGAAAGGGAAGATCCAGCTCTGGAGAGGAACACTGGAGCCGTGTTCCCCACCCCAGGGTTGTTGTGCAGTTGGGTGGGTGAGACCCAAGGGGCAGCTCAAGCCAGCAAGTGGTTCCCCTTCAGTGTCCTGGATCCAGCCTTTATAGTGGCATTAAAAAATAACTGTCATGAATTATTCCTCAGCTTTGCCTTTAATTGCTCTAGTGATAATGTCACTTTTGTTGCTTGATTTATCAGGGCTGTTTTTTGTCCTTTTTCCAAGTCAGGGGTTTGTTTGCAAAAGCTGTTTTGACTTGGGCCTGTGACACTGCAAAGCATCTGCCACCTTCCCTGCCCTGCTCTGTGAATTATCCCCTTGTTGTCCTCCCCTGGCCTCCCAGAACCTCCTGGCCAGGTGGCCTTGGCTTGTGCCTCTGCTTTGGCTGTGGCAGGACGGGACAATCCCTGTCATTGTTGTCCTTGTGCCCTCGACTCCAGCTCATCTCTGGCTGTAACAGTCCTGCTATTTCCAGCTCTTTGGACAAAAGCATTCCCTTTTCCCCTCCTCCTGTGAGTTCCCCCATCACTGTGAGCTGCTTTCCCTCTGCTGGAGAGCTCCTGTCTGGAGGCACTGGCTGCCAGCTCTCTGTCACCTTGCTCTTCTAATTGCCTCTTTACCTTGGAGTCTTGATTTTCCCAGGATAGCTGGCTGCTGTTAACTATGCCAGGAGCTGCTGCCATGGGAAATAGAACTGACAGTGCTGCTGAGGTGGAGCTCTTTGCTTGGGTTTCCTACTCTCAGTGGTTCCTGTTTCCTCTCAGTGCCTTCTGCACTCGCTTGTGTTCCCTCCTGCAGTGGGCAGGGTGCTCTGCCCCTCCCATATCCCTGTTCCCTTGGATCAGGATGGGTTGCTCCATCTCAACCACCACCAGTGAGCTGCTGCCAACACTTCAGCTCCTCCTGGCTGATCCCGGCCAGGAAGGCTCTGACGGGGATCTGGACAGGCTGAATCCAGGGGCCCAGGCCAGCGGTGTGAGGGACAACAAGGCCAAGTGTGGGGTCCTGCCCTTGGGTCACCACAACCCCATGGAACACTCCAGGCTGGGGCAGAGGGGCTGGAAAGCTGGAAAAGGCCCTGGGGGTGCTGGTGACAGTGGCTGGACACGAGCCCGGGTGTGCCCAGGGGGGCAGGAGGCCAATGGCCCCTGGGCTGTGCCAGCCCTGCTGTG
>NW_020898040.1:515967-554274 GCF_003984885.1 Neopelma chrysocephalum
GTGGCTGCTCAGTCCTCACTGGAGTGGTGTCCATGGCCCAGTGGAAGGTGTCCCTGCCCATGGCAGGGGGTGGAACCAGATGGGCTTTAAGGTCCCTTCCAACCCAACCCATTCCATGATTCTGTGACAGGACAATGGGGAATGGCTTTCCAAACTAAGATTCCCAGTTTTCTGGGAAAAACACACATGGAAAGGGACTGGACACGCAGATAAAGCAGAACTTCATCCACTGGGAGAACCAAAGGACAGCAGTACCTGAAGGGAACCTACAGGAGGAATGGAGAGGGACATTGGACAAGGGCCTGGAGTGCCAGGACAAGGGGGAATGGCTTCCCACTGCCAGAGGGCAGGGTTAGATGGGATATTGGGAAGGAATTGTTGGCTGTGAAGCTGTGGCTGCCCCTGGATCCCTGGAAGTGTCCAAGGCCAGGTTGGAGGGGGCTTGGAGCAACCTGGGCTAGTGGGAGGTGTCCCTGCCCATGGCAGGGGGTGGGACTGGATGGGCTTTAAGGTCCCTCCCAACTCAAACCTTCCATGATTCCATGATTCAGAAGGGGGTGGGAAGTGATGTCACAGCTCCTGGAGCTCTCTGCTGCTGCAGGACATGCCCTTCACCTGCCCAACAGCACCACCCATCCCCAGCACTGCCCTGCCTTGTGCCCTTCCCAGGGCACAGGGGGATGAGGGAATGCTGGTGCTCTGCTCCCCGAGCACTCACCCTCTGCTCTGACCCTCCTGCCCTGTTTCAGGGCTCCTGGGATCCCGAGGAGGAGCTGGCACTCCACAGGCACTGTGTGGTGAGCCAGACCCAGCTGCCCGGCCTGGACGGCTCCTCCCTGGAGCTTTTTGGGCTCCCGTGTGCTCGTGTTCCTGGTGAGGCTGTTTAATAACCCCTGAACATAACTAATGGAACGTGAGGGAGCAGAGGAGGGCTGTGGGCTGGGAAGGGCTGGCACTGCAGGAGCAGAGCGGGGGTGGGCAGGAGGCTCCGCTCACGCTGGAGCTCGGGAAGATGCTCCTGCTGGAGGAGGGGGGTGGGATGTGCAGCACGAGGATACTGGGGGAGGTTTAGATTGGATATTAGGGAAAATTCCTTCATGGAAAGGGTTGTCCTGCCCTGGCACAGCTGCTCAGGGCAGTGGTGGAGTCACCATCCCTGGAGGGGTTTAACAGCCCTGTGGGTGTGACACTTGGGGACATGATTAGTGGTGACCTTGGCAGTGCTGGGGAACAGTTGTACTTGATGATCTCAGAGGGCTTTTCCAACTTTAATGATTCCATTATTCTATGAAGTTTGCTGGCACATCAGGGCCTTTCTTTCCTCACCAGAGTGACCTGGGACAGCTGCAGTGAAGGAAAAGGCTCTTTTTTGGCTGAGCTGATGCAGAAGGAGTTTGGCGCAGGTCCACAGGGAGGAGAAATCCTTCTCAGTCCTTACTCAGTCCTGCACCGTGGCTGTGGGAGCTGGGAGGGTGGGGAATAATTCAGGAGCTGAAGTAGCTGACTGCAGACATCAGGTTCAGGTCAGTTCACCCTGTGGAAGGTAGAGAGCAAGTGTTTCACCAGCAAAAATGGGAGAGGGATGAATTCCTACAGCGAGAATTGTGCTATTCCTTGAGTTGATAAGTGTCAAGGTGGCAGAATGCTCTCTGCTGTGCCATGTCTGTAGGTACTGCAAAGCTGTTCTTGTGTTTTGAACTGCTGTGGATTGTTGTTGGTTTGTGTTTCTCCTGTGCCCATCTTCTGTGTTTCTTTAAAGTCTTTTTTTTCTTTATTTCATTATTTACAGCCCTCTCACCCCACACTCACACTGTGTGTGAGTGCATGATTTGAGTAAGGAGATTTATCATTCCATGTTTTCCAGCTGTTTGTAAGTCAATGTTTCCTTTCTCTAATTCTTGATGAGCTTTTTTATGTTGCTTCCACATGATCACTTTTTGACAAAAGAGTTTGCCAAGGTCACTTGGCAAGGCTGCAAAGCCAAAATCAATGACACCTGGGCAGCTGTGCATGTATGGTTAATTAACTCATGGTTAATTATTTCCCTTGGGGAACTGCAAATGGAAGTTTGTGCCTTCACAGGATCATAGAATTACAGAATCATGGAATGTTTTGGGTTGGAGGGACCTTAAAGCTCATCTCATCCCACCCCCTGCCATGGGCAGGGACACCTTCCACTAGCCCAGGTTGCTCCAAGCCCCGTCCAGCCTGGCCTTGGACACTTCCAGGGATCCAGGGGCAGCCACAGCTTCTCTGGGCAACCTGTGCCAGGGCCTCCCCAGTGCCAGGGCCTCACCCTGTGTCTGTGTGTCCCAAGTGTGAGGTTCCAGCCTCTCCAGATGAGCCCGGCTTGGGGCTGCCCAGGACACCACAGTGGTACCTGTGGCCCAGGGCAGCATCACCCCCAGTGAGGGCAGGAGGAGGCCAAGCCCCTCCAGCTGCCTGTGTCCCCCTGAGAGCACTTCCTCTCCTTGCCCACCATTCCCTAGTGCCACCCAGCTGTCACAGTGGCAGCTCTGGGACAGCCCAGCAGAGGCTTTGTCGGGTGTGACAGGGTCAGGATCCTCCCTTGGGAGCAGCCTGCTCTTCATCAGACATGTGCCAGGAACTGAGGGGCTGAGGGGTCCTCCTGTCCATCCTGTTGGCTGCTCCCAGGCTCACACAGCTCCATGTCCATGAACGAGCCACAGGTACAACAGTTAATCCCAACCAGGCAGAGCATCCCAATTCCCAGTGCCCGGCTCAGCAAGGAAGGCCCATCTGCACTGACATTCATCCCAACTCCAGTTATAAGTTCCCAAAATGACAAACCCAGTTAATATTAGCAAGTGCAGCAGAGCAGTAGCGGCACGGATCATCCTTCCCACTTCTGCACCCACGCAGGAACGGGGATTTTTCAAATCCTGGGGAATAAACACTGTACAGCTGGCAAGGAGCCAGGAGAAAGTCGCCCTCGGTGGCAAGGCTATGGGGTTCGAGCAAGAAAACACTTCCATATACTACAAAGTTGTTATTTTTCACAACAGGCAAAGAATGTGGTTTCCTTAAGTACCAGTGACACTCCAGGTTTGGTTCTGGAAGACTAAACTGCTTTTGAAAATGTTTGTGCTAAAAATAACACCAAAGCTTTCAACTGCTCCTAGTGCTGTCTAAAATGGGAGCATGCAGCATATTTACATGCTGGAAAACCTTATTGCCTAACTAAGAATCCCAGGTTTCTGGAAAAAGGGACGTGGAAAGGGACTGGACACACAGATAAAGCAAAACTTTATCCAGTGGAAGAACCAAAGGACAGGGCTTTGTGAAGGAAGCCTACAAGAAAGGTGGAGAGGGATGTTGGACAAGGGCTTGGAGTGACAGGCCAAGGGGGAATGGCTTCCCACTGCCAGAGGGCAGGGTTAGATGGGATACTGGGAAGGAATCCTTCCCTGTGAGGCTGGGGAGACCCTGGCACAGGTTGCCCAGAGAAGCTGTGGCTGTCCCTGGATCCCTGGAAGGGATGCTTGGAGCAACCTGGTCTATGGAAGGTGTTCCAGGGGACAGAACAAGATGAACTTTAAGGTTCCTTCCAACCCAAACCAGTCTGGGATTTCAGGATTCTATTCTGCTCTGCACAGTTCCATCCCAGGGGGTTCCCAGTGTAGTTTGATGTGTGGGTTCCCCATGGAGATGCTGGAACGTGGAGCTGTGGGTGCAGGAAGGGGACAAAGCCCTGCAGCCGTGTCCTGGCACATCCTGGCTCTTGTGCCTTGAAGTCTCACTCAGTGCTGGAAATGGACTCTTGTTCCTTACATTTTTAAGGCAAGTTTCACTTGTAAGTAGTTTTTAATGCCAGGTTTAGTAACACAACAGGGATTTTCATGTTATTGGGAGCACCAAGGGGGAGATTTCCAGCTCACCTCATCAGTTCAGTGTATTTATTTCAGTGTTATTTTTAGGCATTTAAAATTCCCACAGGCTTTTTTTCCTTTACCTGGCACAGAAAAAGGCTCTTGGAGGTAAATCAGTTTTGAACTCTGAAAATAATAACAGTTCTTACTAATTAGAAGTGAGTCACTAGATGAAAGCTGATCACTTCAACGAGTCTGAAGGCATCTCTTGGGGGGTGGGCTGGGGCAGGGTGAGGGTGGCAGAGCTGTTGGACCCTAAGGAGTGAAGGATTGACAGGAAACCCTTCTGGTGTGGGGTTTGGGTCTAATGAAACCCAACAGGTTCTGCTCCTGGCCACAGAAGGGAGAATGGGGTCTGAGCTCCTGGTGGGGCAGGACAGGTCAGTGCCACCCTCTCAGGGCACAGCGAGTCCCTCGGGTGTTCTCCCCGCAGATAAAGGAATTTGTCTTTCTTTGAGTGGGATGTGATATCTTTTGATGTCTTTCTTTGGGTTGTTAGTCAGGGATCAGGGCATTGGTAGGACTCACAGCTTGAGAGGAATAATGGCACCAGTGGGGCTGCAGAGCTGTGTGTGCCTTCAACCCCACGGGATTTCTGACATTCCTCTGGAAAAGGTGGATGGGACGACTGAGTCTGCTAAAGTCACAGAATCAAAGAACTGCTTAGGTGGGAAAAGCCCTCTGAGACCATCAGGTCCAACCATCCCCCAGCACTGCCAAGGCCACCACTGACCCATGTCCCCAGGTGCCACATCCACATGGCTTTGAAACCCCTCCAGGGGTGGGAACTCCACCCCCCTGCCCTGGGCAGCTGTGCCAGGGGTGGGCAACCCTTCTGGGGAAGAAAAGTTCCCTGATATCCAATCTAAACCTCCCCTGGCACAGCTGGAGGCCGTTCCCTCTCCTCCTGTCCCTTGTTCCCTGGGAGCAGAGCCCGACCCCCCTGGCTCCCCCCTCCTGTCAGGGAGTTGCAGAGCCAGAAGGTCCCCCCTGAGCCTCCTTTTCTCCAGGCTGAGCCCCCCCAGTTCCCTCAGCTGCTCCTGCTGCTCCAGCCCCTTCCTGGACACCTCCAGCCCCTCAATGTCTTCCTTGTCATGAAGGGCCCAGAACTGGACACAGGATGTGAGATGCCCCACACCAGTGCCCAGCACAGAGGGACAGTCCCTGCCCTGGCCCTGCTGCCACAGCAGGGCTGGCACAGCCCAGGGGCCATTGGCCTCCTGCCCCCCTGGGCACACCCGGGCTCGTGTCCAGCCGCTGTCACCAGCACCCCCAGGGCCTTTCCTCCCAGGCAGTTCCAGTCACATGCTGGTTTGCTCCCTGCTTCCATCCGAGCATGCAGCAGGAGCAGGTTGCCCTCTCCTGGCACGTTCCTTCCATGGAATTCTGACTGAGCTGGGACAGCCGGTGGATTTGCAGGATTGGCCCTGAGGCTCCCCAGCTCTTGCATAACCCACTCCCTGCAGAGGGCTTGGCCTCAGAGGTGCTGAGGGTGTTTCACTGGATCACTGAATCGTTTTGGTTTGAAAAGACCTCCAAGGTCACTGAGTCTCCAACCTTTTACCAACCACTTCTGTGTCAACCAGAATTTGCTTCCTATCCTTGACTTCGTAACCAGCCTTTATAGGATGTTGTAAGAGAGAGGGATTTATCAGCCAGACTCTGCTTGGACACTCTTTGGTGGGGCAGGAGAGTCGGCTCCTCTGGTGGGGCTGGTTGGGAAGAGCTGCTGCTCCTCTCCCTCATTCCAGCTCCTTTCCCAGCCCCAGGCAGAGCCCTCAGGCTGCTCATGGCACGTGGGACCCCCCAAACGCCCCCCACCCACATGCCAGGTTGGAAGCAGCTCATCCAGCTGGGCTGTGCTGGCATCTTGTGGTGCTTGTGCTGCTGCAGCACTTGGGCTCCTCCAGGCTCTGGAATGGGCTCTGATAATCCTTCGGGGTATTTCCCTGCATACAGCCTGGCAAATTTACAATTCTGGTGGAGTTCAGGAGTCTTTAAGGTAAAATTGTCACTCCAGGGAGTGAAGATCAGCTTCCAGAGGATATAATGCCACTTTTATTCTGCTCAGCTTTTTATTTTATTTGAAGAAAATCTCTGTTGCATAATAAGTTGTAGCTTTTCCCACTGGCTCTGCCGGGGAGAGGGGGGATGCACACATGGAGTGCTGCTTCTGCTGGGAGGCAGCAGAGGGGGGACTGCTGGGGGTCCCAGCTGCCCTGGGATGAGGACATTTCATCCCTTCCCTCAAGAAGGGCACAGGGTTTCCACTGCTGGAATATTTATCCATCAGTATTTAAATACTTGTGTCCACATTGATAAAACGTTTGTCATCATGGGTGTAACCTGCTCTGAGGCATCATGGGGCTGAATAAAAGGAGAATAAGTTGTTGCCTCCGTTTGGCATCCTGGAATGAAACCATACAGAGAGAAGTGATTTATCAAAAACTGAGTCTCTAGAATAGTCAAATATTGAATGTATTCCATCACTGTATATTCAAGAGGCTGTACAGATTCTTTAGTCTTATTACCAGAGAGGGCAGGAGGCGACAGCTGACCTTGGGGCTGTCCCCTCCCTGGTCTCAGTGTTGCCTGGTCACAGACAGATGGACAACAGCAAGACCTGGCCCAGCTGGATGGTGGGGAGGGGAGGGGGGACCCTGAGCTGGGGTCCCTGGGGACACACGGGGACCCTGATGGGAAGCACATGACAGGGGGTGGCTCCTGTGGGTGCTGGAGCTGCCTCCAGGGGAATCACAGAATCATTTATGTTGGAAAAGCCCTCTGAGACCACGGGGTCCAACCACTCCTCACTGAAGGGGATGTTGAGTGAGAGGAGGTGGGAACCTGCAATGCCTGAAGTCCTTGGGGGTTCCTGCAGGTCTCTGCTCCCCTCTCCAGGTCAGGGAGCTCTCCCTGACCCACCCAGGGCCCTGGGAGCACCTTGTCAGTGGCTCTCCAGCCTCTCCTGCAGGAGCCCTGTCCTGGGATGAGTGGGAAGCAGTTTGAGCATGGATCCAGCTCCAGCTTTTCCCAGGAGGCTGTGCTGGGAATGAGCCCTGCACGCTCTGGGACAAGTGCTGAGACACCAACCCGGTGTGGGGTGCAGAGACACTTCTCCAAGGATGGATGCATCCTGGAGCCTGCTTTTTTTTCCATATAAAATGACTTCTCCTGGTACTGTAATAACATTATGTTGGCAGGGATGCTGTTCCTGGAGATGGATAACCAGTGGGGTTTTGACCTCACTTATTAGATTTGTAGCTTCAACTAAAAATCCAGCTTTAAGTAGTGTTGCCAATTTAAAATGAGTCTCCTCAGGGAGCAGCTCTCCCTCTGGCAGTAACTCATTCATGAGAAGCCCAAATATTCATTTACAGCTAAAGCTGGACCAGGGAAGGGAAAACAAGGAGGGCAGAAAGCCTGACAGGATGATAAACACCCAATTTATGATTCTCTCCCCCAGATGTCCTGGTGGGAGCTTAAATTGCTGACAGAGCTGTTCCAAGGGCAGTGGTAGGTGTTACATTTGGGAGCATGGGACTGCAGTGGTGACATGGCACACAGGGTGATCCCTCAGCTCCTGGCAGGAGGGAGGCTGGAAGGGCTGTGCAGAGCCCTTGGACACAGGCAGCAGCACCAGGAGAAGGACCTGCTGGTGTAAGGTGCTGGCACTGACTTTGGAGAGGATGGAGGGGATAGAAAAGCTGTCCAGACTTTATAAACAGGCTCCTGGGTGCTGGAGGAGGAGGTTTCCCAGTCATGGGGGTGGATTTATTGTTGTCCTCTGCAAAGAGGAGGCTCAGGTTGGACATCAGGAGGAATTTCTTCATGGCGACAGTGGTCAGGCATTGGAACTGCCCAGGGAGGTTTGGAGTCCCCAGCCCTGGAGGTGTCCAAGGAAGGCCTGGACATGGCACTCAGTGCTCTGGGCTGGGGGACAAGGTGGGAATCAGGCATAGGATGGACTTGATAGTCTTGGAGATCTTTTCCACCCTCAGTGCTCCTGTGGTTCTGAGGAGGTTGGTTGTTTTCTCGGGCCCAGCTGGTCCTGCTGCCCAGGTTCAGAGCTGTGCCCTGCAGCCAGGCCGTGTGCCAGCCAGGGCAGTGTTCCTGCTTCCCAGAAATGGTACAGAGTGTGCTCTATTCCTGGCAGGATTTTCCTCCTGGAGCAGTACAGCTCATTTCCCTGGAGGGGGAGATGGAGCAGTCCTGCCATCCCAGTTACCTGGATGCTGCATGGGGAGGACTGAAAGAGGTCTCCTGCCTAAATCCAGTTTTGCAGGCTGCAGGGAGTGGTGCAGTCTGTGGAGAGCAGCTGGATCTGTGTTTCTCCATGTGTGACTGGCTCTGGAGCTGGATGGGATTGCGTGTAACCCTCGTGACTCTGCAGAACCAGCAATTCCATTTGCAGTAGTGCTGCATCTCCCTGACTCAGTTCCCAGCTGAGCCACCTCTCTTTTCCTTCTCTTTCTGTAGCTCTGTCATTTTAAGTCAGCTCAGCAAGGGGCCTCTCCCTTCCCTGGGTGATCCTGGAGAACTTGACCACGAGGAGCATTTTCCTGCTCCGTTTCCCTCCTTGGCATCTTGTTACCAACCAGTGCAAAGAAAATATGCTGGGGGGGTGTGAATATCTGGCTTTGAAAAGGGAACTAAAAAAAGTCAAGTTACCCCTGGATTTTGCCTCTGCTGTCCAGTGCTGGCTGCAGGATGGATGAGCTCCTGCATGAACTTCCTCCAGCAGTTGAGCTGCCCATGGGCAGAACTGGGGGTGTGTCATGAAAACGTCACATGTGAGCACTTCCCACTGCTTGTATACACTAAACCAAGGTTATTTTGGTTATTCCGTTTATTTCCATCTGGAGGGTGAATTGCATAATGGAAGAGCCATTAATCCAAGGTTTCCATAGCACACAAACCCACTGTGGGATTCTGTCACCAAGGAGGGGCCTGTGAGGGTTTTTCCTCACTCCAGCAGTGTTTTCGAGAGGAATAAAATCAATGAAGGCAGGAGCAAAGAGTAAGGAAGAAGCCAGTTGTTGGGCAAAGCTGCTGAAGAGCCTTCGGGGAGCTGTTTTCTCTGGAGACAACTTTTGTGTCTGACCTTGGCCCAGTTTGGCTTCTGAGCATCCCCTGGTTTTAGATTTGCAGCCTGGAGATGGTGAGATGGGGCTTAAACCACCCTGGACCTGCATGTGGTGTTTCCTGGTGATATCCAGAGGGTGAAATTCTTCTCAATCAGGAAAGAAATCATAGAATCATGGAATGGCCTGGGTTGGAAGGGACCTTATAGATCTTATTCCACCCCCTGCCATGGGCAGGGACACCTTCCACCAGCCCAGGTTGCTCCAAGCCCTGTCCAACCTGGCCTTGGACACTTCCAGGGATCCAGGGGCAGCCACAGCTTCTCTGGGCAACCTGGGCCAGGGCCTCCCCACCCTCACAGGGAAGGATTTCTCCCCAACATCTCATCTATCTGTGCCCTCTGGCAGTGGGGAGCCATTCCCTGTCCCTTCAGGCCCTTGTAAATGTTCTCTCTCCATTTTCTTGGAGAATATCCTGAGTTGGGAAGGACCCACAAGGATCATCCAGTCCAACCCCTGGCCCTGCACAGACACCCCAACAATCCCACCCTGTCCCTCAGCATCGTCCAAACCCTCCTGCAGCTCTGGCAGCCTTGGGGCTGTGCCCACTGCCCTGGGGAGCCTGGGCAGTGCCCAACCAGCCTCTGGGGGATGGTGATGGGGTGAGATGGGGCTCAGGGGCTTTGCTCCATGGAGGTGGATGTCTGCTGGATGCAGCCATGGAAAACCGAACACGTGCAGAGAGGGTTGGAGATGTTGGTTGTTGGGATGTGGTGCTTTGCCTGTGTTTAAGTGTTTTTAAGGATAAACTTCTAGTGACAGTAATTCCTTGCAGGGAGAAGAGGAATGAGAAAGTCTAAAACCCAAAGAAACAAAGGTGCCATTATGTTTTACATTTTTCTTCTTTATTTTTTACCCCATAGATAAATTCTTCCTTTGATGCACAGAGCAAGAGAGAAGGTCCAGTATTCCCTGCTTGGCTGGAGAAGGTTTAAATGCTGAATATGATTTGCTTTTGAAACTCTGGAGAGTTTTCTTGCAGTGTAAGCACAGGGAGAATGACTTTTGCTGGCAGGGAGGAGAGGACCAGAAAAGGTTTAGAGAAGAGTGAGGCCCTGGCACAGGTTTCCCAGAGAAGCTGTGGCTGCCCCTGGATCCCTGGAAGTGTCCAAGGCCAGGTTGGAGCAACCTGGGCTAGTGAAAGGTGTCCCTGCTCATGGCAGGGGTGGAATGAGAGGAGTTTTAAGGTCCCTTTTTAAGGTCCCTCCAATCCAAACCACTCCATGATTCTGTGATAATTAAGTTCACTTCACACCTGTGTAGGGGAATGTGTGTGATTTTTGGGGGCTCATACTTTAAAAAGCAGGAATTTGGAGAGCTGAGGAACACCTATCCCTTTAGGCAATATTTGAAAAAATCAAATTTTATTAAAAAAACCCCAAAAAGCAAAGGGTGAAGATGTGTTGTGTGTTTTCCAATACACCAAAGGTTTTTGCAGAGGGAAGTGGCCACTTCTCCCTTGTGTCTGCAGGGGGCAGAGACAATCCCTGCAGCTGGAGCAGAGAGATAATTTGGTAGTTGGGAATAACTGTGCCTACAAAACACATGAATCCTAAAGCAGGAACACCTGGAATCAGCATAGCTGTTTTATTTTAATTTTTTTTCCCTGTGTTTGGCATATCTGGGCATTTCAAGGCAGTTTTATATTATATTACACAGTAAATTATTATAGTTATTATAATTAATATCTTCTATTTAGTATATTATAGAATAATTCAGTGTAGGCAGAAGTGCCCAGAATTATTTTTAGGTGGTTGTAGCATCCTGCCTTCCACAAGGACTCATCGAGGAGCCCATCTGTGTGTCACCCTCAACATGCAGCTCTGCCCTGACGTGCTCCCGAAGAGATCCCAAAAAAGGGGCTGGTTTTATGCTTTGGAAACTTTTAAAAGGTGAAATTTCGGAATTGGAAGCCTTTAAAAGGTGAAATTTCCCCAGTTTCTGTGTTGTCCGAGCCCGTTGGGTGCCTCCCGTGTGCTGGGGCAGCGCAGGGTGAGCGTGGGGTGCAGGGAGAGGAGGAGGAGGAGAGGGAGGAGGAGAAGGAGGAGGAGGAGGCATCTCCCAGCCCCAGGGCTCAGAGCTGCGGAGCAGAGGGAAGGGGCCGGGCAGAGATGAGGATATGGAGCCTGCGGAGAGCGGCCCGGGGGGAGGCTCTGCTGGGCTCGGAGCCCCTGGAGGCCGATGCCCCCCCTGCCCCCCGCGGCTCGGCCCCGCCCGAGCGCTGGATGAGGAAGAGGTGCTGTGGGAAGCGCAGTACGTAATTCCATGGATCCACGCTGTGAGGAGGGAAGGGTGGCTGAGCTCAGGGGTGTGACCCCCACACTGTGGGGCTTTCTGAGTGCTGGGGCTGCGATGTGTGGGGTAGGGCTCCACTTGGGGGGTGTGGTGGGTTTGCAAGTGTCTGGGAGAGAGCCTGAAGTTCCTTAGAGACTTAAACTAATATTTGAGTTGATAAAGTTGATAAAGTTGATAAAGTGAGTTGATAAAGCCCCCCCCATATGTGAGGGCTCTCCAGAGCTGACAGCAGGTCCTTGTGTGGGGCAGCCCTTCCACCTCCCACGATGGTCAGATTGGATGGGGCTTGGAGCAACCTGGGATTAGTGGAAGGTGTCCCTGCCCGTGGCATGGAGTGGGACTGGATGAGCTTTGAGGTCCTTTCCCACCCAAACCATTCCAGGATTCTACAGACTGGGGGGGAACCTCTGAATTGGGCAGAAGTTACTTCAGCTGCTCCAAATAAAGTGTTTGGGATTGTTTTATGGTGGCTGAGCTGGAGGTGGAGTTGGTTTGGTCCCACTGATCCTGTCAGACTCTGGATTTTGAAATCATCATTTTTATCAGTTGGTTTTGGATGTGGCAGAGGTGTAAAGATCCTAGAAAATTAGGGACTGTGGATGCTTTTAAGGTTAGCTGGCTAATGATGAAGTGTCAGGTGAAGTGTGCAGCCCTGGACTGCAGGTGGGGGGTCTCGGTGGGCACAGAACAGGAACAGGAAAACAGGGAGTGCTTGAAGTGTCTCCACTTTGGTTTGGAATTTCATGAAACTTGGACAAAGAAATCAGACTAAACCCAAACTACAGCCATCCTCCAACCTTCCCACCTCATTTTCTTCCAGGAACAGTATTTGGAAGGTGAAAGTTGCATTTTTAAAGGTGTTTTTGATGTGGTTTCCTGGAAGGTGAATGATCTGGTGTTGCTGGTAGAGCCAGTGGTCCAGGAGTGTGTCTGTGGGATGCTGGGTGTGCCATGGGGAGGTGGATTGTCCCCTTCTAGTTCCCCTCATGTTTATCCCAGCCTTTCCATGGCCCCTTGACCAGCCCTGGGTGTCCCACCCCCCAACTCCAGTCCCACCTGACCCCCCTCCCGAGTTTCGGTTGCTCAGCAAGAGGTAACATTGTGATTCCAGTATTTCCTGTGGAAAGCAAGCAAGGAGAAGTCTCATCCTGACAGAGCAGCAGGGCAGGTAGTACTTCCCAGGCACCTTCTGCTGGTCCTGGGACCCAGGTAATTCTTGCTTTTGAGCAGAATGAGCCAAATTCAGGGATAATCTGTTGTTAAACAGGGAACTTCAGGACTGCTTTTCAGTTCAGATGAGTAACTGCAGGTGTGACTTAAATATTGGCAGGAGGAGATTGGGGCAGCTGGCAGAAGAGATGCAGAGCTGTAACAGTTTGGGAACATTATCCTGATGCAAAGAATCTTAGTTTTGCTTTCTGTGATCCTGCCTTGAGTTCCTGCAACAGGAGCGCAGCTCAATTGTGTTCAGCCTCCACTGCAGTGAAGAAGTTGCTTAGAAGAGCAAAGTGAAGAGTACATTGGTGGAAAAGCTCTTCCCTAGGGAATTAGACAGACATCCAGTGCATTTTCCTGCAGTAAACTGGGGGCAGTGACTGCCAGTGCCCGTCCCTGTGCTGGCACTGCTGGGGCACCTCCAGCCCTGGGGGCACTTCTGGGCCCCTCAGACAAGAGACACTGAGGGGCTGGAGTGTGTGCAGGGAAGGGAACAGAGCTGGGAAGGGGCTGGAGCAGCAGGAGCAGCTGAGGGAGCTGGGGGGGCTCAGCCTGGAGAAAAGGAGGCTCAGGGGGGACCTTCTGGCTCTGCAACCCCCTGACAGGAGGGAGGAGCCGGGGGGGGTCGGGCTCTGCTCCCAGGGAACAAGGGACAGGAGGAGAGGGAACGGCCTCAAGCTGTGCCAGGGGAGGGTCAGGTTGGATATTGGGAAAATTCCTTCATGGAAGGGGCTGCTCAGGGCAGGGGTGGAGTCCCCACCCCTGGAGGGATTTAAAAGCCCTGTAGATGTGGCCCTTGGGGACATGGGTCAGTGGTGGCCTTGGCAGTGCTGGGGGAACAGTTGGACTTGATGATCTCAGAGGACTTTTCCAACCTTGATGATTCTATGATTCCATGATTTTCAGGGAAAAGGAGTGAGTGTAGGAAATGACAGCTGTGCTGATCACAGGCCCCCCCCAGGGGTTGAGGATTGAGGATACAGGGGAGTGTGATTTGTGTAAATACCTCTGAGGTACAGCCCTGGATGTGTGTTGGGCTCCAGCCTCAGTGTCAAAACACAGATCCTGCTTCCAGATCTTGGATCTGATATCAGAACTGGAAGTGCTCATTTTGAGCCAAATCCCATCAAGATCCCCCCCTCCAATTAAAAATCACATTTCTTGTGGTGTTTGTTTTCCCCTTAAAAGCTGCTGGTTCTTACCCAAGCCATCAGTATATGCCAGTAATTTAATAAAACTTTTGCATGCACATGCATTGCCAGCATTAGTTTTCCAGCCTTGAATGTGCAGTGTTAGCTTGATTTTCCTGAATTTGCCCTTTTCCCCCCCGGAATGCTCACACAGTCCCTGCCTCTATTTAAATATGTATCCACAGAGACTGGTTGCAGCTTAAAAGCTGGAAGAGAAATCTTGGCTTTTTCCTGTGAAATCCTTGTAGTCCAGCTGAAGTGGGAGAAAACGATCAAATATAAATTATTAATCCTTGTGGATTCATGGCAGCATCCCGGGGATCCCCAATTCCCACTCCCTGCTGTGGCTCCCACTGCACACACGGAGCAGCTCCTGGCTGCAGCTGCTGAGATCAGAGGGAATTGTGATTTATGCCGCATTTTTCCTCTGGAATTACTCACTCCCCTGACACTGGGGAAATACTAAAGGCTGGGAAAATCCAATCCTTCCACAATAGAGGGGGGAGAAAATGGACCTCAGGAGGGCAGGGGTTGGAGGAACCTCAGAGGTTTTGGTCCGGAACCGTTGGGATGTGAAACGTAGCAGAGCGAGTAAAATGGATAATGGAGTTTCTGATAGAAAGAAAGGAATTCTGATACTTATTTTAAGCAAATGCCCTAAAAATAACCTCCAGCAGCATTTAAAGGGACAAGCTTCCAAATATTGTCCTCCCTCCCCAAAAAAGCAGCATCCCTTTGGTTTTGGGGCTGAATATCCCACGGCACCGCTCCGGAACCAGCCCCAGCTGAACCTCCCCTGGGCAGCACTGCTGGTGTCCTTCTCTTCCCCCTTTTTTTGGCGGGATGAGGCCGGTTTCTGGCAGGGATGGAGTTAAGGCTGCTCCGTGGTGCATGCTGGTACGAGGGGGTTTGATGGTGGTGCTCTGCTACCAGCATGTGCCGGGAATGTCTGATGGGAAATGTGGAACTGTAAGTGCAGCGCTGCTGCTGAATAAGGACATTTCCCTTTGCCTTCATTTCTTGCTTCCTGTGTATTTTTTTTTTCCTCCTCCCAGCCATGTAGCACCTCGGCCAGAGCGATCCCGCTGTGGGGATGAAGGGTAGGGGCTGCTGGGAGACGGGATCCATCCGTTCCTTCTGCAACGCCGGCTGTCTGAATAAATTCCACAAGGGTTAGTGGCCTTCCCGGCGTCCTCCTTCCTGCTGGACGGATCCATCTGCTGTGGGGCTTCCTGGGTGTGCTGGGAGTGATGGAGGGGCTGCTCCAGTGGGGTGGGGAGGGGGTGTTTAACCCCACGCCGGAGCCCTGGGAGGCAGAGGAATGTCAGAACTCCTGTGTGGGTGTGTGGTGGCACCGTGGCTCTGCCCCGCGGGCATCACGTGCCACGTCCCTGCTCGGTTTGGTTGGAGATGTACAAGGTGTGGGGCCAAGTCTTTGTGCTTTATTGGGTGTTTGAAGCTCCAGCAGCTCAGATTTCCGCAGTTTTGATGTGAAAAATGTTAAATTTGATGGTGATTTGTGCTTTTTGGGCACCTTTAGTATCGCACAGGATTATTGGTGTGTGATGGGTGACCAGCCCCTGTTTGGACCTGTGCTGGTGTCAGGAAATGAGATGTATTTTTTTAGTTCTAAGCCAAATTCCTTTGGAGTTGAGACGGAATGAGGGCACTGCTGTGTCAGTCCTGTGCTGCTCCCTGCCCACTCTTTGGTCCCACGTGGCAGGAGGCAGAGATGATCTCCAGGAACACTGAGCTGTGATTTAAGGTGTGCACTATAATTCCATCTGTTATTCCAGGTGTTTCCCATGGCCAGTCCAAGCAGAGCTCAGCACTGGGTGTGCAGGAGCATTGTCCTTTATGGGACAAGGGCTGTTCTGCCCAAACCTGCACTGGCTTGGGGCAGAAATCCCTGGTTTGTGAGTGCTACAGGACCATTGTGGTGTGATTTTTCCTGGGTGGGATGAAGCAGGAATGGCCTGGGGGGGTCCTGCCTTTTGTTTTGCTTCATGGAAGCACAACCTTTCCTGGAGGTGTTCCAGGCCAGGTTGGATGGGGCTTGGAGCAACCTGGGATAGTGGAAGGTTTCCCTGCCCATGCAGGGGGTGGAATGAGATGAGCTTTAAGGTCCCTTCCCACCCAAACCATTCCATGATTCCATGGTTCTTTGGTGGACGGGCCGGGCAGAATCTGACGTCTCACAGCAAAAGCAGCAGGGTGATGGTGAGAAATGAGGATTTACAGGATGCTCTTTGCCTTCCTTCAGGGCAGTGAGGGCTCCCCTGTCCTGGGCACTGCAGCTCCTCGTGTCCTGTGTTGATTCCATCCCTGTGGTGCTCCGAGGGTCGGTGCCCGCTGGGAGCACTGGGTGATGCTCACCTGACCTTCCTGGTGGTCAAATCCAAATGTTGCTCCTTAGATGTAGTTTGGGATAATTGTAGTGCCAGGACAAGGGGGAATTGCTTCCCATTGACAGAGAGCAGGGTGAGATGGGATATTGGGAAGGAATTGTTCCCTGTGAGGGTGGAGAGGCCCTGGCACAGGTTGCCCAGAGAAGCTGTGGCTGCCCCTGGATCCCTGGAAGTGTCCAAGGCCAGGTTGGAGGGGGCTTGGAGCAACCTGGGCTAGTGGAAGGTGTCCCTGCCCATGGGACTGGATGATCTTTAAGGTCCCTTCCAACCCAAACCATTCCATGATTCCATGATTCCATGGAGCCTGAGTGTCCCTCCTCTCCCTGCACTCTCCGCGTGGCTGCAGTCCTGTCCTGCTCTCAAGCATCACTTCACAATAAATTATTTTATCTAATGTAATTTCCTTCCTCCAGAAAAGGGCGAGGAAAGGAGGAATGCAAATAGGTCAAAGCAAAATTGAAGCAGTTGAGGATTTACAGCTGGCTTCAGATGAGCAAAAAAAAAAGCTTTTTTATCAAATCCAGATTGTCCCCTTCCCTTTGGTTTCCTTCTTGAGCTGTTTTTTCCAGCTGGGTGACGTAAGGACATTCATGTACCAGGAGAACAGCACAGAGCTTTACATAACTGGGCTTCAGCAGAGAAGAAAATGCCCCAAACCAGAATTATTCTCATAAAAACCTGAAACCAGCCTTGTGTGAAAACTGGGGGGAAGGTGGTGAGTGGTGAGCACTGAGGAAACAGGGAGGGGGCTTCAGGGAGATCTTGGAGCAGCAGGGATGAACCTGGGGAGATGCCTCCAAGAGTGTCTGAGACGAGGTTGGGAGTTGTTTCCCTGCCTGGGCTGCTCTTTTTCTGCCCCAAAAGCATCTTTCCCCCATTTCATGGTGGTATTTTGGGAAAGCTTTGCAGTGACATGGATAAAGCTTTCCCTGTATGGCAGAGCCACATCCATGTGACATGTGGAGCAAATTTAGCAAACCTGGAAGGGTCTTGGCCCTGGGACATGACAAGCAAATATTTTTCATGTTTTCACAACAAAAGCTGGGAAAACACTGGCTTTTAAAACCAATTTACTGTAAAAACTGTGATGTGCAAACTGTGTCCCTCTGGTGAGCACATTCCCCATTGGAAATGAGATGCTTTGGAAGGGAAAATACTTCCCAAGGAGGCTTTGCTTTTCATTTAGAAATCCTCATGCTGAAATAGTTGTTTCCCTACCAGAATTTTGTCCTTAAATCCACTTACCTCCCCAAAGGGAGCTGTTGGAGGTATGTTTAGAATCCTGATGGCTTTTAATGAGCAGCCCAGGGAAAAACCTGGCCCTGGCTCTGCTTGGCAGGAGATTCCTTGGGAACAGAAGCCTGGAGGGTTTGGGTGGCTTTAATACTTCCTTTTGTGCTTGTAAGATAAAACCAATCATTGAATCATGGAATGGCTTGGGTTGGAAGGGACCTTAAAGCCATGGGCAGGGACACCTTCCACTAGCCCAGGTTGCTCCAAGCCCCGTCCAACCTGGCCTTGGACACTCCCAGGGATCCAGGGGCAGCCACAGCTTCTCTGGGCAACCTGTGCCAGGGACCTTTTAATAAGACAGTGACAAACAGAGGTGAAGAGGGATTTGTGGAGATGTTTTGTTCTGTATTTGTGTGTTAAAGGGCTGATCCAGTTTGGTTAGAGCCCGTGGGATCCTGGGTTCTTGGATGTTCACCAGATTAAGGAGGAGAGAATGAGATGCTGAAGAGAAAGTGAAATGCAGACACCACACTTGCTGTGCATGAAAAGGTCTGTGGGTAACTAACAGATAATTAGCTTATCTTTAGTTAATTTTGAGGATTTCAAAGCTCTTTCCAGTAGAAGCAGCTCTGCTCCTGCTTTCAGAGGACATTTCCTGCAGGAATATCCCTTTCCAGGTCTGTGCTGTCCTTTTGATTCCTAGGCCTGGGTTTCTTCCCACATCCCCAGCCCAGCAAATGCAGTGTCATTAATATTTGATGGTGACATGGTGGATAATCCTCTGCTGGAAGGCAGATCCTGGGCTGTCCCCTGGCAGCTCCCAGGGCTCCCTGGGCTGGTGGGTGATGGGCACCTGCCCCGAGGTGCACACGGGTGGAACCTGGGCCCTAAAAGAGGTGCAGAAATCCATTTCTCTGCCTCCAGACGTGCAGGGTGTATTTATTTCATGGCCCAGCTGGGAAACATTTAAATGAGTGTTTGAATTCTGCTCAGGAATGAGAGCTGCATTCAGCTCTGAGGAGGGTCAGGCACACGGGGCTGCTGGAGCGCTGATGATGGACACGCTGTAACCTGCTCCCAAAGCAGATGTGTTGGTTCACCCTTTTTCCAGATTTATTTAGAAATTTCTTGGGGGGGGGGCTCTTTCCTGATGTTTTTGACAGCTCCTTCCTTGGCAAGGCAGAGGAAGGTCATCCATGAGCAGAGGAAGCCCGAAATAGAGGTTGATGTCTAATCCCTGTGCCTTGACATCCACCAGTGGGTCCTGGACCATTTCTCCTGTGTGATGTGGCTCCTCTGGAAAGCAAGGAAGCCATAAAGGCATCTTGCCAAGATACAAAGCATGGGGAGATGCTGAATCCATTGGTTTCCTGGTCATCCTGCTCCTGGGTTAAGAGCTGTCTGGAGCTTGGGCTCGGGCTGGAGCTGCTGAGGAGCTGCAGGTGTTTTGTTATGGCTTTAACAGCTGTGGCTGCTGGTTTACTTGTGAAAGCTCTGTAATTAGGGCTGTTGGATTAATGTTTTTAGAGCTAAAGACTGGGTGCTCCACGTCTCTCCCATGGATCATGCACACAGGGTGCACTGACGTGGGGCCCTGCCTGGGTTCCTTCACTCTGGATGGTTTTACCAGGAGGAACAGCAATGCAGGAATGTCCATGGGGATGTTTGGAGATGTTTCTTGGGGTGGAATCCTCTCGTTTTAACCACTGTGATCTCAGGGAGGAGCAGCTGGAGGATGTTCAGTGATGGAAGTGGAAGGAGCCCCCTCCAGCTGCCCTTGACCCCCACGGCCAGTGGAGTGTCCGTGTGCACTGTGCTGGGCTGGGAGGTTTGGGTTGGATCTCAGGAAAAGGTTCTTCCCCCAGAGGCTGGTTGGGCACTGCCCAGGCTCCCCAGGGCAGTGGGCACAGCCCCAAGGCTGCCAGAGCTCCAGGAGGGTTTGGACAACGCTCTGAGGGACAGGGGGGATTGTTGGGGTGTCTGTGCAGGGCCAGGAGTTGGACTGGATGATCCTTGTGGGTCCCTTCCAACTTAGGGTATTCCAGGATTCTGTGACAGGACACACAGTGGTTTGGGCAGCCCCTGCAGCCCCCCAGGGTGTGCTGGGATGATCCCAAAGGGCACTGAGTGTCTGATGGGGCCTCGCTCTGCAGTCAGGGAGCATCGCAGCCCCCCCTGAGCCGGCTGAGCCTTTGCAGCAGGGAGCCCTCAGTGCTCAGTGAAGCAGCAAATCACGTGCCAAGGGCAGGGAATGTTCATTTTCTTTCCAAATGATGCTTTCTTTGCCCTGTTCCCCTTCATTTTTAGCAATCATAGAGGTGGGTTCCTTCCCGTGTGCACGTGTGGCTCGGATGGGAGAGGATGCACCCTGAGGATGCATCCCAAGGATGTTCAAGTGCCAGTGGAAGTGGTCTGGGGACATGGTTTAGTGGTGGCCTTGGCAGTGCTGGGTTAATGGTTGGGCTTGATGACTTTTGCACCCCAGTAACTCTGTGGTTCTCTGACATGGATGTGGTGCCCAGGCTCTCACGGGGCAGGGTTGGTGCTGGAGCACCTCGGTGCAAGGCAGGAGCTGCTCCTCCTCGGAGCTGATGGGCAGCAATCACTAATAACATGAGTTTATTAGCTGTATCTTAATTACAAAGCGGAGTAATTAGGGAGGAAGTGGCCATCTTGACAGCCTGCTGGTGTAATTAGAGCCCAGAAACACGTTGATAGAATTGCAGAGGAGATGAACTCCCGGCTCCAGCGAATGGCTCTGCAAAGAGAGGCCTGTGAGCAGCAGGAGTGGATTGATTTCTTTCTTTTCCCTTTTTTCCTGAGCTGGCTGCACTGACAGCCAGCACGGCACTTCTGGGGGGATGGTGCTGCATGGAGTGACTGCCCTTCTCCCTCTCTGTGCCAGTCCCCAGCCAAAATACGGATGGGGGAGCAATTCCAGGGATGGATTGCTGATTCAGAGGAGCTTTTTGCAGTAAATCATGGGCAGTAGCTGCCGTGCAGGGAGCAGAGTGTGGCCTGGCCTCAGCCAGCACTGCCTGTCCTGCTCTGTGTCCTGCTGTCAGAGCATCTGTCTGTGCAGCCAGTGCTGCTGTGCCGGTGGCTCCTGGAGGGATCAAACCTGGATTTCCATGTGCTCACCCAGCAGAGACTGAGCCTGGCCCCAGGAGGGGAGGGGGAGTTGTCCTGGCTCATTGCAGGGCTGGGGGAGCACCAAGGAGCCCCCGAGTGCTGCCTGAGGATCCCTGACCAGCCCCCTCGGGGCATCCTGCTGTCCGTGGGGGAAAGGCAGAGCAGGGCTCGGATCTGGAGCCCTCCTCCCTGGCCCAGGGCTGTCATTCACGTAATCTCCAGGAAAAATCCAGGCTGGATGATCCCTGTGTTTGCAAAGTGAAGCACAGGGGCTTCACCATCCCCACAATGGAGCTGTTTGACAATATAAAGATGCCCCAAACAGCACAATCCTCATGGAGCTTCCCTTCATCCCAGTTCATCCCCCCAGAGCTCTGGCACAGCTGGGTGGTGATGCTGCTAGATGGCACCTCACTCACCTGAGGGCAGGATTTTGATGCCAAAAAGGTTTCAGCTCCATTCATTCATGTTGTCCCTGCTCCTCTCTCTTCTTCCCTTGTCCTGCTGTGTCCCTCCAGCAGCTCTTGGATCCACTGGCTCCTGTTGACCCCAGAGATGTTGCAGCTCCAGCACCGTCGGGCTCATGGCTGGAATGTGTGGGGTGGGAAAGAGGGACAAAAAGAGACATGAGGACACATCAGGAGCTGCTGCATCTCCTGGAGCTTCTGTGTTCAAGGAGCACTTCAGGTCAGATGGAGCAGCACCTGAGGAGAGTGATCCCATGGAGCTGTGTGGGATCTGTAGGGATTGAGGGGAAGCCAAGGAGTAGATGATGAGGATCATGATGAGCATGAATATTGTAATACCTTGTAGGCTTTTGGAGCATGAACTTGCTGTTGCTGAAGAGATCCATGGGGATGTGAAGGAGCCCTGGGGGCACTTCTGGGCCCCTCAGACAAGAGACACTGAGGGGCTGGAGCGTGTGCAGGGAAGGGAACGGAGCTGGGAAGGGGCTGGAGCAGCAGGAGCAGCTGAGGGAGCTGGGAAGGGGCTGGAGCAGCAGGAGGGGCTGAGGGAGCTGGGGGGGCTCAGCCTGGAGAAAAGGAGGCTCAGGGGGGACCTTCTGGCTCTGCAACCCCCTGACAGGAGGGGGGGAGCTGGGGGGGGTCGGGCTCTGCTCCCAGGGAACAAGGGACAAGATGAGGGGAAACAGCCTCAAGATGTTTCAGCAGAGGGTCAGGTTGGACATCAGGAAGAATTTCTTCATGGAAAGGGTGGTCAGGCCTTGGAAGGAGCTGCCCAGGGCGGTGTTGGAGTCCTCATCCCTGGAGGTGTCCAAGGAACCACTGGCTGTGGCACTCAGTGCTCTGGGCTGGGGGACAAGGTGGGGATTGGACACAGGGTGAACTCAATGGTCTTGGAGGTCTTTTCCAGCCTGAAGGACTGTGTGATTTTTAGGGCTGTTTGCCCATTAATGATTCTCCTTTGCCCCTTTGTGACCTTGCTGCTCTGGTGTTTCACCAGTGAGTGAAAGGAAGGAGGGGAAAAAGGAGAAGGGAAGGTGTCCCCGTTGTCACCCGTGACTGTCACTGTGCCAGCCCTCCCTGTGTGCTGGGCCGTGCCGTGGCCTCCTCACAGGCAGCATTTCAGCCTCTCAGAATTTTCCAGAATTCAGGAAAAGATGTGCTTCTTCCTGTGCTCTGGTGCCAACCCAGGCCTCAGCAGTGAGCAGGGTGTGACAGTGGGCAGCCCCCTAATTAAGTCTGTGTCGATTAACGAGGCTCGAATGGTGCTGCTGAACTGCAGCTGTTAATGAATGAACATCTAGTCCAGTAAAATACACATTTTCTGTGCAGACATTTGTCCCACCTCACGCAGGGAAGCTCAGGGCATTTCTGAGGAATTCCAGTTCCTTGTCGGCAGTTGTTGGTATGTAAAGGGGTGCAGCCCCTTCGCTTGGGTTTTGATCTGTCACCCCCCCAGCCCCCTGTGGTGTCCCCAGTGCTGCTCCCTCCCTGCATTCACCAGTCCCAGTGCAGGGTTCATGGAATCATGGAATATCCTGAGTTGAAAGGAACCTCCAAGAATCATCCAGTCCAACTCCTGGCCCTGCCCAGGACACCCCAGCAATCCCACCGCGTGCTCCATGCCTCGCTTGGTCTCTCACGTTTGGGTGAGATTCTGTGTTTCTCTGAAGCTTCTCCCTGTTGGAAAAATCTTCCCTATAATGGGAAAGTATTCCCTAGAACAGGACCAACTGAAGCTCTGTCTTTGCTGCCAGTTCAGACTCTTCTCAAGCCTATCCTGGAAGGAGGATGGAGGAGGTGTGTGCCCAGGACTTTCCCTGGTTGTGGGTTCTGAGGGAGTGGGATTTAAATCCAGAGGCAGAGGGGGTGTAAGTCAGACTACTTTTGGGGTTGCTGCTGACCTGCTGCTGTGCTCCCTGAGCCTGGGGCTCAGAACAAGGGGGCTGGGAGACTCCCAGATCCTGCACATCCCTGCCATGCCTCTGGCACGTCCTGACCTCCGGCAATCGGAGGACGGTGGGTAAGTGATCCCGCCGGATCCTCTTTCCCTGGGTAAGCTGAGCCCGGCGGCTCCGGCGCATTTCAGGCCACATTAGGACGTGTCTCCGTGCCCTGTGTCCGCAGTGCAGCTCAGCCTGGGGGGCTGCTCTCCCAAGCCTTGGCTGAGCTGGGCTCAGGGCCTGCAGGGATGTCGCTGTGTGTGGTCTCGGGGCGAGGGGTGCGTTAGCTCCTGGGTTTGGGAGAAGGGAGGCTCAGGCGCCCTCTCCAAGCTGCTGTGGGTGGCACAGTGGCAGCAGGGATTTTGGGATGGGCTGCCCATGTCCCAGCAGACTGTCAGCACTGCTGTCCTGGTGCTGGCTGTCCCAACCCCTGGCAGTGAGGGGATTTGCTGTTCCTGTGGGATCCTGCATGGGTGTGAAGGGGGCCGGGGCCATCGTCCCTTCCCTGCCTCCATCTGTGCTGCTCCCCCTCCCTGGGAATGAGAGACCTTGTCATCTCCTTCTTGTTATCAAGGGTTAGTGAGGAAGGAGGGAGCTGACAGGATTGTAGCAGTGTCCTTTGCACATCTCCAGTGCTTTCCGTGAGGATGAGGGAGCCTGGGGCAGGACGTGTGTTCCCTGCTGAGGGGAGACTTCCAGAAAAAAAGAAGCTGTTGGTAAAAACTTAAAATAAAATAATCACAAGGCAGTTTCATCGTGGTGAACCCCCTGGGAGTGGTCCTGGATACAGCAGGGATGCCGTTATCCTTGAGGGATGGGAGCTCACGTGAGCTGATGCGTCTCTCCAGGGCCAGCCGGTTCCCGAGTCCCGGCTGTGCCGCCTCCATTCCCTGATGGATGTCAGGAGGAGAGGCTGCCCATCTGTGCGCTCCCTCCTTGTGCTGCTGACACTGGAGATGGACCTGAGGCTGGAAAATGTTTAAGCATCGTTAAAAATGCATGTTCAGTGACGCACACAGGGAGACATCCAAGACCTCCGAGGGGTTTCGGTAGCGGCCTGACAGGGTTTGCTGTTGCCTGTGGAAGAAGGGGGTGTCACCCCACGTCTGTGACAGTGCTCACTTGGTGAGTTTCCGCTTGGGAGAAAACTCATTTCCTCCAAAATATTTGAATTTTAGGCCATTTTTGCCCTTTCCCAGGTTTATTCCTGGCTAAAGAAGCTGCTCGTGCCCAGCCCGGCACCACTCCGTGCCTGCTCCTGCCTGTCACCCGTGCAGGGACACAGGGACTTCTTGTCCCCACGCCTGTGGTGCCACCAGACTGTGGCAGCTCCCCCATTCCCGCACAGGGGGAGCAGTGCAAGTCCATAGTTATCACTGGATACTGAAGGATTTAGTGACAAAATAAACAGAAACGATTAATTAACAAAATTTGTACGTTTTCTCACGTGCTTCATTCATCTGTTGGACAAGAGCAAATGATTTAATTATTTATGATGCCACCTGTGTCCATGGGACTAAATATTCACTTGGAGACAGTCCTGGAGCCATTGGCAGTGTGAGTCCTTCCTGCAGGGATGTCTTGGATCACGTGTGGGCTGTGGATTCAGAGGGCACAAATAGATGAGAGGTTTAGTCAAGGACAAATGTGTGATGTACAGCTGGATGTGGATCTTTCAGAGCCTGGGGACACAGAAAGGGACACAGAGGTTTGTGCTTCTGTCTTGCTGATCTGGATTTATCCAGGGATGAGAAGTGCTTTCGCAGGCAGTGTTGTGGGGGGGGTTGGTGGAGAGAGTAACCAGATATCCAGCTGTGTGTGCAGAATTTGGGAGTGATGCTGGGAGGAGATATGGGGCCTCCTGCAAGGTCACCATTCCAGCCAGCTCCCAGAATCATGGAATGGTTTGGGTGGGAAAGGGCCTTAAAGTTCAGCTCCTTCCACCCCCTGCCACAGGCAGGGACACCTTCCACCAGCCCAGGTTGCTCCAAGCCCCGTCCAACCTGGCCTTGGACACTTCCAGGGATCCAGGGGCAGCCACAGCTTCTCTGGGCAACCTGTGCCAGGGCCTCCCACTCTCACAGGGAAGGATTCCTTCCCAATATCCCATCTATCCCTGCCCTCTGGCAGTGGGAAGCCATTCCCTGTGTCCTGTCCCTCCATCCCTTGTCCCCAGTCCCTCTCCAGCTCTCCTGGAGCCCCTTTAGGCCCTGGAAGGGGCTCTCAGCTCTCCCTGGAGCCTTCTCTTGTCCAGGGGAACCCCCCCCAGCTCTCCCAGCCTGGCTCCAGAGCAGAGGGGCTCCAGCCCTGGGAGTATCTCTGTGACCTCCTCTGGATTCACTCCAGCAGCTCCACATCCTTCTTTGTTGGAATCCACGGAAGGAAGAAGAGCAGCTGGATTTGAGCCTCGTTGGGTGGCACACATGGGCTGGTTGGGGTTGGCTTCATTTGGGAGCTTGGAGCCTCTCCCTGGGCAGTGTCCCACACTGTCTGCTTTGATTTAGTTTAATTTAATGCAGAGCAACACCCAGGGAGCCGACAGAGCCATCCTGGTGTGCGGCCCATGGTTTGATCCTCTGACAGCTGGGGAGGTCTCTGTGCTCAGCAGACTCCTTAAGTGATTCATCAATGGAATTTTGGCACGAAAACCTGTGATTGTTAAAGGTGCAAAGAGGGAACAGGTTCTGTCTGCAGATGGGACATCCTCCAGTTAAATATAAGGAAGGAATGTTTAGGATGAGGGCAGTGAGGCCCTGGCCCAGGTTGCCCAGAGAAGCTGTGGCTACCCCTGGATCCCTGGAAGTGTCCAAAGCCAGGCTGGACAGGGCTTGGAGCAACCTGGGCTAGTGGAAGGTGTCCCTGCCCATGGCAGGGGGTGGAACTGGGTGATCTCTAAGGTCCCTTCCAATCCAGACCATCCTGCAATGCTGTGATTCTGTGATCCACTGACAAGTAGCACCCTTGGAAATGCTCCCACTGATCCCTCCAGTCTCTCCAGCTGGATGTGCTGGGATCCTGGGCTTGCCAAGGAAAGGAGGAGCAGGAGGTGATGCTGCAGGCACTGAGGTTGTGTGGTTGCCTCCTGCCAGTGGGGCCAGTCCAGGCCTTTTCCAAAGGATCCCTGGCAGGGAAGCAGGTTTGCAGGTGGGAATAGCAGCAGTCACTGTCCCTGCAGGTCCCTGTTCCTGAGCTCACGTGCACCCCGGGCTGCTCCTTCCTGGAGGTTGGTACTTGGTGTGTTGTTGCTGTTCTGAGCTGGATAATGAAGAGTTTCTATTTTTATCAAACCATTATTTTATATTTTTTTATTTTCTTTCCTGGCAGTGAGCTGTGCTGCTGAGCCCCCAATTATCTGCTAATGAGCCATTGTTTCCCTGTAATCACACCTTCCCCTCGGTATTTTTTCTCGCTGTGAATCAGAAGTGGCTGCAGGGGACAGGAAGGACATTTGGCCGTGTCCAGCAGGACTAACTGTGACTCTCCAGTGCTCCCACAAAAGCATCAGCTGGGCTTATTTTGTCTCCACTCGTGTTCCCTGCCAGCTCTGCCCTTCAGTCCCTGACACTCCAGTTTAGCAGGTTTGGGAGCTGGCTCTGGACTCCTCCTGGTGCTGCCAAACTTTTTATTCCAATGGAACAAGAGAGCAGAGTGTTGTAGTCAAAGGACAGGGCAAAAAACCAACCACCAACGCTCCACCTCCTCCAAAAGCCAGTGAACTGGCATCTTGCAAAGCTCTCCTGACTCCTCCTGAGAAGAGTTTTGGAAAGGTTGTGAAGAAATCCTCTGGAAGGACTTGTGGAACCAGCACTGATGCCTGGCTGTGTTTCATCCCACATATATATAATATATATAATATATATAATATATATAATATATATAATATATATTATATATATATATTTTTATATAGGTATATATAGAATCACTGAATGTTTTTTAGGTGAGAAAAGCCCTCTGAGACCATCAAGTCCAACCCTTCCCCAGCACTGCCAAGGCCACCACTGACCCATGTCCCCAAGTGCCACATCCACACAGCTTTGAAATCCCCCCAGGGATGGGGACTCCACCCCTGCCCTGGGCAGCTGTGCCAGGGCTGGACAGTCCTTTCTATGAAGGGATTTTCCCAATATCCAACCTGACCCTCCCCTGGCACAGCTGGAGGCTGTTCCCTCTCCTCCTGTCCCTTGTTCCCTGGGACCAGAGCCCGACCCCCCCCCAGCTCCCCCCTCCTGTCAGGGGGTTGCAGAGCCAGAAGGTCCCCCCTGAGCCTCCTTTTCTCCAGGCTGAGCCCCCCCAGCTCCCTCAGCTGCTCCTGCTGCTCCAGTCCCTTCCCAGCTCTGTTCCCTTCAGCTCCTCAGTGTCTTTCCTGCCCTGAGGGACACAAGGACACTCTCCACCTCTGCAGGGCTCTGTGTGTCCCAAGCTGCCCCTCTGGAGCTGCTCTTTTTCCAGGTTCCCTTCCCAAGTGATCTCAGGTTTGTGGACTGTCAGTATGTCTCCAGGTGACTTCCTCCCACTTCTGCCAAACACTGTCCTTCCAGCCACTCTCCCCTGTGGGATGTGTTTCCCAGCCCCAGTGCCATCCTCAGGGGTGCCTTTTCCTGGTGCACATCTGCCTGGGAGTGCAGGATCCCAAACCAGCCACAGGACTTACCAGAAATTACCTTGTGTCTCAGACATGACTTCTGTGTTCCTTTAACCCTGAATTTCTTTGCCTTTTTTAGCTCACTTTTACAAGTTCCATTGTCATTTGTATTGGATTTATAATTAGCCTTGACCTTTGGCTCCTTCTGTGCTGCCCAGGGCCCGTTGGGTTGGGTCTCTCCACTGGTGCCTCGTGGAATCTTGTGTTGCTCATGTCCTGCATTTCATCTCCATTTCTCCAGTGTGTCCCTCTTATTTGGAGTTTAAACCCTGCCTTGTGGTGTGTTCCTGATTTCCCATCTTTGTGGAGGTGTTCAGGTGTTTGGGTGATGGGCAGATCCCATGCTGGGGAGTGCATGCCTGCAGTCCAGATGAAGTGCAGCATTTGCTGCTGAGGATTATTGACCAGGAACATCAGCATTTAGTAATTGCAGCAATAAGATGTTCAATAGCTGGACTGGGAATGCTGCAGTAATGGGAATGGAACTGCTTTGTGCTTTCCCACTGCTTTTCTTCCAGGAAACAAGAGGTTCTTTACATATGTTAATGGACTGGGATGTCCACTGCATTCAGGCTGTGTTTTAATATGGATTTTATAGGAAGGGAAGCTGACAACATCAAGTGGGGCAGAATCCATCCCTGGTGTGGTTCCATGGTTCCAAAACCCTTATGGCAAGGAGAGCTTGAGCAGGAAGAATTTCCAGAGCTTAGGGCTCCTGTGTGGTTCTGTGCTGGAAGGGGGCAAATGTTTCCCTGCCACCTGAATCCTGGAAATGGAACCTGGTGCGGGTTTTTCTTGGAAATGAGGTCCATGGATGTTCCTGCAGCATGGAAGGACAATCTTGGGTAGGGTCTGCTTGTGCCAGGGCAAACACTTGTTCCATGGAGGCTGGTGGGTGCTGCTGCTGAGTCTGCTCCCATTTTAGTGTCCTCTTTGTTTGCATCAACTTCCTGGTGTTTTGGAGGGAGTTCCTTGGGCAGCCTCCTCTCAGGAGCATCGTTCCCTCCAAGGAGGCACCTTGGCCCCTTTGGTTTGGGCTCCCTTGGACACATTCCCAGCTGTAACACCGTGTTTTTGTCTGGCTGATTTCCTTTAAGAAACAAAGGATCACATAATCCCAGATTGGTTTGGGTTGGAAGGGACCATAAAGGGACCATCTCATTCCACCCCCTGCCATGGGCAGGGACACCTTCCACCAGCCCAGGTTGCTCCAAGCCCCGTCCAACCTGGCCTTGGACACTTCCAGGGATCCAGGGGCAGCCACAGCTCCTCTGGGCAACCTGTGCCAGGGCCTCCCCACCCTCACAGGGAGGAATTCCTTCCCAATCTCCCATCTATCCCTGCCCTCTGGCAGTGGGAAGCCATTCCCTGTGTCCTGTCCCTCCATCCCTTGTCCCCAGTCCCTCTCCAGCTCTCCTGGAGCCCCTTTAGGCCCTGGAAGGGGGTCTCAGCTCTCCCTGGAGCCTTCTCTTGTCCAGGTGAACCCCCCCAGCTCTCCCAGCCTGGCTCCAGAGCAGAGGGGCTCCAGCCCTGGCAGCATCTCCGGGGCCTCCTCTGGACTCTCTCCAGCAGCTCCACATCCTCCCTGTGCTGTTCCCCAGGGCTGGAGCAGCTCTGCAGGGGGGTCTCAGCTGAGGGGGGTAAAGGGGCAGAATTCCCCCTGCCCTGCTGCCCACACTGGGGGAATTTTCCCTGTGGATTTTTAATCAGATTGGTGTGTTGAATTTCTGTTATTGCAGGTTCATATTAACCTGTTTTTTCACCCAAAAGCTCTAATTACAAGTGACAAAGTTGCTCTCGGTGTAGAATCCTGGAGTAACTCAGGTCTGGAGGTCTCTGATCCGACCCCCTGCACAACCTTGTACCAACAGGGGTCTCACCAGGCAAGTCTTTGGACTTAAATTTCTGCAGAACTTACTCATTTCACTTCTCTCCAGAGTCATTACAAATCTCAGGTGAACCTTATGGGATGTTTCTTTAGGAGCAGTGGTCTTTGAGCTCTGGGTTGAGGAGCCCCATGACCAGGTTGGGGTCCTCCTGCCTTGGCCGCACCCTCCACCCGCTCCCACTTCAGGAAATGTCCCAGCTTGTCACGAGCAGCCAATTTTCCCTATTTTTAGGCTTCCATTTGCCTGAGCTGCTTTCCCTTTGCATTAGCAGGGAGAAGCAGCAGCCCTGCCAGGCCAGTGGTAATTGCTGAGCGCTCACCCGGATTTGGAATGATTTATGAATGATTATTTTCCGTACTATTTTGATGATTAATTCCCAGTGTAATTCTTTATAACCACCAGAATTCCGCCTGTGCCTGCATCTGCAGCTGGTATAAAACCCCATCCATCTCCCTGGCAGCCAGGCAAGGATATTAAATATAGATCCCTGCTCCCATTTAATATTCATAGCGATTAAAAGTGATGAAAGCAGATGTGTCTGCAAGAGCCAACGTGGAAATTGCTCTGGTTGAGAGATGACGGGTGAGCTGAGTATCCCAGAGATCCAGAGAATTCCATACAGGAAGGGCTGATGATTCTGAATCAAACCCTTGGTTGGTGCTGGGATAAACAGGGGATCTGCAAAGGAAGTGGGATTGGTTTCTGTGGTGGTTGCTGTGAGGAGCAAGGCCTTGGAGTTTGGGACGGCCACAGCAGGAGCTGGATTTGATTCTGGATGTCCTCAGGGACCTCCTCCACTCTGCCTGTGGGAGGAATGAAGGCTTTTACCAGATCAGGGGGATATTTTTCCTCGTTGTAGGTACAACACTCCCAGCCAGGTGTGGGGAAAGGCAGGGGAAAGCACACGAGAGGTGGAGCTGAGAAGATGGAGGTGCAGCGTGTGCCGTGCTGGTGGTGTGGCCCTTGGGCACCCTAAGACAGCTTGTTCTGGGGACTTTGGGAACAACCACGGTGTCCTGGGGCTGCTGTGGGCTGGGAACTTGGATGGTGCTGAGCTCAGCTCCCCAGTGGCTGCTGTGCAGGTCTGGCTGCTGAGAGGGAAAGTGGCAGCTGCTGAGATGTCCCAGTGGCACTGCCCCGGTGGCTTTGGGAGAGCCCGGGAATAGTGTTTGAATTCAAGTCATCAGCACTCCCTCTGTTCCATTAGGGCTTTCCCTGGGGACTCTGGCTTGGCCTCACTGCTGCAGTATGAATCCTGCACTTCCAGCCCCACTGTCAGCTCATTTCAGCTGAAAGGCAGATCTAATTTCCAGCACAGGGCCAGCCCTGCCTTGGGAGGCTCCAGAGGCTCCAGTGGAGTGGTGGGAGAGCGGCTCAGTGTGCAGGAGGCTTGGGGAGAAATTCAGGGTGATGTAGGAAGGATGAGGACTGTTGCTGAAAGTGAGGATACTTGGGAAGGTTTTCCACTCACAGGGAGGAGACGGAAGGTGAGGGATGTAGGAAGGTGAGGGATGTAGGAAGGTGAGGGATGTAGGAAGGTGAGGGATGTAGGAAGATGAGGGATGTGGGAAGATGAGGGATGTAGGAAGAGGAGAGCTGTGCTGGCCTTGGAGAGGAAGGTGAGCAGGGATGAACTGCCTGCCCCAGTGGTGGTGTGGGGTTGGAGAGCTGTGGTGCTTTGGAGACATCACAGCCAGACTCCAGATGCAGTTCGGGAATTTTGTAGTAAAAACTCTAATGCTGAACCCTTCGATCCCTTCACCTCTTCCTGGTTTATCCCTGAAAAGGCTCCTCCCAGCTCCACTCATCCCGGGGCAGCACCAAAACAGCCCGGCCGGGAGCAGCAGCACCCTGGGGTTGCTCCAGGTCTCCCTGGTGATTTTGGGGTGGGAGCTCAGTGTTGTGGTCCCTCCAGTGGGTTCCATGTCCCTGGGATCCCCCGTGGGCTGCAGGGCAAAGCCCTGGCGTGTCCCCGGCATAGAGGAGCTGTGGTGTTGTCCCACCAGCTCCAGAGAAATTGCAGGCAAGGGGAAGTATTTATCTGAGGGAAGATTTGAGATGGAAAACTGGCCTGTAAAGGGAGTTCCTGCCTTCGTGGCCTTCCTGTGGGACACTGCTCCAGGCACTGAGGTTTTGTGTTGCTCCTGGGCTGAGAAACCAGCCCGCGGAGGCTTATGGCCTGTGGCTGCAGATCCATTTTCCATAGATTAAATTGCATCACAGCTCCAAAAATAATCTCCCCAGTTTACGGTGAGGCTGCCTGTTCCCATGGCAACGCTGCCTGCCAGTGCCCTACAAACCAGCACCACTCGGATCGCTGGGAGTCATCCCGAGTCCAGGGAAAGTGTGAGGGGGATGAAGGGGCTCGGCTCGGGGCACCTGGAGCTGGGGGGTGGAGGTGTGAAACACGAGCTCTGTGTGTGTTCCCGGAGAGGGGATTTATGGGAAGCTGCTGTTGCCGGTGTTTGTGTCTGTGGGGTTTGAGCCCTTGGTTGCAGATGTTGCCCGAGTGCATCGTGAGGAGGTGGGGGAGCAGCAGCTGCATTTGTGGGGCCTTCCCAGTGCAAGGGGGGGGGAGCAGGACAGGAGGAGGAGAAGGAGAATGAGGAGGAGGAGGAGGAGGGTTCTGCAGCCCTCGGTGGCTCTTATGTGGGTTACTGTGGTGCCTGGGGCCAGCCCTGTTGTGCCACACGTGTCTCATGGCAGAGGGAAGAGGGGCAGGTTTGGGTTTGGGTCAGGGTGGCACCTCACACACACACAGGCTCAGCTCAAAGCTGCCTCTGGCCCCGGGTCCGGCCGGCATCGCCCGGGGAGGGTGGCACGGAGAGGGTGGCACAGAGAGGGTGGCACTGAGGTGGAGCCCCGAGCACAGTCAGGGCAAAGCTCGGGTGCAGGATGGAGAGAGGGATGGGCTCAAATCGTTGGTGGTCCCTGTGTGCCATCAGTGGGCACGGGGAGGTTTCCAGGGCACACTGGGTTTGGGAATGGCAGGGATGCCGTGGGGGCTGGGCTGCCTCATCCACGGCACAGGAGCAAGGGGAACAGGGCGATTTGTTGTCAAATTTTTGCTGCCAGCCTTTCATGTTTGTTTTCTTGAGGAGCTTTTGTTCCCTGGGGAAGAGTGACAGGAATTCCTGCTGAATGTGTGCCTTTCATTCTGAACCTGGCACAAACCTGGCTGGTGCCGAGCGGGGTGAGCTGGGGTGAGGCTCCTGAGCTGGGGATGAGCTGCTTCCCGATGGGATCCAGGGGCACCTGCATCCCAGCACAGGGAGACACTGGGCTGGGAGCCCCCCTACCACACTCCTGAGGGTTTGCTGCTTTAGGGAGGATCTTTTTTCCATGGAAAGATGGCAGAGCTGCTGCCAGAGCACCGGGAGGGTCGGGCGGGAGCACCTCTGTCCTGCTGCATGGGAGGAGGGGATCCATCACCAGGCCCCTTCCCTGTGCAGGGACAGGGTGTGCTGGGGGCTGTACATGGCTGGAAAACATGGATTAAAGTAGTATTTGTGTCCCAGGAGGATCTTCCCTACATGGAGGAGCAGAGAGGCCTTCCTGGCTCCTGCAGTGTCTCCCAGCTCTTTGCTGGTCCCAGACACACAGTCCTGGTCTGCTTTGGCCCTGCCCAGCTCGTGGGGGTTGGTTTAATGGGCTTTAGGAGCTGCTGGGAGCTGAGGATCCAAAGAGGGCCAAACTGGGGAAGGTGTAAGGGTGGCATCAGAGACAATGGGCACAGAGCATAAAATAGAATCACAGAATCGTTGGGGTTGGAAAAGCCCTCTGAGATCATCGAGTCCAACCATCCCCAGCTCTGCCAAGGCCACCACTGACCCACGTCCCCAAGTGCCACGTCCACAGGGCTTTGAAATCCCCCCAGGGATGGGGACTCCACCCCTGTCCTGGGCAGCTGTGCCAGGGCTGGACGGTCCTTTCCATGAAGGAATTTTCCCAATATCCAACCTGACCCTCCTCTGGCACAGCTGGAGGCCGTTCCCTCTCCTCCTGTCCCTTGTTCCCTGGGAGCAGAGCCCGACCCCCCCAGCTCCCCCCTCCTGTCAGGGGGTTGCAGAGCCAGAAGGTCCCCCCTGAGCCTCCTTTGCTCCAGGCTGAGCCCCCCCAGCTCCCTCAGCTGCTCCTGCTGCTCCAGCCCCTTCCCAGCTCCGTTCCCTTCCCTGCACACACTGCAGCACCTGAGCATCCTCCATCTCAGCAGGTCCTCACTGCCCTACTTTTGGTTCCTCCTCATGCCCTGCATGTGTTGTAACCCCCCTTCAAAGCCATCCCTAACTCTCACTGTGGTTTGGGATGCACTCGCTGGAGTGCTGGGAGTGTTGGAGCAGAGTCTGCTGGGTGTCCCTCACCATTGCCCCGTGGGAGTCATGTTTCCCCACTCCCTGACTCCCAAGTATTTAGGAGTATGTATTTTTCCAGCTTCCAAGAGGTTTTGTGGTCTTGAATGAGTGTGCTTAGGAACCCCCATTTGGGTTGAAGTCCCAGTGCTGTGCCTTTGCTGGGACTGTTTCAGTTTTGCTCCTGCAAATCCTCTGTGGTCTGTCCTTGAATGAGGAGCCCTGGACAGACTCTCTCTGTCTTTCTCTGTGTGGGTATTTCCTGAACTTCAGGGTGTTTTCCCAGCCCTAGCAAAGCCAAATCTGTTTTTTCCCTGGCTGAGTTGATACAAAGGCTGGAATAAGGTCAGGATCCCCAGTGCTGAGGCGTTTGGCCGGGCTCCAAGTGAAGACCTCCAGGCAGAGGCTTGTGGCTCTTCCACCTTTCTGGATGAGTGAATCCCTCATCCTGAGCAATAAGGATAAATATTTCTGCTGCTCTCTCCTCCAGCCCTTCATGGATAATCTTCAGCTGTAACTGCAGGACTCGATGTGTCCTGTGCGAAGGTTGGTCAAAGGATGATCTTGGAGGTCTTTTCTGACCTTCACGTGATGCAGAGCAGCTTTCCTGGGGACCATCCACCGCCAGATGGGGAAGGAAGGGATGTCAGCCCCCAGACAAGCTTGTCCTGTGCTGTGTCACAGGGACCAGCAGGAATGTTCCTGTTGCACTGGTTGTCCTGGTGGAGAGCTGGTGGAGGTGACGTGGTGGGAGCAGGGCTCCCCTCGGGGCTGCTGGACCGGAGCAATGCAGAGCTGAGAGGCTGCTGCTTGAGGAGCCAGAAGGGCTTGTGTTTCTATGGATTTGGGATTTGGCCAGTTCTCCCTCGAGCTCCCAGGAAAATGATGGAAGCCCATCTCCTGAGCTGGTGTCGGCGCTCTGCCTTGGGGGGATGGCAGGAGGAGCTTTGGGTGCTCTGTGGGATCATTTCTGCTTTCACTTACTCTGATTTGACTATAGCTGTGACATTGAATTTCCTTCTTCCCGTGCCTTGATTTGAGATAATTGCAGCAAATTATGTTTCTTGAGATATTCTATGGATATTTTTATATAAGTATATTTATTTATATTATGAATTGGTCCTGGGCACAGGGGCTGTTGGTACGGAGGAAGAGCCTGTTCTGGGGATCTCCTGCACCCTCAGCAAGGGGCTGACACCCCATTCCTCCACACCCTGGAAGTGTCCCAGGCCAGGTTGGACGGGGCTTGGAGCAACCTGGTCTGGTGGAAGGTGTCCCTGCCCATGGCAGAGGGGTGAAATGGGATGAGCTTTAATGTCCCTTCCAGCCAAAACCACTTCATGATTATATGATTCTAATTGCCCAGGCAGGAGGAGGGAGGTGGGATCCTGCTGCCCACCCTGCCAGGATCCTGACATGGCCACAGCAGTGGCTTTGGGGCAGCAGGAGCTCGTGGGGATGTTCAGCTCAGCCCACTCAACTGGAACGAGCAGCACCGTGGCTGCCAGGGGCTGACCCAGGTTCCTTCCCCCCTTTTCCTGGGCTTTGAGGCGTTTATATAATTCTGCACAGTGATAAAAAATTGGGACACATTGTGTTCCTGCCTCGAGCTGAGCACTCGGGCAGGGATTGTTCCCACAGCCTCGATCAATGGGCAGGAAGTAATGTCCTGGCAAGGGAGGGAGCCCGTCCAACCCCGTGCTGTGCCATCCCTGTGTCAGAGTGTTTTAATGATGGGCACTGAACAGGGCAGTACCCTGCCCCCTTGTCAGCAGGCTGACAAGGCTGTCAGAGCTCCAGGAGGGTTTGGACAACGCTCTGAGGGACAGGGTGGGATTGTTGGGGTGTCTGTGCAGGGCCAGGAGTGGGCCAGGATGATCCTTGTTGGTCCCTTCCAGCTCAGGATATTCTGTGATTCTATGAAAAATCTCTGGGCTGTGGTCATGGATTGCACCTGGGCAAAGTGATCCAGGCTTTGCTCCAGAAAGTACAGAGCACCAAGAGCCCACAGGAGCCAGGACTTTGGGGAGGCATTTTGTGTAAGGCCAGAGGAAAAGGTTCTTCCCCTAGAGGCTGGTTGGGCACTGCCCAGGCTCCCCAGGGCAGTGGGCACAGCCCCAAGGCTGCCAGAGCTCCAGGAGGGTTTGGATGATGCTCTGGGGCCCAGGGGGTGACTCTTGGGGCTGGGCCTGTGCAGGGCCAGGGGTTGGACTGGATGATCCTTGAGGGTCCCTTCCAGCTCAGCATATCCTGGGATTCTGTGAACCTCTGCCTGGGACTGCCCTGGAAAGCCCCAGGGACACAGCTTGGAGCAGCAGGAGCAGCCCTGTGTCCCTCTCCCAGTGAGGAGGCTCCGCAGGGTGTGGTGTGTCCTTGGATGCACCAGCTCAGGACAGGTACAAAGACAGTATTCAAAGCCCAGGGAATGTGTACACACTGCCAGGGACCCAGTGCCTTTGTGTGCCCCGGGATGAAAGGTGCCGTGGGAATACTTGGAACGTTTGAAGCAGAAAGTGAACCTTGGGGAGGTTTTGGTTGCTGTCTGTACTGGTGGAAAAGTGGCTTTGATTTTCTTGCCAGATCTTTTGGAGTTGGCCTGTACAAGGTTCCCGTGGTGTGAGCCTGTGCTGTGGCTATGGGGCCTCTGTGCACCCTCTTGGGATGGAACCCTTTGAATTCTGCCTGTTCCCATTCCCCTTCCCCTGCCTGTCACTTCCAGCTGTGCCAGACACTTCCCTGGTGCCATTCCCAAAATGCTGGTCCTGTCCCTGGGAGTGGGGCTGTTCCCCTGTCCAAGCTCAGCAGCTCCCCGGGCTGTGGGTGGGAGCTGGTCCTGCTCCCAACACCCCAGCTGGCAGCTCGCCTTCCTCGGGAGGCTCTTGGCTGCTTCCCCTGGGTGCTCTCACTGTCCTTTGTCCTTGGTGGCCGCTTTCTCTCCTGGCTCCAACAGCTGCTTCTCGTGCTTGTCAGAGCTCTGAGCTGTGGATGCTCTGGGCTGGGTTGCAGATGGACCAAATGGTGACATTGGGAAATGCTGCCCTGGTGCTTCATGAGCTGCTCATGGTTTGCTCCGTGCTCTGTTTCCTCTGTTTTTCGTAGAATCTCAGAATCCCAGAATGGTTTGGGCTGGAAAGGACCTTAAAGCTCATCTTGTTCCACCCCTTGCCATGGGCAGGGACACCTTCCACTGTCCTAGGTTGCTCCAAGCCCCATCCAGCCTGACCTTGGACACTTCCAGGGGTGAGGCAGCCACAGCTTCTCTGGGCAGTTTTCTTCTCCCGTTGTCCTTGGGCAGCGGGGTCGATCCTGCTGTGGAGGATCAGCCTTGTCCCTGGGCTGTGCCTCCCTGTCCCATCACATCTGTCCTGGGTGCCACGAGCCCTGGTGCAGCTCTGCTGCTGCTTCCTCTGTTACATTATCCAGATCACTCCAGCTCTTGCCTTTGGAACACAGGAGTGGAAGGATCACTTCCTCTCCTTTCCTTAGCTGTGATTCAGCCTGAGTGATGGCTGAACATCCCTCTCAGTATCCACAGCATTTCCAAAGCTCTTATCAATGAGTCAGGAATAGAAACCAAACACCCACCTGCCAGAGAATCACGGGTTTCCTCCTTTCCTTGTAGCCCAGAAAGGGGATGTGCTGCCCCTCCTGTAAACTGGAGCCATTCCTGAGCTCCGTGCCTGGCTGACTCAGGGAATGTCCTCATCCCCCTGGCACCCCCAGACCTGGCAGAGAAAGTGCAGCCATGTTTTGCTGGTTCCTTTCTCTCCAAAATCCAGGAACAGATGATGGAGGGAGGGGACAGGAAGGGGCTGCTCCCCTCTCCGCTGCCTTAGTGGGTTTTGGGAGCGCCTGGAGAACCCTTGGCTAAACTTTGAACATAAGGATAGGGCACAGACCCTGTGCAGCACCTGCTCCACTCTCACTCTGTGTTTGCCTTGGGTGGTTCTGTGTGCCCAGGGGAGCACTGGAGCGATCAGAAGTGCCGTGTTCCACCCACTGCGTGGGTTTGGGTTGGTTTCCTGGTTTTAAGTCGCCCCAGTGTTCTGGAGTTGCAGAATAACCATTTGTGCTGTAGCTGAGATGCTGATTGTGGAGTTTTCTGCCCTCAGAGGACGTGGTGGTGGTTTTGGGTAACAGCTGTAACTCTCCTTGGTGTCTTTGTGATCTTTCCCTTGGGTGAAACTCTTTACCCTGCCCAGAGCAGAGCTTGCAGAGCCCCCGTGGGGTTTGCTCCCAGTGCAGGGCAGATCCACTCTGGTGTGCATGGAAAGGGAGTTTTGGGGCGTGGTGGCACCAGCACGTGCCACCCCCATCACTCAAACCTGATCCAGATCCCGGTGGCGGCCACAGGACCCCACTGATGCCTCCTGGGGCCCTGTGTGATGTCCCACATTGCTATCCCACACCAGCTCTGCTCCAGGGGGCTGTGGTGGCCCCGGCCCCTGCAGAACTGCAGGGGAGGAGGAGGCAGGAGGTCCCTGGGAGGAGGCAGGAGGTCCCTGGGAGG